>NC_090813.1:142562992-142894992 GCF_000390325.3 Nicotiana tomentosiformis
CCCCGTATGTGCTTTGATAAATTTATGATTTGCTGGATGGTTGTTTCGGGATATGGAAATGTTCGGGTTGAAATCAGAACACTTGGTTCCTTAAGTTGGCCTTAAAATGCTAAGTTTGACTTCAGTCAACATTTTGAGAAAACGACTCCAGAATAGAATTTTGATGATTCCAATAGCTCCATATGGTGATTTTGGACTTAGGAGCGTGTTCGGAAATCTATTTTAAAGTTCGTAGTTAAATTAGGCTTGAAATGGCTAAAATAGGAATTTAAGTTTGGAAGTTTGATCAGGGAGTTGACTTTTTGATACCGGAGTCAGAATCCAGTTCTGAAAATTTTCATAGCTCTATTAGGTCATTTATGACTTGCGTGCGAAAGTTGAGGTCAATCAAACTGGATTTGATAGGTTCCAGTGTCGTTTGTAGAAATTGAAAGTTTCAAAGTTCATTAGGCTTGAATCTATGTGTGATTCGTGTTTTTAGTGTTGTTGGATGTGATTTGAGGACTCGACTAAGTTCGTATGATATATTAGGACTTGTTGGTATATTTTATTGAGGTCCCGAGGGGCTCGGGCGAGTTTCGGATGCTTAACGGATCATTTTTGGACTTGGCTTGATAGCTGAAGTTCTGGTTTCTGCAGGTTCTGGTTTCCTTCAACGCGATCGCGTGAGAAGGTATGCGATCGCATAAGGTTAATTGGGCAGCTAAAATTTTGTTCTATGCGATCATGTGGGTGAGTCTGCGATCACGTAGGTTTGGCAAGTTGTGCTATGCGAACGCGTGGTTAAGAACGCGTTCGCGAAGAGGAAACAAGGCAGAAGCTAGGCCACACACTTTATGCTTCGAGATCGCATGAGAAGGCTCGCGATCGCGTAGGCTTGTGGAGACTGTGCTTCCTGATCGCGTGGGATTATCCGCGATCGCGTAGATTTATTTTTTGGCAATAAAAACAATTTTGCTTCGCGATCGCGTGAAGTTCGCCGCGATCGCGTAGAAGAAATCACTGGGCAGAATGTTTCAATTCTGAAAATGGGACTTCATTTTTAACGATTTGGAGCTCGGATTGAGGCGATTTTTAGGATATTTTCAGAGAAAATATCTGGGTAAGTGTTCTTAACTCAATCTTGGTTAGATTACTCGAATTTATCACTGTTTTTAACATTTAATTGGTGATTTAAGTTGGAAATAAATTGAAAACCCTCTTGGATAGAATTGAGGATTTGAGGATTGAATTTTTATTGGAATTTAGTAATTTTGGTATGGTTAGACTCGTGATTGAATGGGCATTCATATTTCGTAACTTTCGCCGGATTTCGAGATGTGGGCCCCACGGGCAATTTTTGAGTTAATTTCGGATTTTATTGAAAAATATAGTATTTTCTTATGGAATTGATTCTATAATTTTTGTTGACTGTATCGAATTAATTATGACTAGATATGAGTCGATCGAAGTCGGAACAATCGAGGAAAAGGTATACTACGTGATTAAATTGGAGCAAGTCGAGGTAAGTGACTTGTCTAACCTTGTGTGGGGGAAATTTCCCCTAGGATTAGTATTGTGAAAATATATTGTTGTTGATTTATTTTGGCATGAGCCGTGAGCTCTTTATTGTGGAAAAATATTGCTGTTGAATTATTTTGGCAAGTTGAATTATTTGAGCACTTGAGGTGCAAATTATGATATATTGTGATATTGATACGCATGCGGTGGTATAAGGTCTGGGTGTTGAAATGCATGCGGTGAGATAAGGGCGGCTTGATACACGTGGCTAGTAGGGGGAACTACTAGAAGTCATGCGGTGTGATAAGGATGGCTAAAACGCGGGATGCTATTTTGAAAAAAATATTTTCTTTAAAATAAATTGTGAAGGCTCCCGCAGTGATATAAGGAAATGAGATATTGAGAATTTATTTATGATTTGGGACTACGAGGCGGTACCTCGGGAGTGCCCTTGTTAATATTGATTTATGGCCGCAGTGGCCTTTGATTATTGTTGTGATTTTCTTAAAGTTGAAAAGAATTTTGTTTTGTTTCCACGAGGTATTAATTGCCATCATTTGGTGTAATTAAATGGTGACATACTACTTGATTGATTTTCATTGTCATTTTATCTTATTATATTATTAAATATTTTACCATGCCATTATTTATTTTTCAGTAGGGCCTGACCTGACCTCGTCACTACTCTACCGAGGTTAGGCTTGGCACTTATTGGGTACCGCTGTGGTGTACTCATACCACGCTTCTGCACATCGTTTTGTGCAAATCCAGGTACATATTATCAGACCAGGCATCAGTAAACTAGCTGTACGAGGAGACTTCGAGTTATATCTGCCAACGTCCGCAGACTCCAGAGTCCCCTTCTATCTTACTATGTTGTCTTCCTTATATGTTTTAGACTCTGATGTATAGAGACATAATGAATAAATTCTTAGAAGCTTGTGACTTATTTCTACCAGGTTTTAGGAGTTGTAATTAAATGAATTGCAGATTTATTTATTTCATATTTCTATTATTATTCCGCATTGATAGGCTTACCTAGTCTTAGAGACTAGGTGCCATCACGACATCCTACGGAGGGAATTTGGGGTCATGACTACATCAAAGAAGCTCGCTACAAATTCTGGGGAGGACAGTTATATAGAAGGTCGTTCCAAGGCCCGTTGGCTCGATGCTTAAGAGCCTCTAAGGACAATTACGTCATGAGAGAGGTCCACGAAGGAATTTGTGGAAATCATTCAGGTGCAGATTCATTGATGTTAAAATTATTTAGGGCATGATACTACTAGCCCCGGATGGAACAAGACGCTAAGACATTCGTTCAGAAATGTGATAACTGTCAACGCCACGCGTCGTTGGTGCACCAACCGGCAGAGCTACTGCACTCGGTATTATCCCTGTGGCCATTCATGAATTGGGGATGGAAAGTTCGCTACCACCGGCTCCCGGTAAGGTAAAGTTTCTTTTGATTTTATCGGATTACTTCTCTAAGTGGGTTGAAGCAGGTCCTTAACAGAAAATCGGCGAGCGCAAAGTGGTCGATTTCCTATGGGAGAATATAATTTGCCTATTCGAAATACCAAAGGAGATCGCTTGCGATAACGGGCCATAGTTCATAGGTGCAAAGGTAAAATAATTACTTGAAGACTTGAAAATCAAAAGAATCACATCTTCGCCATACCATCTATGCGCAAATGGCCAAGCAGAATCAAAATATAAGGTGATTATTCAAAACCTCAAAAAGAGATTGGAAGCAACCAAAGGTAAATTGCCCAAAGAATTATCACGAGTGTTATGGGCATACCGAACGACAGCCAAGTCAAGAATGGGAAAGACACCTTTCTCTCTCGTATACGAAGCAAAAGCTCTGATCTCAATGGAAGTAGGAGAACCAACCTTGAGGTACTTCCGGGCAGACAAAGAAGCAAACAATAAAGCATTGCTAGTCAAGTTGGATTTTCTTGACGAACGCAGGGACTTAGCGCACATAAGGATGGTGTCTCAAAAACAACTAATGGAAGGGAACTATAATTGAAGGTCCAATCTCTGCTATTTCAAAGTGGGGAACTGTCACGACCAAAAACCACGTGACCGGCACCCAACACACTATCCAACCCGGGTGAACCAAACCGTATAAGAATGTCCATATATATGAAAAATAAATACATACAGAAATCATACATGAAACAAATCATTAAATCCATCATTTTCAATATTTAAAATATACGAAAGAATAACAATATTTCTTTCATGCATGCCATATGAATAACTATAAATTACAAATCCAAAAGAATAACAACTGTCAATGGAATCTCTACAAGACAAGGATAAAATAAATACTTGGGACGAACACAACAAAAATTAAGTAACATCAACACGAAGGCTACCACGAAATAGAAGTGGTGCCTTGCTACATGCCTCGAAAAGAGAGTCGTCCTAGCCCCATCCACTCATCATGTACCACGTCTCATCCTAAAAATATGTAAAGTAAGTGGGACCTTGGAGAGGGGTCTCTGAGGGCTAAGTACACCACAACGGTACTCAATAAGTGTCATAAACTCACTCTAACTCAAGTTCTTTGAACAAGGCTTTACAAAAATAATGTAACCAACATTTGATATAAAACAATAGCAATTATATCAATTCATTGTTCTTTGTCATTTCAAATGAAAAGACTTGAAAAATGTAAATCATGATACAAACTTTTAAATCATTAATATCGACCCATGATTCTAAGAAAAATCATGCAAAACCATTTCAACTTCATTAAGTCATTGAAATCCCTTTCGGCTCCTTAGGCCTAAACATAACAAAATTATCTTTTATCCTTTCACCTGGAGTACTATACCATCACCGACACAAGAAGGTCAACTAGGTTATAGTACCTAGTGTGAGAACCTAATTTTTGACTATATTTGAATTTTTATCACCTTCTGCTATGTTAATATGTTTATCATATACCTTACTTGCTCAGGTCGTCACATCGATGTGCCGTACGAATCAACTCAACCATGCTATTAATAGCACAAAATAGCACCCTCTCAAGGAGGATGCTCTGTCGTAGACTATACCATGAAATGGTCATCTACGCCTACACCGGCACATGTCATTTCATGACGACAAAGACGATATATCCGAAGTCAATCTCAATGCACACTAACTCCCAAAATATTTCATACCCTAAATTAGATTCATAGCAAATAGCCTCAAAGTCTATTTTATCAAACCATGAGATTTATAGTCAATCCAAACCTTTTGAATAAAATAAAATGAAATCCTTTTTCATTTCATATTAAACAATTAACAAAATGAGATTCCAATCCTTAAAGATTTGACAAGTGCTACTTCGAAATATAAATATTTTAGAAATATTATATTTATTAGTTTTAAAACAAGGTAACAATATAACTCAAATGTTTAAACTCTTGATCACCAACATAATATTGTTTTTAATATAACATAAAATGTTAATCTCAGTGTTATTTTACCAACCATTCTTTAAAACAAGGTTTTAAGAAAATGGCATCTTGTGATCAAACACAACATAACTTCTTTTACATTTTCAACACCCATATACAACTCACATAGTGTCTACAGAGCCTCTAAAAGATACAAAAGAGTCTATGATAGTGCCCGCGACAAGGCCCCGGCTATACCTTGAGACATGATAATAATATGAACAAAAGATACGATACGTGACCCCGGGATAAAGTGGGGCTCACCAAGTCTGTTGGGAAGAGGATGTGCCACTATTATTGATCTACACTGCCTGCTATGTAACTACCTGCATCCATTTAAAGATGCAGCGCCCCCGACAAAAGGGACGTTAGTACCATCGAATAGCACTAGTATGTAGAGCTAAACAATATCTTAATAGAATGAATAATAATACAAGGGAAACCAGTCAAGGATTCAATACGAGCTTCAAATAACATTAAAATATCAAGTTAAGGATCACATAAATCTTCAATTCAATTTCCATGTTATTAGGTTGGGTGATCTTTAGTGCCGATGTTCCACAATTCACAATGCCACCGTATTCTTACACGGAGTCCGATCACGGCCCGATCGGCTAGGTCGTCTCACTTGAGACATCAACCATAACCACAATTTCAATTATTATTTTCAGCACAGTCACCACTATGTGTGCGGCATGGTGTCCGATCACGGCCCGATCGGCTAGACTGTCTCACCCAATTCATTACCTTTTTCAGTCAATCATCTCACATCATACTTCTTTCATATATTTTTGATTCATTGGCACTAGTGATCATGATTACAAAGTTATTCTTGGCACTTGGCCATATTTCATAGTTCCAGTCCCCTTTTCCACATTCATATATCATTAAAATTATCAGCAACAATAAGGCTTTCCATTCAAGACATTAAATTCACATATGAGCAATTTGGGAATCTTTGGCACATAGAGGCTTTTCATACAATTTGGCATAACAACCTTTATTTTGATCTTGACATGAAGTCTTAACATTTCTAACACATATTCCACATTTTGAACACATCCTCAAATGGAGAGATGACATGATGAAGCATTTAGAATAAATATTGAACATACATCCTTCAACACAAACATATTAGGAATAGACAATTCTATAATCATCAAGGACTTGCTCCAATTACATGAACACCGTGGGATTCGATTCTAAGAAGAAGGGGTTTAGCCAACATACCTCAATTGAGATTTCTTTAAACTCTAAAACATTCCGGAATTCTTAGCATTTCGATCTATTTTAGAAATATAACAAGTTGGACAAAAATTAGGAAGATGGTCATGATTCTTGCTCATTTGAGCATATTAACAAGCACTAGGTGTGCATTAAAGTTTTTAAGGCCCTTTTGTGAAAGATTCCATCATTCTCCAACCCATTCTCTACCATCTTTAGTTCACAACCTTTCCACATTCTTTGATAACAAAAGCATGCAAGGTAACAACACACACACCCAATAATTGTCTTTCTATTTAACCTATTTTTGCAAAATTTCAAAATTGAGAGCTAGGACATAGATTCTTATCTTTAGGGTGAAGACTTCCTTTGTTAATCCTTAATGGTTGAGCAAGAATTGATGGTAATAGGTTAAAGGTTTCTCCCTCACTCTAAGAACTCTCTCTCTCTCTCACTCTAGAATATCATAAATGTGCTCAAAATGAGCTATAGTACATGATATTTGGCCTTCCACCCGTATTTGGGGGCCACTTCTTTCCTCCGGAGGGTCTCAGGCGTGGTAATGTCTAGAATCTTCTGAACTCACTGGTCCAAGACTTTAACCCTTAGTGGTGTCCACCGAGTTGCTCAAATAATGAAAAGAGAAGGATCAACAACGACATGAAACAACCTTTTTTTTGCAGAAAAAAGACAGACTTTGAACTTACGTGTACGAGTCCAAGACGCAGGGAATGATGAAGTTCTGGCTGGGATAATATCCCTGGTGGAAACAACGACAAAGCGCTCATTCCATACACAGTCGTTGTTGTCATCCATGATGTTGAGCAAAGCATGGTGGCCACATTTGATAAAATTTATTACTCCCCCACGAAAAATCTTGGGGGAGTAGAAATTCATCATGCGAACCATGGTAAGCTCCTCATTTGTCTCCAGGCACAACCTCCGTAGACATGCCACTGTTCTCCATATAGAAGGGCTCACCAGTGCCAAGCAAACTTGGTATTTGTGGCATAGGTCCAGAATCACTGTGTCAATTCCTCTGCTCTAAGAAAACGCACCCAAAGTAAATGGGTACATATTAACATACATGAAGCCCTACTTAGAGAAGGTTACTCGCTCTACCAGTTCGGGAGCAATGATGTTCACATCATGGCAATCACAATCCTCCTTTGCAGCAGGAATGCTGGAAGGGGGGATGGAAGAAGGGTATATGCCCATGGCCCAAGTGCGAGAACATGAAGAAGGAAACCTTTCTTTGATGTCCTTGGCTGTGTTGAGTCTTTTGGGAATGATGGTGCTCACCATAGGAGGTCAGCATCAACGATGATTTCTTTGTCTTTGTTCTCCTTCGGACCCCCACCAAAGAGAGAACCTGAGTTCTTGGAAGAGGAAGCCATGATCAGCAGAAGGTTATAAGAGTTCTTTGAAGAAGAAGATTAAAGAAGATTGAAAGCAGGAAAGAGTTCAATGCAAAGAAATTGAGAGAGTTTGTAGAACTTTGAAGTGTAAACGAATAAGAATGAGGCGTATAAGTAAAGGAATAGGCGGCTAAAATCATGGCCATCATTACCTTGAGAACTAGTGAAAATATTGCTAAATCGTGGACTAACAAGTGTTCGAGGTATTAAATGCAGAGAGACGTGAGGCTAATCAAGCGTCAGAAACTTTTTAGAAGGGTTCAGAAAATTTCACACCAAGAAAGAAATCTTCACCAACTTCCCTATGAGACAAAGATGTGCCACCGGAAAGAAGGGGGACTATCTGTATAGGGTAAAATAGGTTTACATTAAACAATAGAATGATAGAATGACACGTGAAACTGGGGACTAGTGAAAGACGAAGCGAGTGGAAACCAAGACCGAGGACAACAACTTCGCTTGGCATCGGGTAGATCCCAAAGGGGAACATTGCTAACGAGGGAAAATGAATATTTTCCACCAGTTGGCATTCAATGGAGAATATTCCTCAGTATTAAATACATAGTCCATTACAGAGAAATTTGGCACTCATAGCCTACCGTAACATATTCATCATTGGCCCCCATTATCATCATTTAAGAGGGGCTTGATCATAGTACCTTGTTCTAGAGGTATAACTATAAAAAGTGACTTTAACAGTCATTGTAAGACACGAACGTTCTGACAAATTTATGCTACACAATATTCCGAGCTAAATAATACTCTATTTTTCTGTCTATCAATATTCTTATTGCTGCCTTCGGAAGCCTTGCTCCCAAAACCAAGTTGTTTGCTATCTCGTCTCGATTACGCTAACTCTTATATTTTATTTTATTTATTTATCATTTTTTATCTATAAACCAAAGTTATAAATTCAATTGTACCATTTTACGGGTAAACAAACTCACTATTTATGGATCCTCTAGGAAGTTACGAATAAACGAGATATCGATGACAAGGCCCCGATGATATCCAAAGAAATATAGCTGACTGAAATAAAATAGTAAATTGTCTCGGGCATGAGATAGGGCTTACCAGGAAACAAAAAGCGGTGAGAAGTGCCTATCGAGTGTCCGGTTCATGTGGAGTGTCAAAACAAGCATCTATGAACAGATGTAATGCCTCATTGATTGAAAATGTAGGCATTGAGTAGTTCAAGCCACCTTCTTTGCCTCAAATTAAGCTCTCATTGCTTGAAGATATATTGTAGACTCGTGTGGTCTATGAATATATCCACGTGCATGCCATAAAAGTAATGACGCCTCAATGCGACAACATTGATGCCAACTCCAAATTATGAGTCGGAAAATTTCTTTCGTGATTCTTGAGTTTCCTCGAAGCATAAGCAACTATCTTAATGTGTTGTATCCGAACATATCTGATACCAATTGAAAAGGCATCATCATGGATTACAAACCCCTTCAAATCGACTGATAATATAAACATTGGTGGCGTGGTCAATCTGGTCTTTAATCTTTGAAAACTTTTCTCTCAAGCATCAAACTATTGAAATTTAGCCACCTTTGAGTCAACTTGGTTAACGTGGAGGCAAGAGAAGAAAATCTCACTATAATTCTTCTGTAATAACAGACCAAACTCAAGAAACATTGATAGGTCTTGCACAATGATAGGTCTTGCACAAATCTTTATGGATTCTATCTTTTGACCCTTCACTCAAAACCACGTGACCCAGGAAAGCTACGGATTTCAGCCAAAATTAACACTTCAAAACTTTTACGTATAACTCATTCTCTTGGAGCGTCCATAAGACCTCCCGGAGGTGATTGGTGTGATCTTCCTGACTCCGAGAATACACAATGATATCATCAATGAACACTATTATGAACATGTCCAATAAAGGCTTCAAAAACCAATTCATAAGATTCATGAAGGCTACATGGGCATTTGTTAACTCGAAAGACAACACCATATACTCAAAGTGAACGAGCTTTGAAAACCATCTTCAGAATGTCCTTTTCTTTATTTTCTTCAATTGATGATAACCTGATTTTAAATCGATCTTGAAGAAGTACTTGGCACCTTAAAATTGGTCAAACAAATCATCTATCCCTAGCAACGAGTATTTGTTCTTGACTGTGATTTGTTGAGTTATCGGTAAACGATACACATTCTTAATGATTCATCCTTCTTCCTAACAAAGAGAACCGGTGCACCCCAAGGTGACACACACAATCATATAAAATCCCTTTCTAACAAGTCCTTTAGTTGTTCGTTCAATTCCACTAAGGTCATCCTATATGGTGGAATAGAGATAGGCTGAGAGTCAAGTAAGACATCAATTTCAAAATCGATCACCCAATCGGGTAGAATTCCAGGAAGTTAATCGGGAAAGAATTTTGAATACTCATTCATAATTGGCACTAATTGGAGAGTCAGCGCCTCAATATTGGTATCTATAACCCGAACTAAATGATATATACATCCCTCTTGATCATCTTTGTTGTGTTAAGATAAGAAATAAACCTACCTGTAGGTATATATGTGTTTCTTTTCGTTCCTACAAAAGGGTCATTCAGGAACTCGATCCAACATACTTGGCTCGGCAATACAACTTCTCATAACGTGCGTAGAGCCAATCCATTCCCATCTTGATATCAAAATCTTCCATTACAAGTTTAACTAAACCAGCTATAATGACTTGACCATAGATGGTTACAATATAACCCTTATATACTTGTATGGCTACTGTAGAGTAACCAACTGAAGTAGATACGAAGAACGCCTCTCAAAATTATTATGGTTCTATCCCGAATTTCTTAGCCATATATGGAGTCACATAAGGCAAGGTAGAACCCGGAACAATAAGAGCAAACACATCAAGAGAGTGAATGGTCAATATACATGTGACAAAATCGGGGGAAGCCTCTGAACTTAGACTACACATTATAGCATTAAAATGGGCATGTACTCCTCAGAAACTATATATACCACCTCTAGTTGCACCACGCCCAGCAGGTGCCTAATTATCATGAGATAAGGGGGTGCTTCATAAGCATCAATGACTAGACAGGTTTATAGGGTAAAATTGATAAATAACAAGTGGATGCTCGTACAATTGACATGTGGCAGTAAAGTCAAATAAGATATGAGTCAGAAAATAGATTGCACCAGTTACAAACATGTTACCAGTGATGAGTGATTTCCGAAGACACTGGAACTAGGTATGAGAATTCTTATGGGAAGATCTCGGTTGGAAAAGACAGTATTCAATAAGTAGTCGTTACAAAGAATCTTTGCATTTATACTTAATCATTATGCAGCAATCAAGAGGGGCTTTATTCATATTAAAGAAGAGCTTGATTTGGAGATCTTGTCTCCCCTGAATTAAGCTATAAATAGAAGAATTTATATTCACTATTAAGAAAAATATTTGGATGCAAAAAAAAAACTGCTCTTATTCTATTAACAATATTCTCTTTTTCAATTCTATATATTGTTCTTATTACTGTTTTCGGAGAAGCTCATCCCACAGTCAGGCTTGTTGTTTTTGTTAAGTTTATTTAATCAATTTATATCTATTTTTAGTTATTTTATATTCTTGGATCAAATTAATTCACGTGTCTATAAACCACATTACAAATTCAATTGTATCATTTTACGGGTAAACAGTTTGGTGCCTACCGTGGGGCATAGACAATTGTGTTATTACTTTGATCCATTCATCTGTTGCTAATGCATTTTGACGTTTTTCTTTATTCAAAGAAAAATCATATATGCCTGCTAACGATGTGAACAACTCTTCCAATATAGGAACAAACAATGAGCATGAGAATATGTTCCAGTGTGATG
This sequence comes from Nicotiana tomentosiformis, assembly GCF_000390325.3. Taxonomy (NCBI): domain Eukaryota; kingdom Viridiplantae; phylum Streptophyta; class Magnoliopsida; order Solanales; family Solanaceae; genus Nicotiana; species Nicotiana tomentosiformis. The sequence continues at coordinate 142,574,442 of NC_090813.1, forward strand.
ATTCAACCAGTGAAACTCGCAACGAAAGAGATGAGACAACTCCGGTTCACGAAGAATGAAATCCTCGACTTGTGAGAAGTCCAACTCCTGACGATATAGACGATGAACCTATTGTTCAAACGGTAAAAGTTTTGAGAGCGCAACAAAGGAAAATTATGAATCATCTTTCAAGACAAGACCGAATGATAACATAGCTGAAGCAAGCAACTTCAGTTACTTCCAATAATTCTAATGGAGGAGTTCAAGTCCCTCCCAGTGTACCTACAAATCAAACAACACAAAGAACTGGTAATGTCTCTTTGATGGTAGGCTATAATCTCATGTTTTAGTCACTTTTTGCACTCTAATTTATTGCACTTTAGTTGAGTTTGAGCTTTAATCGCTAGTGTATTGCACTAATTGTATGTTTTATGCCTTGTAGGAGTGATTTTGAGCTATGTATATGTTATGGAATGAATTCAAGTGATTTGAAGCTTTGAAGTCTGAGTAAAAGCCCAAAGAATTAAGCTAGGATTGTGTTCGGGGATCAACGGATGATAGTTAAGAACGAATGAAGAATCGAGTAGGCTTATTGCGGAGTGTCCAGTAAAATGCACATAACCTTTAGCTCGGAATTCCTTTTGGGTGTCACAATATATTGTTGAAAAGCTAATTTAATGGAATAGAACATTCATGTTTTACGTTATTTCAAATTCCCAATGGAACAGGATGAAAAGTGTGAGGCCACGCACTCGCCGCGCATATGGGGCAGAACAGTGTGAAAAGTGCGTGGCCAAGTGCGTGGGCACACTTCCAGGCGCGCGTCCGTGCACGTACAACTGCGGAAAAGTGTCCTATTTTGCGTAGGAGAAGGTATATTTATTTGGATCCAACCCTAATTGGTATATATACATGAAAAAATGGTATTTTGAGGATTTGTGACATAATTTAGACCCAACCGGGTTACAACTATCACCGAAAAAGGATCATACGAACCAAAAAAGCAAGATGGGGTCAAATTGCCGAGCAACTGGAACGTGACTCATCTCAAAAGATATTATTGCTAATGAGCATCGCTTACAGTGAAAGTATGTGTTGCACTCATTTTTCCTTCATCCAGTTTTTGTCCTAATTGGGTTTTTATGGCATGGCTTTTAACGAGTCAGCAACGGAAAGCATACTACAAAGTAAATTTCATCGGTATAAATAAGACCTTTAAATGACAAGGTATGAAAACGGCAAGCCACTGCATGTTGGTTATATAGTCTTTGGCTTGATAGAAAAGATTCCTAATGGGAAATGAAACTTGCTATCGGACTGAAGGCTATTCAACCGTTCATGAGTGAACCTCACCTACAAGACATTAGGGGTGGTTAGATAATCTTTGGCTTGGTAGAAAAGTTCCTAACGGGAAACGAAGCTTGCTACCTTACCAAAGATTATCCAATCATTCACTAGTGGAATCCTCAAAGGAGCAAGCATTCCAGTGTTCCAATTCGCATTCTTCATATTCGAACACTGGGGGAATGATATGAGAATACGACAACCTAATTGCCACAAAAACCAGGACTACAAAATGTCACGTCCCAACCTCAGAAAGCATGACTGGCGCTCAACCGAGTGAATCCGGCCGAGCAAGCCTATTAAATGCTTTCTACCCAAATCATGCATACAATATTAAACCATTTCATTAGCTATTTTGCCTTTAAGTCTCAAAATACACATATTCTTATAGTTTGAGTAGAACAAGTGATCAAACACAACATAACTTATTTTACATTCCCAACACCCATATAAAACCCACATAGTGTCTACAGAGGCTCTAAAAGATACAAAAGAGTCTATGATAGTGCCGGCGACAAGGCCCCGGCTATACCTTCAAACGTGACAATAATAAGAACAAAAGAAATGATCGACACTGCCTGAAGTGGGGCTCACTAAGTCTGCAAGGAAGAGGATGTGCCACTATTGTTGATCAACACTGCCTGCTATGTAACCACCTGCATCCACTTAAAGATGCAGCGCCCCCGGCAAAAGGGACGTTAGTACCGTCGAATAGCACTAGTATGTAGAGCTAAACATCATATCAATAGAATGAATAATAATACAAGGTAAAATAGTCAAGGATTCAATACGAGCTTCAAATAACATTAAAACATCAAGTTAAGGATCACATAAATCTTTAAGTCAATTTCCATGTTATTAGGTTGGGTGATCTTTAGTGCCGATGTTCCACAATTCACAATGCCACCGTATTCTTACACGGAGTTCGATCACGGCCCGATCGGCTAGGTCGTCTCACTTGAGACATCAACCATAACCACAATTTCAATTATCATTTTTAGCACAGTCACCACCATGTGTGCAGTATGGCGTCCGATCACAGCCCGATCAGCTAGGCCGTCTCACCCAAGACCTTACCTTTTTCAGTCAATCATTCCACATCATACTTCTTTCATATATTTTCGATTCATTGGCACTAGTGATCATGATTACAAAGTCATTCTTGGCACTTGGCCATATTTCATAGTTCCAGTACCCTTTTCCACATTCATATATCATAAAAGTTATCAACAACAATAAGGCTTCTCATTCAAGACATTAAATTCACATATGAGCAATTTGGGAATCTTAGGCACATAGAGGCTTTTCATACAATTTGGCATAACAACCTTTATTTTGATCTTGACATGAAGTCTTAACATTTCTAACACATATTTCACAGTTTGAACACATCCTCAAATGGCGAGATGACATAATGAAGCATTTAGAATAAATACTGAACATACATCTTTCAACACAAACACATTAGGAATAGACAATTCTATAATGATCAAGGACTTACTCCAATTACATGAACACCGTGGGATTCGATTCTAAGAAGAAGGGGGTTTAGCCAACATACCTCAATTGAGCTTCCTTTAAACTCTAAAACATTCCGGAATTCTTAGCACTTCAATCTATTTTAGAAATATAACAAGTTGGACCAAAATTAGGAAGATGGTCATGATTCTAGCTCATTTGGGCATATTAACAAGTACTAGGTGTGCATTAAAGTTTTTAAGGCCCTTTTGTGAAAGATTTCATCATTCCCCAACCTATTCTCTACCATCTTTAGTTCACAACCTTTCCACATTCTTTGATAACACATGCATGTAAGGTAACAACCCCCACACCCAATAATTGTCTCTCTATTTAACCTATTTTTGTAAAATTTAAAAATTGAGAGCTAGGACATAGATTTTTACCTTTAGGGTGAAGACTTCATATGTTAATCCTTAATGGTTGAGCAAGAATTGATGGATAATAGGTTGAAGGTTGTTCCCTCACTCTAAGAACTCTCTCTCTCTCACTCACTCTAGAATATCATAAATGTGCTCAAAATGAGCTATAGTACATGATATTTGGCCTTTCACCCGTATTTAGGGGCCACTTCTTTCCTCCAGGGGGTCTCAGGCGTGGTAATGTCTAGAATCTTCTGAACCCACTGGTCCAAGACTTTAACCCTTGGTGGTGTCCACCGAGTTGCTCAAATAATAAAAAGAGAAGGAACAACAACGACTTGAAATAACCTTTTTGCAAAAAAAAGATAGACTTTGAACTTACGTGTTCGAGTCCAGAACGCATGGAATGATGGAGTTCTGGCCTGGATGATATCCCAGGTGGAAACAACGACAAAGCGCTCCATCCATACACAGTCGTTGTTGTCATCCATGATGTTGAGAAAAGCATGGTGGCCACATTTGCTACAATTTATTACTCCCCTACAAAAAATCTTGGGGGAGTAGATATTCACCATGCGAACCAAGGTGAGCTCCTCCTTCGTGTTCAGGCACAACCTCCGTAGACATGCCATTGTTCGCCATATAGAAGGGCTCACCAGTGCCAAGCAAACTTGGTATTTGTGGCATAGCTCCAAAATCACTGGGTCAATTCCTCTGCTCTAATAAAATGCACCCAAACTAAATAGGTACATATAAACATACATGAAGCCCTACTTAGAGAAGGTTACTTGCTCTACCAGTTCGGGAGCAATGATGTTCACATCATGGCAATCACAATCCTCCTTTGCTGCAGGAATGCTGGAAGGGAGGATGGAAGAAGGGTATATGCCCATGGCCCAAGTGCGAGAACTTGAAGAAGGAAACTTTTCTTTGATGTCCTTAGCTGTGTTGAGTCTTTGGGGAATGATGGTGCTCACCGTACAGGGGCCGCATCAACGATGATTTCTTTGTCTTTGTTCTCCTTCGGACCCCCACCAAAGAGAGAACCTGAGTTCTTAGAAGAGGAAGGCATGATTAGTAGAAGGTGATAAGAGTTCTTTGAAGAAGAAGATTGAAAGCAGGAAAGAGTTCAATGCAAGGAAATTGAGAGAGTTTGTAGAACTGTGAAATGTAAAGGAATAAGAATGAGGCGTATAAGTAAATGAATAGGTGGCTAAAATCATGGCCATGATTACTAGTGAAAATATTGCTAAATCGTGGAGTAACAAGTGTTCGGGGTATTAAATGCAGGGAGACGTGAGGCTAATCAAGCGTCAAAAACTTTTCAGAAGGGTTCAGAAAATTTCCCACCAAGAAAGAAATCTTCACCAACTTCCCGATAAGACAAATATGTGCCGCCGGAAAGAAGGGGTACTATCTGTATAGGGTAAAATCGGTTAACATTAAATACTAGAATGATAAAATGACACGTGGAACCGGGGCCAGGCGAAAGACGAAGCGAGTGAAAACCAAGACCGAGGACAATAACTTCGCTTGGCATCGGGTAGATCCTGAAGGGGAACATTGCTAATGAGAGAAACTGAATATTTTCCACTAGTTGGCATTCAATGGAGAATATTCCTCAGTATTAAATACATAGTCTATTATATAGAATTTTGGCACTCATAGCCTGCCGTTACATATTCATCACTTGCCCCCATTATCATCATTTAAGAGGGGCTTGATCCTAGGACATTGTTCCCGAGGTATAACTATAAAAAGTGACTTCAACAATCATTGTAAGACACGAAATTTCTGACAAATTTATGCTACACATTATTCCAAGCTAAATAATACTTTATTTTATGTCTATCAATATTCTTATTGCTTCCTTCGGAAGCCTTGCTCCCAGAACCAAGTTGTCTGCTATCTCGTCTCAATTACGCTAACTCTTATATTTTATTTTATTTATTTATCATTTTTTGTCTATAAACTACGTTATAAATTCAATTATACCGTTTTATAGGTAAACAAACTCACTGTTTATGGATCCTCTAGGAGGTTACGAATAAATGAGATATCGATGACAAGGCCCCGATAATATCCAAAGAAATATAGCTGACTAAAATAAAATAGTAAATTGTCTCGGGCTTGAGATAGGGCTTACCAGGAAAAAAAAGAGAGAGGTGAGAAGTGCCTATCGAGTGTCCGGTTCATGTGGAGTGTCAAAACAAGCATCTATGAACAGATGTAATGCCTCATTGATTGAAGATGTAGTCATTGAGTAGTTCGAGCCACCTTCTTTGCCTCAAATAAAGCTCTCATTGCTTGAAGATATATTGTAGACTCATATGGTCTATGAATATATCCACGTGCACGCCATAAAAGTAATGACGCCTCAATGCGACAACACTGCTGCCAACTCCAAATCATGAGTCAGAAAATTTCTTTCGTGGTTCTTGATTTTCCTAGAAGCATAAGCAACAATCTTGATGTGTTGTATCCGAACATATCCAAGACCAATTGCATAAGCATCATCATGGATTACAAACCCCTTCAAATCGATTGATAATATAAACATTGATGTCTTGGTCAATATGGTCTTTAATCTTTGAAAACTTTTCTCTCAAGCATCAAACTATTGAAATTTAACCACCTTTGAGTCAACTTGGTTAACGTGGAGGCAAGAGAAGAAAATCTCACTATAATTCTTCTGTAATAACCGACCAAACGCAAGAAACTTTGATAGGTCTTGCCCAAATCTTTATGGCTTCTATCTTATGACCCTTCATTCAAAACCATGTGACCTAGGAAAGCTACGGATTTCAGCCAAACTTAACACTTCAAAACTTTTACGTATAACTCTTTCTCTTGGAGTGTCCATAAGACCTCCCAGAGGTGATTGGTGTGATCTTCCTAACTCCGAGAATACACAAGGATGTCATCGATGAACACTATTATGAACATGTCCAATAAAGGCTTCAAAAACCAATTCATAAGATTCATGAAGGCTACTGGGGCGTTTATTAACTCGAAAGACAACACCATATACTCAAAGTGAACGAGCTTAGAAAGCCATCTTCGGAATGTCCTTTTCTTTCTTTTATTCAATTTATGATACCCTGATCTTAAATTGATCTTGAAGAAGTACGTGGCACCTTATAATTGGTCAAACAAATCATCTATCCTTAGCAACGGGTATTTTTTATTGACTGTAACTTTGTTAAGTTGTCGATAATCGATACACATTCTCAATGATTCATCCTTATTCCTAACAAAGAGAACCGGTGCACCCCAAGGTGACACACACAATCATATAAAATCCCTTTCTAACAAGTCCTTTAGTTGTTTGTTCAATTCCACTAGGGTCATCCTATATGGTGGAATAGATATAGGCTAAGAGTCGAGTAAGACATCAATTTCGAAATCGATCACCCAATCGGGTAGAATTCCAGGAAGTTAATCGAGAAAGAATTTTGAATACTCATTCACAATTGGCACTGATTGGAGAGTCAGCTCCTCAATATTGGTATCTGTAACCCGAATTAAATGATAGATACATCCCTCTTGATCATCTTTGTTGCGTTAAGATAGGAAATAAACCTACCCGTAGGTATATAAGTGTTTCTTTTCGATCCTACAAAAGGCTCATTCAGGAACTCGATCCTAACATCCTTGGCTCGGCAATCCAACTTGGCATAACATGCGTAGAGCCAATCCATTCCCATTTTGATATCAAAATCTACCATTACAAGTTTAACTAAACCAGCTGTAGTGACTTGACCATAGATGGTTACTATATAACCCTTATAAACTTGTATGGCTAATGTAGAGTCACCAACTGAAGTAGATATGAAGAATGCCTCTCTAAATTATTATGGTTCTATCCTGAATTTCTTAGCCATATATGGAGTCACATAAGACAAAGTAGTGCCTGGAACTATAAGAGCATACACATCAAGAGAGTGAACGGTCAATATACATGTGACAACATTGGGGGAAGCCTCCGAACATAGACTACACATTATAGCATTAAAATGGGCATGTACTCCTCAAAACCTATATATACCACCTCTAGTTGCACCACGCTCAGCAGGTGCCAAATTATCGTGAGACAAGGAATGCTTCAAAAGCATCAAAGACTAGATAGGTTTATGGGGTAAAATTGATAAATGACAAGTGGATGCTCTTACAATTGACACATGGCAGTGAAGTCAAATAAGATATGAGTCAGAAAATAGATCGCACCGGTTACAAACATGTTACCGGTACTGAGTCATATCCGAAGACACTGGAACTAAGGATGAGAAATCTGAAGGGAAGATATCGGTTGGAAAAGACAATATTCATGAGCAGCCGTTACAAAGAATCTTTTCATTTATACTCAATCGTTATGCAGCCATCAAGATGGGCTTTATTCATATTAAAGAAGAGCTTGATTTGGGGATCTTGTCTCCCCTGTATTGAGCTATAAATAGAAGAATTTGTATTCACTGTTAAGAAAAACATTTGGATGCAAAAAAAAAAAACTACTCTTATTCTATTAACAATATTCTCTTTTTTAGTTCTATATATTGTTCTTATTACTGTTTTTGGAGAAGCTCATCTTACAATCAGGCTTGTTATTTTCGTTAAGTTTATTTAATCAATTTATTTCTATTTTTAGTTATTTTATATTCTTGGATCAAATTAATTCACGTGTCTATAAACCATATTACAAATTTAATTGTATCATTTTACGGGTAAATAGTTTGGTGCCCACTGTGGGGCATAGACAATTGTGTTATTACTTTGATCCATTCATCTTTTGCTAACGCATTTTGACGTTTTTCTTTACTCAAAGAAAAATCATATATGGAAGCTAACGATGTGAACAACTCTTCCAATATTTTAACAAACAATGAGCGTGAGAATATGTTCCAGTGTGATGATTCAACCAGTGAAACTCGCAACGAATGAGATGAGACAACTCCGGTTCACGAAGAACGAAATCCTCGACTTGTGAGAAGTCGAACTCCTGACGATATGGACGATGAACCTGTTGTTCAAACGGTAAAAGTTTTAAGAGCGCAACAAAGGAAAATTATGAATCATCTTTAAAGACAAGACCGAATAATAACATAGCTGAATCAAGCAACTTCGCTTACTTCCAATAATTCCAATGGAGGAGTTCGAGTCCCTCCCAGTGTACCTACAAATCAAACAACGCAAAGAACTGGTAATGTCACTTTGATGGTAGGCTATAATCTCATGTTTTATCCTCTTTTTGCACTCTAATTTATTGCACTTTAGTTGAGTTTGAGCTTTAATCGCTAGTGTTTTGCACTAATTGTATATTTTATGCCTCGTAGGAGTGATTCCTAGCTTTGTAGATGTTATGGAATGAATTCAAGTGGTTTCAAGTTTTGAAGTCTGAGTAAAAGCCCAAAGAATTAAGCTGGGATCGTGTTCGGGGATCTACGGGATGATGGTTAAGAACGAACGAAGAATCGAGCAGGCATACTGCGCAGTGTACAGTAAAATGCACATAACCTTTAGATCGGAACTCCGTTTGGGTGCCACAATATATTGTTAGAAAGCTAATTCAATAGAATAGAACATTCGTTTTACGTTGTTTAAAATTCCCAATGGAACAGGATGAAAAGTACGAGGCCACGCATTGGCCGCGCATATGGGGCAGAACAGTGTGAAAAGTGTGCGGCCAAGTGTGTGGGCACACTTCCAGGTGCACGGCCGTGCACGTCCAACTGCGAAAAAGTGTCTTATTTCGCGTAGGAGAAGGTATATTTATTTCGGTCCATCCCTAATTGGTATATATACATGGAAAAATGGTATTTTGACGATTTTTGACATGATTTAGACCTAAGGAAGCAAAGGAGAAGAGGGAGAAGCAAGAGCACAAGGATTTCACCATTCATCCTCACTCAAGACAAGGGTTTAGATGTTTTATGTTTTCCTTTGACTTAAACATATTTGTGATGAATTTTTCCATATTTATTGAGTAACTCCTCTTTAGGGATTAATGGATTTGGTGTTTTAAGAATTGTTTGTGGATATTAACTCTAGTTTTATGTATTGGATCATTTTGGATATTTTAATTGTTGCATGTATTTTCACTTGTTTTTGTAATCGAAAGAGGCATAGCTTGTGATATTTTTGCATTATCTTGTTGGTTGAATTCATTAATTCTTCATGGTAATCAAAAGAGGCTTGTTGAATTATTGTTTAGACCTAGTTAGGAAGATAATCGAAAGAGGTTCTCATAAGGATCAATCCGCTACGAATTCTTGCATATTTTTACCGAGCTTAACTTAGTTCATATTGTGAGGGTGCGACTTAATCGAGAGAGGAGATTCTACTGAACGTTGAACTAATAATTGAGTGAATTCGAGAGACTCACTTGAACCTTAGAAGTGAATCGACTAGAGTTAATTCCCAAACAAGTATCTTACCTATCCAATCAACCCCTATTTTCTTCCCTTGATATCTTCTTGCTTACTCTTGTTGCGATTGTCAATAGCCAATAGTTTAGACTTTTAGTTAATTTTAGTTTTAATTCACACAAATCTAAATTGTTGATCATCTTGGATAGAAATTAAACTAGAAGCTACGAAAACACTATTTAAATCCAATCCATGTGGATACGATAATGTTTTATACTATATTCGACTAGCGAGCACAATTTTGTGTTGTGTTTTTAGCTCGTCAAATTTTGGTGTCGTTGCCGGGGATCGGCAATCAATAATGTTTAAAATAATTTGTAGTTACAACTAGAATCCCTCTTTTTCCGATCCAGTTCCTCCACCAACGCGAACCCCAGTTAGATTCAGGCATGCTACACTTTTTAGTTATTGGGAGAACCCAAGTACTCTTTTTCGGATTACTAATTCAGGAATCTTTATTTTTATTTTTATTTTATTTTTCTCTTTTTATGTTTGGGTGTTCGTCGACTGTGCGTGGACTACAGGTTAGATTGGTGCATGACCAGATCTTCTGGGAAGAAATTGTTGCCATACGAACCCGAAATCGAGAAACATCTGCGAAAGTTGTGGAAGAAAAGAAATCTTCCCGAGAATACAGAGACGATTGGGCAATCCTCAACCAAAGAAAAGATGGCGGGAGATAATGATAATGTTGATTTAGCAGCAAGAGAGGCAGCCCAAATCAGAGAGAAGGCTGCAAGAGATGCTGAAGAAGTAGCACTCAGAGATGCACACATTGCTTATGAGGAGGAGAGAGCTCGAAGACTAGCTCAGAATCAGCCTTTAGTTCCAGACCTGTTCTGAAACATAGCTCTAGGTCAAGGGAGACCACCTGATGATTATGCTAGACCGGTTTACAACAAAGGTTTATCCAGTGTGAGACCACCTCCAGTTGCAGCTAATAATTTTGAGTTGAAGCAAGGGTTGCTCCAAACCCTCCAAAACAGTTGTGTCTTTAGAGGAAAGATGAACGAAGATCCAAACAATCATCTAATGGACTTCGAAAAGATTATAAACACCTTTCAATTTAATGGTGTGTCATAAGATGTAGTTTATCTAAGGGCATTCCCCTTCACCCTTAAAAGTTATGCAAAGTACTAGCTTCGAAGCTTTCCCCAGGGATCGATAGAACATGGGAGGAGATGACCAGAAAATATCTTGCTAAATATTTCTCTTCAGCTAAAACGGGCAATTTTAGAAGAAAGATCCATAACTTCTGCTAGAACGAGACTGAAACTATGTTTGAAGCTTGGGAGAGGTTTAAGGAGATAATGCGAAAGTGTCAACATAGAGGAATTGAACTCTAGATGCAACTCCAGGACTTTTGGGATGGATTGACACCGATCCCATGAAGAACATTGAGTAATACAGCTGGAGGTCCATTGATGAAGAAGACTCCATAGGAGATAGTCACTATTCTAGACGAGTTGTTTGAAGATGCAAATCAGTGGCCCTCAGAGATTGCTGAAAGAAAAAGATCAACTGGTGTTCACCAGGTTGATGCTATCACATATGTGCAGGTACAACTTGATTCCACGGCAAGAGAAATAAGGAAGCTAACCTTAGCTTCAATACATAATGAGCCTCATGCAGCATGTGACATATGTGGAAGAGGACACCCTACTCATGAGTGTCAAGCTTTAAAGTTAATGTTGTGGGTAATTACAATTTCAATGCAATGGGTCAATATTGGAGAGATAAGGTCGGTGCCAATATCTTTGCAGCTGGCAAACCAAACGACTATAACACCCGAGGGCATAGTAGAAGATGTTTTTGTGCAGGTGAATAAGATCGTATTTCCTATTGATTTCATAGTGGTGAATATAGAGGAGAACAAGGAGGTCCACCTCATCCTAGGAAGACCATTTTTAGCCACGGGTAGAGCTATACTGGATATACATGATAGAAAATTCATGCTTAGAGTGGGTGAGGAGATGGTGATTTTTGAGATGAATGTAGCAACTGGAGTGAAAAAGGAGAAGCCACCTGAAAGTGTTGTGGAAGGCGAAGGGCGTGAAAGAGAAGGTTTTTGTTAGCGAAAAAGATATGTGTGGGGTGTACCACACGAAGGTTGAGAAGAGGTTGTCTGCATGGTTGTGTGCACTAGTTCAGGCACGTGGAATAGAGCCCGACTTCGACTCAGACCCCGACTACAGATTCAGGGAAGTTTCCTCTACCTTATGCTTTTTAATTGTGTGTTATGGGGAAATGCCACAACTTAAAGTATAGGGTGGGGGATATGTTTGTATGTATGTTTGTATGTATGTTTGTAAGTATGTTGTATTTATATTAAGTTGGGTTTTTTTTTGGTTAATTGTAGTAGTTTGATAGAAAAATTTTGAAAATCCATAAAAAAAAATTAAAATTTTCGTCTTTTCCCGACAATGGATATCATTCGCGGGTTTCTTGAGGGATTAAAGTTGAAAGAAAAAGACCAAAAAGATTTTCTTTTGGTAGGTAGTGTAAAAATTCCCCCTTGGTTTTTATTTGTGATGCGGTTCTTTTTCAAGGGTTTTATTTGAACCGGGTGTAGTTAGTTTTTATTTTTGTTTGGTGTAGGAAACCTTGTGCTATGATTTGAAATGGAAGCAATATCTCGTGACTTTCTCATGCCTTGGGAATAGTGAGTGTTTTAGTTGTGACACTTAGGCTCAGTTTTTGACTCTTGAATAAGTATCTTAAACTGTATGATTTTAACTTGCTTAACTGCTTTGACTAGAGTGTCTTGATGAATCCAATCCTAAGTGAGTGATGTGCCATGTGTGTGTGAGAGGTTTTGGTGTATTATGTGCATTGCATTTGATGTCTAGAACTTGCACTGTTTGTTTGTAAAGCGAAATTATAGTTTTATTCAGTCTTGAAGTGATATAGGCATTTCTTTGTTGAGCCTGTTATATGTTTTACCTACCTAATTGTTATGTATCTTAGTTAACCCCTTTGAGCCTATAATCATATTTCTTTGCTAACAACATTAAAAGCCTTACCCAATTGTTTAAATTGACAATCTATTTGAACCATTTACCTCTCGTGAGCACTTGAAATTGTATGAACTTTGTAAAAGTTAAAGTATGGGGTGGTAGGTTTGGCCTTTGAGTGGAACTAATGAAATAAGGAGAAAGGTGCACTTTTTTTTTGAAAAAGTAGTAGCCACTTGAATTGAACAAGAAAAGAAAAAAATAGTTGTATTGTTGTGAACGAGATTCATTGATAAGTGGTAACTATTGATGTAATAGTGCTTAAATAATTTGGGGAATTAATGCATGTTGATGTCAAGGTGGAGTATGGTTTGACATAAGTGTGGGGTTTTGAATGTTAAAGTGTATGTATTAAAGTGCTTAGGGAGGTGTAGTCACTCTTATATCTAAATGTATCCTACCCGTCCCACAGCCTACATTACAACCAGTTAAAAGTCCTACTTGATCCTTGACTGAATGAGCTCAATTAGTATAGTAGTACACTGCGGGCAAGCCTATGGTGCATCTTTTATGGCACATGAATATCGTTTCAGGGAGTGAGTGAATTCTTTCTATCTTGAGTTCCTACTTGTTCTTGAATTTTATTGTTTGTGAAACTACTCTCTTTTGTTGTGTGAGGGCACTTGATTCATGAAGGAAATGTAATTCTCGATCTCTATAATAGAGTAAGTGAGTAAGTTGCGAATAATGCGTGGTGCTTGTGAGTCAATTCTTGAGGTGAAGATGTTACACTATTATGCTTAGTCTATTTTAAATATTCTTGGTGTGATGAGTTAGGAATATTGCTTAGTAAGGTTGTGTATTTATGAAGTGTAGTTTGATTGCTCAAGGACGAGCAATGGTTGTGGGGTTTTGATGGTAGGCTATAATCTCGTGTTTTAGTCGCTTGTTGCACTCTAATTTATTGCACTTTAGTTTAGTTTGAGCTTTAATCGCTAGTGTTTTGCACTAATTGTGTGTTTTATGCCTTGTATGGGAGATTTTGAGCTATGTAGATGTTATGGAATGAATGCAAGTGGTTTGGAGCTTTGAAGTTTGAGTAAAATCCCAAGGAATTAAGCCGGGATCGTGTTCGGGGATCAACGGATGATAGTTAAGAACGAACGAAGAATCGAGCAGGCATACTGCGCAGTGTCCAGTAAAATGCACATAACTATTCGCTCAGAACTCTGTTTGGGCGCCATAATATATTGTTGGAAAGATAATTCAAAGGGATACAGAATTTATGTTTTAAGTGTTTTTAAATTTCCAACGGAATAGGGTGAACAGTGTGAAGCCGTGCACTAGCCGCGCATATGGGGAAGAACAGAGTGAAAAGTGCGCGGTCAAGTGCGCGGGCACACTTCCAGGTGCACGGCCGCGCACGTCCAACCCAAGAAAAGTGTCCTATTTCACGTAGGAGAAGGTATATGTGTTTGGGCCCGACCCTAATTGGTATATATACATGGAAAAATGGTATTGTGAGGATTTGCGACATAATTTAGACCTAAGGAAACTAAGGTGAAAAGGGAGAAGCAAGAGCACAAGGATATCACCATTCATCATCACTCAAGACAAGGGTTTAGATGTTTTATGTTTTCCTTTGACTTAAACTTATTTGTGATGAATTTCTCCTTATTTATGGAGTAATTCCTCTTTAGAGATTGATGGATTTGGTGTATTGAGAATTGTTTGTGGATATTAACTCTAGTTTTATGTATTGGATCGTTTTGGATATTTTAATTGTTGCATATATTTTCACTTGTTTATGTAATTGAAAGAGGCATAACTTGTAATATTTTTGCATTATCTTGTTGGTTGAATTTATTGATTCTTCATAGTAATCGAAAGAGGCTAGTTGAATTATTGTTTAGACTAAGTTAGGAGGATAATCGAAAGAGGTTCTCCTAAGGATAAATCCACAATGAATTCTTGCATATTTTCACCGAGCTTAACTTAGTTCATATTGTGAGGGTGTGACTTAATCGAGAGAGGAGTTTCTACTGAACGTTGAACTAATAATTGAGTGAATTCGAGAGACTTACTTGAACCTTAGAAGTGAATCGACTAGAGTTAATTCCCAAACAAGTATCTTACACCAATCTAATCAACCCCTATTTTCTCCCCTTCATATCTTCTTTCTTACTCTTGTTGCGATTGTCAATAGCCAATAGTTTAGACTTTTAGTTAATTTTAGCTTTAATTCACACAAATCTAAATTGCTGATCATCTTGGATAGCAATTAAACTAGAAGCTACGAAAACACTGTTTAAATCTAATCCATGTAGATATGATAATTTTCTATACTATATTCGACTAGCGAGCATCATTTTGGGTTGTGCAGGTAGTGGATCCGGGAACGACAACAACACAAATACTCTTTTTAAAACTGAGCTCGTGAGATTCATAGGGGAAATGAACGATATGGTGGATCAAAATGCTAAATAATTCCATGCCTAGATGGATCGGATCCCGGGGGAATCACCGGTATTGAAAGGGCCGGATTCAAAATAATATACACAATTGTCGTTCAAACCAATTGTTGCCCCTGAGTTGATTCTAGAAAGATGCAAGTACCTGATATTCCAAAGTATGATGGAACTTCAGATCCACAATAGCATATCATAACTTACACTACGGTTGTAAAGGGAAATGATTTGGCCTGGTATGAGATCAAACATGTCATGCTGAAAATATTCGGTGAAACCCTAATAAAGGGCTCTTTAACATGGTACTCTCGCTTACTAGAGCATTCGATTGACTATTTTGAAATGCTTGCAGCTTCTTTCATTAAAGCTCATTTTGGAGCAAGGAAAGTCCAATCTAGGAAATCATACATATTCAGAATTGCTCAAGGAGAATCTGAATTGTTGCGAGAGTTCGTAATCCAATTACAAAAGGAAAGGATGTTGCTACCTATGGTACCGGATGAGTGGGCAGCTGAAGCATTCACCAAAGGTCTTAATCATTTAAGTTCCAATGCCTCTAGGAAATTGTAGGAAATATTATTGGAGTTTCAAGCAACCACATAGGCAGACGCCCATAATCGCTATGAATCAAATATCAGAATGAAAGATGATCAATTGAGTTCTTCGGTGTCATACAAAGGTTGCAATGGTCATCGAAATCAGAAAAAGTTCAAAATGGATTTTGATGCAGACCGAAGTTCTTCCAGGAGTCGTTTTCAGCTTATGAAAGAGCTAATGGGCGTGGAAACAAATGTTTTCAGTCATCGAACATGTTTGTATCGGATAGAATGGTATATCGTAGTCGGAGCAACAAAAATTTGCAAGATAAGGAACCTTCAGGGTATAGGAATTCAGGATATCCTCGATTGTAGGATTACAACTTCAACATTAGCTTGGTATAATTGGTTTTAGCTATGAGAAACATCAAGGAGGCAAGATTTTCGAAACCAATTTGGTCAGATTTTAGTCAAAGATGCTGATGGCCTTCTTTTACCATATAATGACGCTCTGGTAATATCACTTAATATTTTAGATTTTAAAAGTAACATGTGTTGGTTGATCTAGGTAGTTCATCCAATATCATTCAGTTGAGAGTTTTGGAATAAGCAAAGTTAACCGAAAATATAGTTTTGGCAACAAAGCTTCTTTTAGACCTAATCCCCTATTAATTACCTCCTCTATACTCTATTGTGACTATGTGACTTACTGGGGTGTTTGGGTTTGGTTCGGGTGAGTTTCGGGGTGAAATGGGACACATAGTCCCTAAGTTGGAGTCTTAAGTTAGTAGAGTTGACTGTAGTTTGACTTTTGTGTTGATGACTCCGGAATGGGATTTTCATGGTTCCAATAGCTCCGTATGGTAATCTTAGACTCAGGAGCATGTTCGGGTGTTGATTTGGAGGTGTGTAGGTCGTTTCGGCGTGAATTGGCGAAAGTTGGAAAGTTAAAGGTTTAGAAGGTTAGAAAGTATGACCAAAAGCTGGAATAGGTCTGGCATGTAATTTATGACTTGTGTGCAAAATTTTTCGATAATCAGAGTTATTTTGGTATGAATCGGCATTAGTTTTTAAATTCCAAAGTTCATAAGTTCATAAGGCTTGAATCGATGCGCGATTCGTGGTTCTAGTGTTGTTTGATGTGATTTGGCGCTTCGAGGTTGTTCGTATGATGTTTCAAAACTTGTTGGTATATTTGGTTGAGGTACTGGGGGCCTCGAGTATGATTCGGATCGAGTTCAGGTCCATTTTTGGACTTGTGAGATTGCTGGTTTCCTGAGTCTGATATCCTCTTATGCGATCGCGAAAGAGGGGTGGGTCGCGATCACGAAGCTTTAAGACTGACAGACGTGAATTTATTCTATGTGATCGCGAATAGGTTACGCAATCGCGAAGCTTGGAGGGGCATTAAATCCTGAAAGTGTGAGTGGTACCGCGTCTGCAATGAAGGAAAATGAGGCCTGGAAAGGTTGACGCATTGCTCTATGCAATCACGAATGTTTGAACGCGATCGCGAAGCTTTGGAATTTTACTCACCGCATTTGCGACCAGTTCTTTGCGTTTGCATAGAAGGTATTTGGACTGATGAAGATTTTGTTCTTCGCGATCGCGATGTGTAAATCACTAGGCAGCAGAATATAATTTCAAAAACGAGGGTTCTATCTCATTTTTCATAATTTTGACCTAGAGAGCTCGGTGTGAGTCGATATTTTGAGGGTTCTTCAAGAAAATTGTTGGGGTAAGTTATTCTAACCCCGATTGGGCTATATTTCATGAATCTATTACCATTTTCATTATCTAATTAAGGATTTTAGTTGGAAATTTTGGAAAACGTTGTGAAAACTTCCTAGACTAAATGTTTGAGTTTTGAAAGTTGATTTTAGGTCAAATTTGAGTAATTCTTGTATGGTTGGACTCGTTATCGAATGTGTGTAGGGATTTCGTAATTTTGGTCGGGTTCCGAGACACAGGCCCGAGTTGACTTTTTGAGTTGTCTTTTTATTTCTTTGCAAATATAATACTTTTATAGTTCGAAATAGTTTCCTATAGTTTTTATTTATAGTGTGAAGTTGTTTTGGCTAGATTCGAGCCGTCCGGAGTTGGATAATCGAGGGAAAGGCCTACTAGTGGATTGAGTTAGCATGATTTGAGGTAAGTGACTTGCCTAATCTTGTGTGGGAGAATGACCCCTTAGGATTTATGTTTGTTGTGATAATTGTGATATATGAAAGCCGAGTACGTAAGGTGACGAGTGTGTACATGGGCTAAATGTGAAAATTACCGATTTTTGCTATGTAGATTCCTTTCATGCCTTAATTGAGTTTCCTTAACATGTTATAGTCATCATTTCTAGTCTATTTTCACATGTCTAATTGTCTTACCTCTTACTTGTTGATTGCTCTACATATTTAGTTGAAATTCTTGTTTCCTCATTCTGTATTCATTATTTCACCGTTGAACTCTTTATTGAAGTTGTAATTCTCATAATATCTTATTGTTGAAATTGGTATTGAGATATAAAGGTCATGATTCACATTGAGGCAAAGTGTTAAGTTATGAAATACCATTTTGTTGAGTTGATCATTTTCGGCTGTTATTGTTGAGACTCGTGTGTACATTATGGTTAGGCCATGGGCTCTTTACTGTGAAAATATTGTTATTATTTGGTTTCTCTAGCAAGTTGTAATATTGGGCACTTGAGGTGCGATTTGTGATACGTTATGATATTGATACGCATGTGGTGGTATAAGCTTTTGGGGTTGAAATGCATGCGGTGAGATAAGGTGGGATTGATACGCGTGGGTAGTAGGGAACTGCTAGAAGTCATGCGGTATGACAAGGTGGGCTAAAACGCGGGATACTATATCGGGAAAAAAATAATTTTTAAAACTAAATGCAAAGGCTCCCACGGTGATATAAGGAAAGATTGTGATGTATTCTTGTGATTTGAGACTACGAGACGGTACCTCGATAGTGATTCTTGTTGGCATTTCTCCATTTTTGCACTTGTATTTGATTGTTGTTTTCTTATCATATTATTATATGTTTTTCTCCGTGTTGCACTAATTGCTTTAGTTCCGTGTAGCTAACCCTGATATGCTATTTGTTGTTTTAATTCCATTACTATCATTATTACACTTCTTTACACTTGTTCAGTCTTTTATTTATTCCAGTAGGGCCTTGACCTGACCTCATCACTACTCTACCGAGGTTAGGCTTGGCACTTACTAGGTACCGTTGTGGTGTACTCATGTTACGCTTCTGCATATCTTTTTGTGCAGATCCAGGTACCCCATACCAGTCCAGGCCTCAGTGAGTTGAGTGTGTGGAGACTTCAAGGTACACTTGCCAGCATCCACAGGCCTTGCAGTCACCCTCTATCTACTTTATAATTTCCTTCTTCTAGTAGTTACAGTTGTATAGGGTTGACAATGATACCGTGTAGAGATTGTGACTCGATATCACCATGTTTTGGGGAAACTATATATGTTGAGTAGGGTTTATTATATGTATGTAGAGTATTTGAGAGTTTTTTTTACTATTTCAGTTATTTTCGCATGTTTGTTAGGCTTACCTAGTCTTAGAGACTAGGTGCCATCATGACAATCTAACGAGGGAAACTGGAGTCATGACAAGTTGGTATCAGAGATCTAGGTTCATAGATGTTCTGAGTCACAAGCAAGTTTAGTAGAGTCTCGCGGATCGGTACGGAGAAGTCTGTACTTATCTTCGGGAGGCTATGGAACTGTTAGGAAAAGCTTCACTTCTTTGATTCCTTATCATGCGAATTTGTTGACTTTGAAATTCTAAATCTCTGTCTTTCTATTCTTTTATTGACGGTGAGGACACGCGCAGCTAGATCGGATGACCAGACACTTGCGCCCCCTGCCAGAGCCACGAGAAGCCGAGGTCGGGGCAGAGGCCGACGTCGTCCACATGGTGCAGCAAGAGAACCTACACAAGCTGCTACAGAGGATCCACCAGTAGCTCCAGTTGGAGAACAGGCACCTGAGATACATGTTACTAGCCCTGCACTCCAAGAGACCCTCACCTAGTTTTTGGGCATGTTTGGCACTCTAGCTCATGCAGGGTTGATTCCACTCGCTCCTGCCACATCTTAGGCCAGGGAAGGAGCACACACTCCGGCCGCCCGTACCCTGGAGCAGCGGGTCCAGGTTGACCAGGTTCTAGAGGTCATACCAGTGCAGCCAGTCTTCCCAGTTCAGCCAAGGTTAGGACAGCAGCTTCTGAGAGGTAACAGCTCATGCTCGAGAGGTACAAGAAGCACCACCGTCCTACTTTCAGAGGTTTGGCTTCAAAGGATGCCTAGGGTTTTCTTAAGGTGTGCCGTCGTATGGTCCGTACTATGGTATTGTGAAGCCGAGTGGGGTTGCTTTCACTACGTTCCAACTTAAGTGAGCGGCTTATCAGTGGTGGTAAGCATATGCGTTAGGTAGTCCGTCTGAGGCAGCTTTACTCACTTGGGATAAGTTCTCAGAGATATTTATGAGGGAGTTTGTTCCCTAGAATCTTAGGTATGCATGGCGCACAGAGTTTGACAATTTGCGTCAGGGTGCTATAACCGTATCGGAGTATGTAGTCTGATTCAGTGATGTGTCCAGGCATGCACCAGCCTTGGCTGCTACTGTTAGAGAGCGAGTTCGTCAATTTATCGAGAGGCTCAACCCTGATATCAAATTCAGCATGGCCCGAGAGTTAGAGATGGACATCTCGTACCTGCAGATAGTGGAGATCGTTCGGAGATTGGAGGGTATGTGGGCCCGGGAGATAGGAGAGGAAGGCCAAGAGGCCACGAGATTCTGGCATATATAGTGGTGTATGTGCCCCAGTTGCAGCCCGTCATGGTAGGGGCTATGTGAGTCTCCCTGTTCATTCAGCACTTCCAGCTTCTAGTGGTATTCCGGCCACTCCCAGGCCTTAAGTTGTTCATTATGCACCACCAATATTGTAACGTCCCATACTACCCCCTAGACATGACTGGCACTCAGCTAACACCACCTACCAAGCGAACCCCTTTCTCTAACGTTTAACCATTTACACAAACACTGAGAGAAAAAGTGCAGGCCTAAAGTATTATTAATAATTAAAGAGGTAATGATTATTGCCCAATACCTTAGTCAATCGATAGAAAGACCAACAATCAATCAAATAATAAGACTTTAG
Organism: Nicotiana tomentosiformis; assembly: GCF_000390325.3. NCBI lineage: Eukaryota > Viridiplantae > Streptophyta > Magnoliopsida > Solanales > Solanaceae > Nicotiana > Nicotiana tomentosiformis. Next base: position 142,595,209 of record NC_090813.1, read on the forward strand.
CCCAAATCCCACACTAAGACTATGGAGCATCTTACAGAGTAACATGAGTTTTATTGACAGGTAGACAAACCCCAAAGAAAAAGAAAATAACTAACACGAACTAGGTTAGTATGAAATGAAAGCCTCCACGAATAATGTGGTGGCTCACATCAGCAATAGGATCCACTCGAACAACTCATCAGCCACTAGCTCTATCTCCCGCAACGGTATCTACATCGAGATGCAGGTAAGGAGTGAGTTATACAAAAATATAATCAAGTAAGATCCTCGACCCACCACTTTAAATACCTCTAGAACAAGTGTTAGAAAATACAAACACACCACAACACGAATGATATAGTAAATATGATAATTACACAATAACTCAATATATGTGTATCAACAGAGTTATTAAGAATTAATCGACAAGAGTACCCACTAAGGACTTATCATAATTGCAGTGAAAGAAATTTACCAACACACCTACGAGTCCACAACGGCACCACAATGCCTCAAATATGTAATAGAGCATACACAATGCTCACTGAAGCATACACAATGCCCCAAAAAAATCAAGAAGCATACACAATGTTTGAGTGATGTACAAAGGCATACACAATGACCCAACATTATGACGCACAGCCGTATCAAACTCAACATCATGGCGCACAGCCGTATCAAACTCAATATCATGGCGCACAGCCGTATCAAACTCAACATCATGGCGTACAACCGTATCAAACCCAACGCCGTGGCGCACAGCCGTATCAAACTATCAAACTAAACATCATGACGCACAGCTGTATCAAACTCAACACATGGCTCACAGCCGTATCAAACTATCAAACAACTTATAAAATATATTTTTTTTGTATTTTTTATAAAATAATATATTTGCGGCTAGTCTAAGACCACCGATTCTGCCAAGATCACGCTTGTCCTAACACATGGACCAGGCAGAGAAAATACATTTTCAAAACGGGTTTTAGAAAAGTAAGCATCAAAGCTTAAAGTCTCACTTACCTCGCTAACGGAAAGTTCTCCAATCTTGCCACACCTAGAACACCAACCAAACGACCTCCAATGGTCTCAATCTATTCAAAATATTGAATAACACGTCCTAATTAGTCTAGGTGTAAGATTCCCATGATCTTAGGGCAATTCAAAATCAAAGTCAACCCCCAGTGTAATTAATAAGAATCTGTACATAATAAATTGTCAACCAAAATAACCGAAATAGTGTTTGTGTGCGGAATGCATTACATATGATTCTTAATCTTCCCAACCTCATCATTACAATTCCTAAACATTGCGAATTCTTGAATATAATTACTCCTGATCATGGAAATCATGATTAAATTCCTACATGTCATACGTTTAGTACCAAAAATTAGAATTAGGTACTGTTAGAATAGATTTCAATATACAAAGCAGTACACATTCTCACTTTAAAATTCATGAACTCATTATTGCATAATCACTGTAATCTAATCATGATTTAGGTAAAGATAATAACCACTTTCTGCAAATTCAATGTAATACACCCACGTAGGAACAAATCTTGCAAATACCTGATTTATATGTATTTACCCGAAAAATCGGATAGAGTTAAATTTGCACGTGGTTCTAAGGATATGTGAAATAACTTCGACACAAATCGTTAAAGGGAAATAGAAATATCCAATATTAACTATAAAGAACAAAAAATAACACATTATAAAAGAGGAAAATGAATGAACAAAATAAGATGAAGTAATGGAGCTCAAAAGGTTAGTCTTTCAATATGAAAAAATAGGATTCTTGTTACAATGTGAATGTATTTTTTACAGAAACAACAATCATCCCTTTTATAGTGGAGGGATCCTACTTTAGATATAATAAAAAATATACAGTGGGGAACCCATGATGAATTAGCTTTTCCTTAATTCCTGCCAGGATTCTCTCCCCTAGTGCGGTTGCAACGACTCTTGTCTGTGAGCTCGATATTGACTCGAGCTCGGTATTGACTCGAGCTCTCGATCTTTACTCAAGATTGATTCCGACTCGGAATCTGATATCGATTCAGGGTCGGTGTCGGTCGGCCTATGAATCTTAAGCTCCATAGCTTCGCTTCGCCTTGTAGCTCGACTTGTATTCGAGCTCGATAATGATACTGAGCTTGACATTGATCGGTCCTAGAACCCGAAGCTTGATGACCTGACTTTGGACCACAATATGATATTACGAAGACGCTCTTTGATCAAAGTATTACCATCATTCGTACGACGGACTGATCAGTTTTGGCCGTATACAGATAGCCCCATCGTTTCTCGGGAAGGATATAACGAGAAACGACATGATTTACCAACGGTGTGATTAGATATATACTGATATTTGCATCGAGTCCGATCGTGATGTACGTAAAAGTTGTCCCGTCGGTTCAGTTTACCGAGGCATTTAATGTGTGTCAGATGATGGTCGGCCATTACCGATATTGAACCGCCACTGCTTAGACTATAAATAGCCCGCTCCTTCATTGAATCAAACTTTACTTTTTGCTCTAATCAGACCTCTAAATCTTCTCTCTTTTCGTCTCCTTTTCGCCGCCTATAGAACCATCTTCATCATCTTTGAAATCACCATCTTTTTATCTTCCTTAGCTCATCTTTACTTACATAAATGGCAAAAACCTCCACGACCGTACCGCATAAGGAGGAAACTTCTTGCTCCTCTTCCCGGCCATCCGGCGGCAAGGCGCCGGCGGAGCCACCTCCCCTCGAGTATGTTCCCGGCCCGTGTACTCTAATGTCCGATTTCAAAGTCAAAAATCCTTCATCGATCCCGGGCCGATGTGAGCATGTGGCGATGTACATGTGCTCGATAACAGAGGGCCACCTCGAGGTCGTGTTGCAAATTCCTTCTCCCGAAGAGAGCATAATTGCTCATGTGGAGGGGATCTTAAGTGTTTATACTTACCCCTTCACATTGGGTCCCCTCAACCCAGTGATCGTCGATTTTGGTAGAAGATATCAGGTCACTCTTGGCCAAATTCACCCCTCTCTATGGCGCATAGTAATCGTACTACGCTTCTTTTCTAGCAAGGCCGGGGGCTAGAGTTTACTGTAAATCACCTTATGCGGTTGTATCGGTCTCCAATCTATCGAGGACTAATCAGGCTCCAATGTCGGGCAACGAAGGCCTTGATCTCGAGCATCGACGAAGACAAGGATCGGGGTTGGATGAGCCGTTTTGTATGGGTGAGGACCCTTGACATTATTCCGGAAGAGAAGATATCGTTCCTTGAGGAGTGGAACTTTAACCGTAAGTGATCTTTCAAACTTTATTTTCCGTACCTCCTTCGATTTTGCCTGATGCTTCTTTCGATATGCAGCTGTTCCTTGGATGCCTCAAGCGGTGCCCGACCTCGAGGATTGGGTTCGGAAGTTAGCCTCGATTTCCACTTATGCCGAATGCACATGGCATGATTTGGCAAAAGGCAGATGGGAGGCCAAGAATCATGGTAAGGGCCTCCTTTTTTCACGTCTTTGGAACACTCTTTACTTCATTCGTCACTAACTTTCTTTTACGCAGGCCTGACCAAGGATGCCATTTTGAGGCCTTCAAGTGGCAAGGAAAGGACCAAGTCCCCAGTTCCATAACAGGGTGAAGGTAAGAAGATAAAAATGGCCTCGCAGTCCGAGGACCCCAAGCCCAAGACTCGAAGGGTGAGGAGAAAAAGTAATCGCCCTTATGATAGACTCGGTCCAAAGACTAAGAGATGAAGAAGAGGAGGAAAATGCCACGACACTGACGGTCCGACCTAGGAAAGCCGTTGAGGTTTCCAAAAATTCCGAGCCGAAGGTGGCTGCTAAAATCAAGCCTCATGTCGAGGAGGCTTCCATAAAGAAATAGGGTGAAAGTCCCGAATTACCAGAGGTCGAGGTCATTTCTTGGCCATCTATGACCACACCGGGCGGGGCCGGTTCTGAGACCCTAAAGATCAATCATAGCGTCCCGAGCGACTTGCTCGGGACCATGACAGCAGGCCACTTGCCTTCTCTTCCGACTTGTTTTGAGGAGGCATTAAGGGAAGCTCGAGAGTTGAAGACCCCCGATATGGGCGAAGGCTCTATTGTAGGAGATCCCTTTTGGGATTGCTTTACTGGAGTCGATGATGACTCCGATATTAGTGATGCTTCTATTCTCCTAGAAGAGGCACAACGCCTCATATCTCGGGTAATAATCTGTTTACTGCACTTTGTTTCTTTACTCTCTTCTAAATCTAACTTGCATTTTCATTTTTTGTGTAGGCCCTCGCCAAGTTTCGAGCTGATCTCAGCCAATGTGAGACCGAGCTCCAAAAGGTCTCGGAGGAGAAGAATGTTCTGAAGCTTCTTTGCGGCCAAAAGGACGAGACTATACATGATCTTCAAGCGGATTTGGCCAAGGCTCGTGAGGAAGAGGCCAAGCTAGATAAACATGTGAGCATCCTTTTGATAGAGTACGGACTCGACCCGACTGTGGAAGCTAATACTTTGTTATCTCAGCTGCAACAAAAGGTTGAAAAGATCGGGTTGCTTTGGGGAGAAGTCGATCAGGTCAAGGCCGAGTGTGACCGGTGGAAGGAGACCATGGATCGCCTGGCTGCAGAAAAAGAAGCTACCTTGGCCAAACTATTATCGGTCGAGGTCCAGCTTCGAGGCGCCAAATAGAAAAGTTCGGCCCAAGCCAAGAGGATCGAGGAGCTCAAAACCGAGCTTGCTAAGGCCGACGTGGAGATCGAGAGGACAAAAGTCATGGCGGATAAGTCCATTGTATGTACCGGGCCAATGCTGAGGCTGATCTGAAGCTAAGGGAGGCTTCTGACCGAGAGCAATGGATCATAGACTCGGTAAAGTGCCAATCCTGGAGGGAGACCCTCGAGGAAGTACATACTCGAGGTTTTGAACTCACCGAGGAGATAGCCCGAGCCAAGGTGCTTGAGGCTGAATCCAGGCAGCTTGCTTCCTTCGATGACGAAGATGATGATGAAGAAAGCAGTCGAGGTGGATCCGATGAGGAGCCTCAAGGAGAAGTTTCTCCCGAAGAAGAGGTCGAAAACCAGTCGTAGTTAGGACTTAGTTTCCTGGTAAGTACTTGATCGGTCTTTTGTACATAACCTTTTTTATCAATATATAGCAGAAAAACTTCTTTTGAATGCCTTCTCACTTTTATGCTTAAAACGTGTTATGTGCTTTTGCCTTGTGAAGATTTTGTTGTTTGCAGCCTCTATAATCTAGCGAATACAAGTTTGAACTTTAGAGCAAAACCCTTAGGTTTTTTAGATACGCAAGGGTGAGTCCCCAAGTTCAATAATATGTTTGGGATTTCGGATAGCTTGATCGACGTCATGTCCGCACTATTTTTTTTATAACTAAGCTCGGGTATGTTTTGAACTTTAGAATAGAATAAACCCTTAGGTTGTTATCGAATAATGGGTAACTTTCGAATCTTTTAGTAACATACCCATATTGTTTCTTAGTCTTAATAGTTGAGTGAGCGATTGCTCGAACCCAAACTCAAAGTATTGTAGCCCGTAGGCTTTTATGGTCGAGTGAGTGATTGCTCGAACTCGAACTCGAACTCGAAATATTGTAGCCTGTAGGCTTTATGGTCGAGTGAGTGATTGCTCCAACTCGAAGTAAGATAGCCCTTAGACTTAATAGTTGAGTGAGTGATTGCTCGAACTTGAACTCGATGTATTGTAGCCCGTAGGCTTTTATGGTCGAGTGAGTGATTGCTCGAACTCGAAATATCGCATCCCATAGGCTTTATGGTCGAGTGAGTGATTGCTCCAACTCGAAGTAAGATAGCCCTTAGGCTTAATAGTCGAGTGAGTGATTACTTGAACTCGAACTCGAAGTATTGTAGCCCGTAGGCTTTTATGGTCGAGTGAGTGATTGCTCAAACTCGAACTCGAAATATCATTGCCCGTAGGCTTTATGGTTGAGTGAGTGATTGCTCGAACTCGAACTCGAAGTATTATAGCCAGTAGGCTTTATGGTGTAAGTTTTTCAAAACTCCTTCGGTGCCCTTAAGCCTGTTGGAATCATGAAGCAGAATGAAATTTTCAAAATATGAGTTATCGGTAAAGGGGTCACTACACATGTGTTCGTATTTTGTGCCAAGACTCGAGCAAAACTATGTGGGCATGGTTCGTTTTGACCATTTGGCCCTTAAACCTTTCCCTATCGAGACCATGTCTGACATGTACACTTTTCCCTATCGAGACCCTGTTTGACATGACTTTGGTATAAAATAACTTTCTGGTATCGAACTCGCTATATTCGATGGTATAGCCCTCCAGTATTCGAGGTTGATTGTAAAGAAACCTTGGATACTAATGAATTGTCCTCAGGTAACACATAGTTGTTGTCTCATTAAAAACCTTGCCGGAAAAAACCCGGTTGGGATAAAAATCGATCCAAGGGAAAAAAAGTGCAATGCGTACTTTAAAACCTGAGGTCTCAATGTCTTTAGTCGAACTCCTGCAATGAGTTAGCGTCGAATATATATAGACGAAAGAAGGAAGAAAATCATATCTTAACAATAATATCGTTTGAGGAGTGATAGGTTCCAGTTGTTTTGTAATGGTTCGCCATCCATTGTTCCAAGTTTATAAGACCCTCCTCCGACTATATCGAGGACTTGATAGGGTCCTTCCCAATTCGGGCCGAGCTTCCCTTCATTAGGGTATTGAGTGTTGGCGGTGACCTTCCTTAGGACTAAGTTCCCGATCCTAAAGTGGCGGAGGTTGGTTCTTCTATTGTAGTACCTTTCGATTCATTGCTTTTGCGCAGCCATTTTTATAAGTGTCGCTTCTCGTTTTTCATCTAATAATTTGAGGCTAGTACTCATAGCCTCATTGTTTGATTCCTCCGATGTATGTCGAAACCTTGCACTGGGTTCTCCGACTTCGACTGGAATTAATGCTTCGGACCCATATACTAAGAAAAACGGAGTTGCCCCCGTACTGGACTTCGATGTTGTTCTATATGACCTAAGGACTTCAGGCAGAATTTCTCTCCATTTCCCTTTAGCTTCAACCTTTTCTTCAAGTTTTGGATGATAGTCTTGTTTGTTGATTCGGCCTGTCCGTTCCCACTGGGGTGATATGGTGTTAATAATATGCTTTTTATTTTATGGTCTTCGAGAAATTTTGTCACTTTACTGCCGATAAATTGCTTGCCATTGTCGCATACTATTTATGCGGGTATCCCAAATCGACACACGATGTGATCCCAGATGAAGTCTATAACCTCTTTTTCTCTCACTTTCTCGAACGCATGCGCTTCAACCTATTTAGAAAAATATTCAATCATAAACAAAATGAATTTAGCTTTACCTGGGGCCGATGGTAGAGGGCCGACGATATCCATCCCCTATTTCATGAATGGCCATGGGGATAGGACTGAATGAAGTCCTTCTCCGGGCTGATGGATTATTGGTGCAAACCTTTGGCATTTATCACATTTTCGAACAAACTCCTTAGTGTCTTTTTCCATGCTATCCCAGTAGTATCCCGCTCTAATGATTTTGTGAATTAGTGATTTGGCGCCGGAGTGGTTCCCACAAGTGCCTTCGTGTACCTCTCATAAAATATAATCTATGTCTCCTGGTCCTAAACATACTGCCAATGGTCCATCGAATGTCCTTCTGTATAATGTTCCATCTTCATCCAACAGGAATCAAGCAGCTTTGGTTTGTAGGGCCCTCGATTCTTTAGGGTTCGATGGGAGTTTTCCGTTCTTCAAGTATTCAATATACTTATTTCTCCAATCCCAGGTTAAGCTTGTAGAATTTATCTCGGCATGACCTTCCTCGATTACGGATCTCGAGAGTTGAACGATAGTCCTCGAGTCGATCTCATCTTCCTCGACTGATGACCCCAGCCTTGCGAGTGTGTCGGCCTCACTGTTTTGTTCTCGAAGCAAATATTGTAAAGTCCATTCCTTGAAACGGTGCAAAGTTACCTGTAATTTGTCCAAATACCTTTGCATCCTATCTTCTCGAACTTCGAAGGTTTTGTTTACTTGGTTCACCACTAGTAAAGAGTCACATTTGGCTTCAATGATTTCTGCTCCCAAACGTTTAGCTGGTTTGAGACCTGCAATCATGGCCTCATACTCGGCCTCATTGTTAGTCAACCTAGAAGTTTTGATAGATTGCCTAATACTGCCACCCGTGGGGGTTTTCAAAACGATGCCAATCCTAGACCCCTTCACATTTGAAGCACCATCTTTGAAGAGGGTCCAAACCCCTGATGATGTATACGATTTTATCAAGAGTTATTTTTCAACTTTGGGTATGAGGGTTGGCGTGAAATCGGCCACGAAGTCCGCTAAAATTTGAGACTTGATGGTTGTACGGGGTTGATATTCGATATCGTACCCACTGAGTTCGACAACCCATTTGGTCAATCGTCCTGATAGTTTGGGCTTGTGAGAAATATTACGAAGTGGGTAGGTGGTTAACACGCATATGGGGTGACATTGAAAGTATGGTGTTAACTTTCTAGAGGCGTTTATCAGTGCAAGTGCCAATTTCTCTAAGTGTGGATATCTAGTTTCTTCTTCTCCTAAGGTTCGACTTACATAATAAATAGGGAATTGCGTACCTTTCTGTGCTCGAATTAGTACGCCACTCACTGCGATTTTCGATACCGCCAAGTATAAGTAAAGTTTCTCATCTGCCTTCGGTATGTGAAGCAGTGGAGGGCGTGACAAGTATCGCTTCAATTCTTTTAATGCATGTTGGCATTCCGGGGTCCAGGCGAAATCGTTCTTCTTTTTGAGTAGAGAGAAGAATCTATGGCTCTGATCTGACGACCTCGAAATGAATAGGCCTAATGTGGCTATCCGTCCGGTAAGCTTTTGCACGGCTTTTACACTATCCACGACAGCGGTCTTCGATGGCCTTGATCTTATCTGGGTTTATTTCAATTCCCCGATTCGATACCCTGAAGCCAAGGAACTTACCCGAACCAACTCCGAAAAGCACATTTCTCGGGGTTGAACTTTATGTTGTATTTCCTTAAAATCTTGAACGTCTCCTGCAAATGAGTCAAATGGTCCTCTGCGTGCAGGGACTTAACTAGCATGTCATCAATATAAACTTCCGTTGACTTACCTATTTGTTCCTCGAACATTTTATTTACTAGGCGTTGGTAAGTAGCTCCTGCATTTTTTAGCCCGAAAGGCATTACATTATAACAATACGGTCCATACTTTGTGATAAATAAAGTCTTTTCTCGGTCCTCCGGGTTCATTTGAATTTGATTATACCCGGAATAGGCATCGAGAAAAGTAAGGATCTCGTGGCCGGCCGTGGCATCGATCATGCGATCGATGTTAGGTAGTGGAAAAGAATCTTTGGGGCACGCTTTGTTTAAATCCTTATAATCTACACCCATTCTAAGTTTGTTCCCTTTTTTGGGGACTACAACTACATTGGCTAACCATTCAGGATATTTTACTTCCCGAATCGACCCTATTTTGAGAAGTTTAGTTACCTCGTCTTTTACGAATGCGTGCTTTTCCTCATACTGAGGTCTTCTTTTTTGTTTCACCGGTTTGCACTTGGGGTCCAGGCTCAACCGGTGTATTGTTATCAACGGTGGGATCCCTGTCATGTCTAAATAGGACCAAGCAAAATAATCTATATTATCGATAAGAAATTGAATAAGCTTTTTCCTGAGTTCGGGGGTCAATCCCGTTCCCAGGTATACCTTTCTCTCGGGCAGATGTCCGATCAATATAACCTGTTCCAGTTCTTCGACCATCGATTTGGTAGCGTCAGAATCTTCGGGGATGATAAAAGTTCGAGAGATCAGAAAATCCTTCTCTTTTTTTTCTATTTCCTACTTCCCCGATTCGGTCGAGGCTGGTGGCTGTGATTGCTATTTAACTTCTCGTTTACCTTTGATGCTTAACATTTACGAGGTTGATAGTGTTGACATCGGCATTACCTCATCGACCGCAAACATTCCCCTCGTAGCATGCTGCTTCCCGTACACTAATTTTACACCATCCGACGTCAGGAATTTTATTAATTAGTGGAGAGTCGAAGGTACTGCCCTCATATTGTGGATCCAAGGCCTTCCGAGTAGGGCATTGTACCTCATGTTACCCTCGATTACGTGGAACTTGGTATTTTGGATGGTCCCAACCACGTTTACCGGTAGAATAATATCCCCTTTAGTTGTTTCACTGGCCATGTTGAAGCCGTTTAAGACCCGAGCTGCGGACACGACTTTATTTTATAGACCGAGTTGCTCCACGACCTTCGATCGGATGATATTCACAGAGCTACCTAGATCCACTAAAACATGCTTAACTTGAACTTTATCTAATAAGATAGAAATTATTAGAGCGTCGTTGTGGGGCTGAGAGATGACTTCGGCTTCTTTGTTGTTGAATGATAAAGTGTCTTCGGTCACGTAATCCCGGGTTCATTTTTCTCTAGTGATCAGTATCTTTGAGCGTTTGAGTATGGGTTCCTGTGGAGTGTCGATCCCACCGAGGATCATATGAATGATATGTTGAGGTTCCTCCTGTTCATTTTTTTTGTTGGCGTCTCTCTCTCTGAAATGATACTTGGCTCGATCGCTGAGGAACTCTCGAAGGTGGCCCTCATTGAATAGACGAGCTACCTCCTTCATTAATTGTCTGCAATCTTCGGTCTTGTGGCCATGTGTGCCATGATATTTGGACATTGAATTTGGGTTTCTTTAGGAAGGATTAGTTTGCATGGGTCTAGGCCACCTAGTATCCTTGATCCTTCTGATTGCCGATACAATGCCTGATGCATCGATTCTAAAGTTATATTCTGATAATCGAGGTGCCTCTATAGGATTGACATATTTGTCGAAACCACTTTTGTTCATAAGTCCCCGAGAATTCTGTCCTTGATCACTCCTTCGATTGTTCCGGGCGGAATTGCGTCCCGAATCATTATTCCTTCAATTTGTGGTGTATGGTTAATATCGGTCTATGTTCGACCTTGGCTCTCTGTCGATGTCCCTCTGGTTTTTAATAACTGACCTGTTTGGATGTACTGATCCGGAAGGAGCTCCTAATTGGTCGTCTTCGACCCTGATTTTTGACTGATATCGATTGTGCACATCTACCCAAGTTACAACTGGATATTCAATCAACTGACGTGATGCTATTGAACTTCGCTCGTTCAACCCTTGGGTGAAAGCTTGAATGGCCCAATTGTCTGTAACCGGTGGCAACTCCATGTGTTCCATTTGAAATGGAGAAACGAATTCCCTTTGCATTTCATTATCCCTTTGTTTTACTTTTAAAAGGTTTGATTTCCTTGTTGCGGCTTTTATGGCACCGACGTGTGCCTTTACGAAAGAATCTGCTAGCATGGCAAATAAGTCGATGGAATTCGGTGACAGATTGTGATACCAAATCATTGCTCCCTCCGAGAGGGTCTCTCCGAATGTTTTCAACAACACAGATTCGATTTCGTCATCTTCTAAATCGCTACCCTTGATGGCACATGTGTAAGAGGTGACGTGTTCGTTGGGGTCGGTAGTTCTGTTATATTTGGGAATCTCGGGTATACGGAATTTTTTCGGAATTGGCTTTGGGGCTGCACTCGAGGGAAAAGGCTTTTGCACGAATTTTTTGGAATCCAACCCTTTTATCATTGGTGGTGCCCCTGGGATCTGATCGACCCTAGAGTTATATGTTTCTATTTTTTTATCGTTTGCTTCGATCCGCTTTGTGAGCTCCTTGAGTATCTTAGCAATTTCGGGAGTAGTCCCCGATTTTTGCTGATTTGACCTTACTACGGCTCGCTCCATTCTGTGGCAATTTCTAGAGGTGGATTGGGCTCCGGCTTGCTTGGTACCTGGGTTTAGCTCTGCAACTGAGCTATCGCAACCCGTTGGGCTTGTAGCATTTCAAAAATCATACGCAAGCTGACTCCATTTTCCTCAACGTTATGGGTGTATTGAGCTGCAGATCGAGTACTGCCATGAACGCTATTTTTAGGTTCAGAATGTTGGTTCGCCTCAAGGGCCACATGCGAATTAACGTCTAGTGGTACTTCGACCCGAGCTTCAGGTACTCCGATTCGAGCTTCCATGGCATCGACAAGCGGCCTTCCGGCCCTGGGCATCAAGTTGTTTTTTTCTCTTTGAAGGCCGGCTTCGTTTTTGATATGTAAAGCCATTAATCGAGGGTTTGCCATTGCTAATCCGAAGTCAAAGACACTTTCAAAAGACAGGCGTAAAATGGCATGTGTTGTATATTTGTATCAAATAACCACTGTTATCCTTAGCCCCATGGTGGGCGCCTAACTGTTTACCCGAAAAATCGGATAGAGTTGAATTTGTACGTAGTTCTAAGAATATGTGGAATAACTTCGACACAAATCATTAAAGGGAAATGAAAATATCCAATCTAGACTATAAAGGATGAAAAATAACACAGTATAAAAGAGGAAAATGAATGAACAAAATAAGATGAAGTAATGGAGCTCAAAAGGTTAGTCTTTCAATATGAGAAAATAGGATTCTTGTTACAATGTTAATGTGTTTTTTACAGAAACAACAATCATCCCTTTTATAGTGGAAGGATCCTACTTTAGATATAATAAAATATATATATATATATAGTGGGGAACCCATGACGAATTAGCTTTTCCTTAATTCCTGCCAGGATTCTCTCCCCTAGTGCGGTTGCAACGGCTCTTGTCTGTGAGCTCGATAGTGACTCGAGCTCGGTATTGACTCGAGCTCTCGATCTTTACTCAAGCCTGACTCGGAGTCTAATATCGATTCGGGGTCGGTGCCGGTCGGCCTATGAATCTTAAGCTCGATAACGTCTCTTCGCCTCGTAGCTCAACTTGGATTCAAGCTCGATAATGATACCGAGCTTTACATTGATCGGTCCTAGAACCCGAAGCTTGATGACCTGACTTTGGACCTCAATCTGATATTACGAAGACGCTCTTCGATCAAAGTATTACCATCCCGACCAGTTCATATGACGGACTGATCGGTTTTGGCAATATGGCTATTTCATCCCCAAAAGATTTCCCCATTAATTCCCATCGTTAGTTAATAATTAGTATCCTAACATTAAACCCACGAAACAGCACCATCAATATAGTTTTCCATAGGTTTCAATTGTACCAATCATTTGATTCATTATTAAGCCATCAATAATTTATATTGTAGGGACATAGTATATTACCTGAACACTTGGATTTCTTTCTCACCAAATACTCCTCACAAGGTTAGGCTTAAGATCCCCCACAATTGCTTCGTTAGTTCTCCAAATATTTCTATTTGCCGTGTATTTGTTTTTTCTCTTTCTTTGTATTAATCAAGACCACAATTTCCCTTACTCTGCATATTAGGTCTTGTCATGTGAGCCACCAGATAAAAATATATATATGGGCCTAGCTCTAACTTTTTACCATATATTTTTTTTCTATCCCAATTACTTTATTACCCATTCCACATGTGTAATAATGAATTAGGCCCACTAACTATTTAAATAAAATTTAAAACTCTTAAGTTAGTATGTGTATATAGAATTTTCGGTTATTACATTCTCCCCCACTTAAACAAGCATCGTCCTCGAACGAGTTAGAAAGTGTACCTGGTATCTCAAACAACTGGGTGGTACTTGCTTCGCATGTCTACTTCGGACTCCCACGTAGCTTCCTCTGAAGGATGGTTGCGCCATAATACTTTCACTGAAGCAACCTTTTTCGATCTCAATTATCGCATTTGCCTCTCAAGAATAGCTATTGTACCTTCTTCATAAGTTAAGTTTTCATCAAGATCCACATCCTCTGGTTGAATATTATGATACCATCGCGAACATATCGTCTAAGCATAGACACATGAAATGCAGGATGAACCGCAGACAACCTCAGAGGCAAGACAAGTTTATACGCCACCGATCCGATTCGATCTAAAATCTCATACGGACCAATATACCTCGGACTTAGCTTACCTTTGCACCCAAATCTCATGACTCCTTTCATAGGGGACACCTTCAAAAAGACTTATTCTCCTTTCATGAACTCCAAATCACGAACTCTCTTATCTGCATAGGATTTTTGTCTACTTTCAGCTGTCCAAAGTCATACCCGTATCAATGCAACTTTCTCCAAAGCTTGCTGAACCAAATCTGGACCCAATAGATGTGCTTCACCAGGTTCAAATCATCCAACTGGTGAACGACACTTACGACCATATAAAGCTTCAAACGGCGCCATCTGTATACTCGACTGATAGTTGTTATTATAAGTAAACTCTGCTAACGGCAACTGATCGTCCCAATGACCACCAAATTTAATTGCACAAGCTCTAAGCACGTCCTCCAAGATCTGAATAACCCGCTCGAACTGTTCGTCCGTCTGTGGATGGAATGTTGTTCTCAACTCAACCTGAGAACCCAATGACTTCTGAAAAGATTTCCAAATCTCAACAGTAAAATGTGCACCCTGATCTGATATTATAGAAATAGGCACACCATGAAGTCGAACTATTTCATGGAGGTAAATATCTGCTAACTGTTCTGCAGTGTGAGTAACTCAAACCAGTATAAAATGCGCGGTCTTTGTGAGTCTGTCCACGATCACCCATACTGAATCCTGTTTTCTAAAAGTACGTGGCAACCCAACTACAAAAACCATAGTAATCATTTCCCACTTCCACTCTGGGATAATTAAATTCTGCATCACACTGCATAGTTTTTAGTGTTCATATTCCACATACTGACAATTTAAGCAACTAGTCACATGTTTCAAAATATCATACTTCATACCTTTCCACCAGTACAATTCACGCAAGTCTTGATACATTTTACTAGCACCTGGATGGATAGAGTAGCGAGAGTTATGAGCCTCTTCGAGAATCAACTGCTTTACATCACCTACCATGGGGATACATAATCCACCATGTCAACGTAACACACCTTCACGGTCAATAGCAAATGACCTAACCCTACCATTCTGCACTCGATCTCGGAGTTTAGCAAGATGGAAATCTTCAAATTGACGAGCCTTGACTTGTCCAACCAAGGATAATTGTGCTACCAAACCCGCAAGTAATCTACCCGGCAATGTATGATCAATATGCACTCGCCGATTGGCCAATGCCTGAATATCCATAACCATAGGTCATTCTTCAGCAGTAAATCGGACCAAGCTACCCATAGACTTTCTACTCAAGGCGTCTGCCATCACACTCTCCTTCCCGGGATGATATAAAATAGTAAGAGCATATTCTTTAAGTAATTCTAACCACCATCTCTACCTCAGATTCAGATCTCTTTGCTTGAATATATATTGTAGACTCTTGTGATCAGTATAGATTTCACACGGCTCACCATAAAGATAGTGACAATAGATCTTAAGTGCAAATACGATCGCAGCCAATTCCAAGCCATGAGTTGGATAATTCTTTTCATGGTTCTTTAGCTGTCGAAAAGGATAAGCTACTACCTTGCCATTCTGCATCAGCACACAACCCAAACCGACTCGATATGCATCACAATAAATAGTAAACACCCCTGCACTTGTAGGTAGTGTCAAAATCGGAGCTGTAGTCAATGCGGTCTTCAATTTCTGAAAACTTTCTTCACACTCATTTGACCACTGAAATGCAACACCTTTCTGAGTCAATCGAGTCAATGGAGTGGCTATCTTTGAGAAACCCTCAACAAACCTTCTATAATTTCCAGCTAGGCCTAAGAAGCTACGTATCTCTATAGGAGTAGTGGGTCGAGGCCAATCTCAAACTACCTCTATCTTCCTTGGATTAACTTGAATCCTATCTTGTGACACCACATGTCCCAAAAAGGAAACTGTATCCAACCAAAATTCACACTTTGAGAACTTGGCATAAAGCTTTCGCTACCTAAGTATCTGTAGCACAACTCTCAAATGTTGTTCATGTTCTGCCTCACTTCGAGAGTAGACCAAAATGTCATCAATAAATACGATCACAAAATAATCTAAGAATGGCTTGAATACCCTATTCATGAGGTTGTTGCGGGGGGAATAAGTTAGCCCGAAGGACATCACCAAAAATTCAAAATGCTCGTACCTTGTCCGAAACGCTGTCATGGATATATCCTCGGTCTTAATTCTCAGCTGATGGTAACCCGATCTCAGGTCAATCTTTGAAAAGTGAGTTACACCATGTAGCTGGTCGAATAGATCATCAATACGTGGCAAAGGATATTTATTCTTGATCATCACCTTATTCAACTACATGTAATCAATACACATTCTCATTGTGCCATCTTTCTTTTTAACAAATAACACAGGTGCACCCCAATGCGACATACTAGGCCTGATCAATCCCTTATCAAGTATCTCTTGAAGTTGAACCTTTAATCCTCTCAACTCCGCTGGAGCCAAACGGTATAGAGGAATAGAGATAGGTTGAGTTCCTGGCACTAAATCAATACTGAACTCAATTTCTCTTATCGGAGGCAGCCCGGGTAAATCTTCTGGAAACACATCAGAAAATTTTCGAACCACTGGAACACTATCAATAGTAACATCCTCCAAGCGCGTAACATGAACGGTAGCAATAAAACCCAAACACCCATTATTAATCATTCGACGTGCTTTTACATAGGATATTATCTTTCCCTGAGTCAGAGGAGTTATGCCTTTCCACACTAAACATGGTTCTCCGGGAAAATCAAAATGTATAAGCTTGGAATGACAATCAATCAAAGCACAACATGACGCTAAACAATCCATACCCATAATTACATCAAAGTCGGACATAGGCAATACCAGTAAATCAACTATGGTGTCCCTGCCCTGAATAAATATCACACAGTCTTTATAGACTCTATCCACAGATATAGTCTCCCCCACTAGGGTCACCATAATATAAGTCACATTAAGAGACTCAACTCCTCGTTCTAAGTATATGGAAAAAGATGGAGATACATATGAATACGTAGAACCAGGATCAATAAGAGCGTAAGCCCCATAAGAACCGATAGTGATAATACCTGTGACTACTACATTAGATGCCTCAGCATCCTGTCTGGCCATAGCAAAGAATCTCGGCGATCCACCCGCTCCCTGAGAAGCTTGTGTACCCTGTCGACCCTGTCCACGAGCAACCTGTAGAGCTGCTCTAGCTGGTTGGGACTGAGTCTGTGTACTTGTAAACGTTCTCTACGGCTGTGGAGTAGCATGGCTAGTAGCATAATATCCTCTAGGACAATACTTAGCAATATGTCCTTTTTGACCACAAGTAAAACAAGCCACATCTGTTCCAAAACAACGACCACTGTGATTTCTACCACAATTCGAACACCTCGGATGTTCACTTGACTATTATGAGCCATTATCCTTCCTTTGTATCTGATGTTGCCCCTGTTTAGCTGGATAAGCACTCCTAGAAGACTGCACCACCGACCTTGACTGAGTAGGTATGGACTGCCCACGATTAAAACCACTCTTGCCCCCAGATGGAGCTCTACTAAACCTATCTGCGCTACGAGCCCTTTTGCTTTCTCGCTCGATCCTGTCCCTCTCTTGATAAGACTCATAACGGAGAGCAGTATCCACTACCTCTTCGTATGAACCGCCTCGAACATCCCTAACCACGGAACCCCGATAACGAGGCTCAAGCCAATCCACGGATCTCCTCACCTTCTCATGCTCATCTGCAACTAGAAAAGGTGCGTAACTGGCTAAGTCAGTGAACTTAGTCTCATACTCGATAATCGTCATACTGCCCTAGCGCAGTTGCTCGAACTGACGTCTCATGTCGTCTCACTTGCTCGGTGGAATAAACCTATCCATAAACATAGCTGAAAACTCTGACCAGGTAATAGGTGGCAACCCTGCTCGTCTACCTCTCTGAATTGAATTCCACCATGACTCTGCAGATCCTAAAAATAGAAAAATGGAAAATTACACCCCTAGAGTCTTCTTCAGCCCCAAAATAGATAGTATCTTCTCACAACGTTGAATGAACTTCTGGGGCTCAATAAAAGCCTGTGTAGCATCGAACTATGGTGGCTTAAGATCCATGAAATTCTTAAGATCCTTAGACTGCCATGTATTTGCAACTGGCTGAACGACCTGCTGAGGGGCTATCTGAGGAGTTGCAACATTTTGCTTAACCTGTGCTTGCGCCTGCGAAGTAGTCTGGGGAGCTAGAAGTCCACCCTGAGTAGTCACTAATGCCTCCAACACATTCAACAACCTCACCACTGCATCTGCAGGTAAGGTAACAGTAGGCACATCAACTGGGACTGGTGGTGGAGAATCATGAACCACTTGTTCTTGCACTCGATCTGGCATAGTAGCTTGGGATTGACCAGTGTTCACAACTTTAGGCTGAAGAGCAGCTTGTCTACTAGTCTGAGCTCTAGTCTGATGAGCCCCAACTTAACCACCACCTCGGGTAGTACCCCGTCCAGCACCACGTCTAGCAGATGAAGGTGTGCGTGTCCTAGCCATCTGCGAAATAAACAATCCAAAGTCAAACTCAAGTTATCTCAACGCACGATCAAGGAATGAAAGAAGGAAAAATATCCTAAATGCTTAGTAGCCTAAGATCATAAGTATGGGAGTCTACATACCCATGAGTAAGACTCTACTAAACACTGCTTCATGACCCGGGACTTAAAGCCTAGGCTCTGATACCAACTTTGTCATGTCCCATACTACCCCCTAGACATGACTGGTACCCAGCTAACACCACCTGCCAGGCAAACCCCTTTCTCTAATGTTTAACCATTTACACAAATACTGAGAGAAAAAGTGCAGGCCTAAAGTATTATTAATAATTAAAGAGGTAATGATTACCGCCCAATACCTTAGTTAATTGATAGAAAGACCAACAATCACTCAAATAATAAGACTCTAGCCCAAAACCCACACTAAGACCATGGAGTATCTAACAGAGTAATATGAGTATTATTGACGGGTATACACACCCCAAAGAAAAAGAAAATAACTAACATGAGCTAGGTAAGTATAAAACGAAAGCCAGCACGAATAATGCGGTGGCTCACCTCAGCAATAGGATCCACTCGAACAACTCGTCAGTCACTAGCTCTATCTCCCGCAACTGTATCTGCATAGAAATGCAGGTAAGGAGTGAGTTATACATAAATATAACCCAGTAAGATTCTCGACCTGCTACTTTAAATACCTTTGGAAGAAGTGTTAGAAAATACATACACACCACAACACGAATGATATAGTAAATATGATCATTATACAATAACTCAATATATGTTTATCAACAGAGTTATTAAGAATTAACCAACAAGAGTACCCACTAAGGACTTATCATAATTGCAGTGAAAGAAATTTACCAACACACCTACGAGTCCACAACGGTACCACAATGCCTCAAATATGTAACAGAGCATACACAATTCTCACTGAAGTATACACAATGCCCCAAATATATCAAGAAGCATACACAATACTCGGGTGATGTACAAAGGCATACACAATGCCCCAACATTATGGTGCACAGCTGTATCAAACTAAACATTATGGTGCACAGCCGTATCAAACTCAACATCATGGCGCACAGCCGTATTAAACTATCAAACTCAACATCATGGCGCACAGCCATATCAAATTCAACGCATTGCTCAC
This sequence comes from Nicotiana tomentosiformis, assembly GCF_000390325.3. Taxonomy (NCBI): domain Eukaryota; kingdom Viridiplantae; phylum Streptophyta; class Magnoliopsida; order Solanales; family Solanaceae; genus Nicotiana; species Nicotiana tomentosiformis. Next base: position 142,614,838 of record NC_090813.1, read on the forward strand.
AGCCGTATCAAACTATCAAACAACTTATAAAATAATTTTTTTTTATATTTTTTATAAAATAATATATTTGCGGCTAGTCTAAGACCACCGATTCTACCAAGCTCACGCTTGTCCTAACAAATGGACCAGGCAGAGAAAACACATTTGCAAAACGGGTTTTAGAAAAGCAAGCATCAAAACTTAAAGTCTCACTTACCTCACTAACGGAAAGTTCTTCAATCTTGCCATGCCTAGAACACCAACCAAACGGCCTCCAATGGCCTCAATCTATTCAAAATATTGAATAATACGTCCTAATTAGTCTAGATATAAGATTCCCATGATCTTTGGGCAATTCAAAATCAAAGTCAACCCCCACTGTAATTAATAAGAACTGTACATAATAAATTGTCAACCAAAATAGCCGAAACAGTGTTTGTCTGTGGAATGCATTACATATGATTCTTAATCTTCCCAACCTCATCATTACAATTCCTAAACATTGCCAATTCTTGAATATAATTACTCCTGATCATGGAAATCAAGATTCAATTCTTACATGTCACCCACGTAGCAAAAAATCTTTCAAATACCTGATTTATATGACTATTTCATCTCCAAAAGATTTTCCCATTAATCCCCCATCGTTAGTTAATAATTAGTATCCTAACATTAAACCCACGAAACATCACCATCAATATAGTTTTCCATAGGTTTCAATTGTACCAATTATTTGATTCATTATTAAGCCATCAATAAATTATACTGTAGGGACATAGTGTATTACCTGAACACTTGGATTTCTTTCTCACCAAATACTCCTCACAAGGTTAGGCTTGAGATCCCCCACAATTGCTTCGTCAGTTCTCCAAAAAATTTTATTTGCCGTGTATTGTTTTTTCTCTTTCTTTGTATTAATCAAGACCACAATTTCCCTTACTCTGCATATTAGGTCTTGTCATGTGGGCCACCAGAAATATATATATATATATATATATATATATAGGCCTAGCTCTAACATTTTACCATATATTATTTTTCTATCCCAATAACTTTATTACCCATTTCACATGTGTAATAATGAATTAGGCCCACTAACTATTTAAATAAATTTTAAAAATCTTAAGTTAGTATGTGTATATAGAATTTTCGGTTATTACAACTATCTAGTGCACCTCCTGCACGGTGTGCTTTTAGTGGTTAGTCCAGCCGACCAGGCCCAAGCCAGCTCCAGCATCCACATCCTCCGAAAGCTTGTGAGTATGGTGACACTCATTATATGGTGAGGGATTGCCCCAGACTCGGGAGCGGTGCACCTCCACAGACTACTCAGGCTCCACGTATTCCATCGGGTCCTCAGGCTTCTCAGGTCATGGTTACTGCACTAGTTTCGACTCCACCTACATAGCCAACTAAAGGTGGAGGTCGGGCAGGTAGAGGTCACCCTAGAGCGGGAGGCCAGGCCATATATTATGCTCTTCCTTCTAGGACGAAAGAAGTTGCATCCGACTCAATTATCACAGGTATTGTTCCAGTTTGTCGTAGAGATGCATTAGTCTTATTTGATCTAGGCTCCACTTATTCCCATGTATTGACTTATTTTGCTATGTATTTTGGTATATCCCATGATTCTTTGAGTCCTCATGTCTATGTGTCCACGCCTGTGGGAGATTCCATTGTTGTTGACCATGTGTATCAGTCGTGTTTAGTTATTCTTGGTGGTTTTGAGACCAAAGTCGGTCTATTGTTGCTCAGTATGGTAGATTTTGATGTTATCTTGGGCATGAACTGGTTGTCTCCCTATTATGCTATCCTTGATTATCACGACAAGACAGTGACGTTGGCTATGTCAGGTTTGTCGCGGTTAGAGTGGAGAGGTACTTTAGATTATATTCCTAGCAGGGTGGTATGTTACCTTAAGGCACAACATATGGTTGGAAAGGGATGTGATGCGTATCTCGCATATGTGAGGGATGACAGTGTTGATACTCCTACTATTGAGTCAGTTACGGTAGAGAGGGATTATCCAGATGTATTTCTGGCGGATCTTCCGGGCATACCGCCTAATAGGGATATCGATTTTGGTATTGATTTGTAACCGGGTACTCAGCCCATTTCTATTCCACCATATTGTATGGCCCCAGCAGAGTTGAAGGAGTTAAATTTCTATACCACCATATCTTATTGCCCCAGCAGAGTTGAAGGGGTTAAAGGAGCAGTTGCAGGAGTTGCTTGATAAGGATTTAATTCGGCCCAGCGTATCACCTTGGGGTGCTCCGGTCTTGTTTGTAAAGAAGAAGGATGGTTCTATGCGCATGTGTATTGATTATCAAACGTCAAACAAGGTTACAGTGAAGAACAAGTATCCATTGCCACGCATTGATGACCTATTTGATCAGCTACAGGGTGCTGGAGTGTTCTCAAAGATTGATTTGCGGTTAGGCTATCATCATTTGAAGATTCGGGAACCGGATATTCGGAAGACTGCCTTCAGGACTCGGTATGGTCATTATGAGTTCCTTTTGATTTTGTTTAGACTAACCAACGCCCTAACATCATTCATGCACTTGATGAATAGTGTATTCCAGCCCTATCTTGGTGTACTCCTGGAGCCGAGGGGATCATGAGCAGCACCTGAGGATCGTGCGTCAAACCTTGAGAGAAAAGAAGTTGTATGCAAAATTTTCAATGTGTGAATTCTGGCTTTATTTGGTGGCCCTTTTGAGTCATGTCGTGTCAAGTGAAGGGATTAAGGTAGACCCAAAGAAGATTGAAGCAGTGCAGAGTTGGCCTAGACCGTCTTCTGCTACTGAGATTCGAAGTTTTCTTGGTTTGGCAAGGTATTACCGTCGATTCATAGAGGGTTTATCATCTATTATTGCACATATGACCATATTGACCAAGAAGTGTGCTCCGTTCAGGTGGATTGAGGAGTGTGAGGAGAGCTTTTAAAAGCTGAAGACAGCTTTGACTACAGCCCTAGTGTTGGTTTTGCCTATGGTTTTGGGTTCTTACACTGTGTACTGTGATGTGTCGCATGTTGGCCTCGGAATAGGGTGCAAAGTGTGAGGCCACGCACTAGCCGCGAATATGGGGCAGAATAGTGTGAAAAGTGTGCGGTCAAGTGCGCGGGCACACTTCCAGGTGCGCGTCTGCGCACGTCCAACCCCGGAAAAATGTCCTATTTCGCATAGGAGAAGGTATATTTGTTTGGGCCCGACCCTAATTGGTATATATACATGGAAAAATGGTATTTTGAGAATTTATGACATAATTTAGACCTAAGGAAGCTAAGGAGAAGAGGGAGAAGCAAGACCAAAAGATATCACTATTCATCCTCACTCAAGACAAGGGTTTGGATGTTTTATGTTTTCCTTTGACTTAAATTTATTTGTGATACATTTCTCCTTATTTATGGAGTAATTATTCTTTAGGGATTGATGGATTTGGTGTTTTGAGAATTGTTTGCGGATATTAACTCTAGCTTTATGTATTGAATCGTTTTGGATGTTTTAATTGTTGCATATATTTTTACTTGTTTAAGTAATCAAAAGAGGCATAACTTGTGATGTTTTAGCATTATCTTGTTGGTTGAATTCATTGATTCTTCATAGTAATCGAAAGAGGCTAGTTAAATTATTGTTTAGACCTAGTTAAGAGGATAATCGAAAGAGGTTCTCCTAAGGATCAATCCACTACGAATTCTTACATATTTTCACCGAGCTTAACTTAGTTCATATTGTGAGGGTGTGACTTAATCGACATAGGAGTTTCTACTGAACAGTGAACTAATAATTGAGTGAATTCGAGAGACTCACTTGAACCTTAGAAGTGAATTGACTAGAGTTAATTCCCAAACAAGTATCTTACACCTATCCAATCAACCTCTATTCTCTCCCCTTGATATCTTCTTGCTTACTCTTGTTGCGATTTTCAATAGCCAATAGTTTAGACTTTTAGTTTATTTTAGTTTTAATTCACACAAATCTAAATTGTTGATCATCTGGGATAGAAATTAAACTATAAGCTACGAAAACACTGTTTAAATCTAATCCATATGGATACGATAATTTTCTATACTATATTCGACTAGCGAGCATAATTTTGTGTATTATTTCAAGGGAGGAATCTGGATTTAATGAAAATGAAGTGGGTGGTGCAGGTAATGGATCCGGGAATGACAACAACACAAATAATCCTTTTAAAACTGAGCTCGTGAGAGTCATAAGGAAAATGAATGATAGGATGGATCAAAATGCTAAATAATTCCACGCCTAGATGGATCAGATCCCGGGGGAACCACCGGTATTGAAAGGGCCGGATTCAAACAAATATACACAATTGCTATTCAAACCAAGTGTTGCCCCTGAGTTGATTCTAGAAAGATGCAAGTGCCTGATTTTCCAAAGTATGATGGAACTTCGGATCCACAACAACATATCATAACTTACACTACAATTGTAATGGGAAATTATTTGGCCCAGTATGAGATCAAATATGTCATGCTGAAAATATTCGGTGAAACCCTAATAAAGGGCTCTTTAACATGGTACTCTCTTTTACAAGAGCATTCGATTGACTCTTTTGAAATGCTTGTAGCCTCTTTCATTAAAGCTCATTCTGGAGCAAGGAAAGTCCAATCTAGGAAAGCATATATATTCAAAACTGCTCAAGGAGAATCTGAATTGTTGCGAGAGTTCATAATCCAATTTCAAAAGGAAAGGATGTTGCTACCTGCAGTACCGGATGAGTGGGCAGCTGAAGCATTTACCAAAGGTCTTAATCATTTAAGTTCCAATACCTATAGGAAATTGAAGGAAAGATTGTTGGAGTTTCAAGCTACTATATAGGCAGACGTCCATAATCGCTATGAATCAAATATCAGAATTGAAGATGATCAATTGAGTTCTTCGGTGTCTTACAAAGTTTGCAATGGTCATCGAAATTAGGAAAAGTTCAAAATTTATTTTAATGCAGACCGGAGTTCTTCCAGGAGTCGTTTTCAGCCTATGAAAGAGCTAATGGGCGTGGAAATAAAGGTTTTTAGGTATCGAACAGGTTTGTATCGGATAGAAGAGTAGCTTTTAGTCGGAGTAATAGAACTTTGCAAGATAAGGAACCTCAGGGTATAGGGATTCAGGATATCCTCGATTGTGGGATTACAACCTCAATATTAGCTTGGTATAATTGGTTTCAGCTGTGAGAAACATCAAGGAGGCAAGATTTTCGAAACCAATTCGGTCAGATCCTAGTCAAAGGGATCCTAATATATGGTGTGAGTTCCATGGAACACATGGCCACGGGACTGGGGACTGCCAGAATCTCTGTGAAGAGGTCGTATTGTTACTCGATTTTAGGTCGAATTTGAGTAATTCTTATATGGTTGGACTCGTTATCAAATGGGTGTTCGGATTTTGTAACTTTGGTCGGGTTCCTAGAAGCGGGCCTGAGTTGACATTTTGAGTTGTCTTTTTATTTATTTGCAAAGATCATAATGTTATTGTTCGAAATAGTTTCCTATAGTTTTTATTTATAGTGTGAAGTTGTTTTGGCTAAATTCGAGCAGTTCGGAGTTGGATAATCGAGGGAAAGGCCTACTAATGGATTGAGTTAGCATGATTTGAGGTAAGTGACTTGCCTAACCTTGTGTGGGAGAATGACCCCTTAGGATTTGTGTTTGTTATGATAATTGTGATATGTGAAAGCCGAGTACGCAAGGTGATGAGTTTGTACATGGGCTAAATATGAAAATTACCACTTTTCGCTATGTAGATTCCTTACATGCCTTAAATGAGTTGCCTGTTATAGTCATCATTTCTAGTCTATTTTCATATGTCTACTTGTCTTACCTCTTACTTGCTAACTGCTCTACATGTTTAGTTGAAATTCTTTTTTCCTTATTCTGTATTCATTATTTCACCGTTGAACTCTTTATTGATGTTGTTATTCTCAGAATATCTTGTTGTTGAAATTGGTATTGAGATATAAAGGTCATGATTCACATTGAGGCAAAGTGTTAAGTTATGAAGTACCATTCTATTGAGTTGATCATTTTCGGTTGTTATTGTTGAGACTCTTGTGTACATTGTGGTTGGGCCATGGGCTCTTTACTGTGAAAATATTGTTATTATTTGGTTTCTCTAGCAAGTTGTGATATTCGGCACTTGAGGTGCGATTTTTGATACGTTGTGATATTGATACGCATGCGGTGGTATAAGCTTTTGGGGTTGAAATGCATGCGGTGAGATAAGGTGGGATTGATACACGTGGGTAGTTTGGGAGCGGCTAGAAGTCATGCGGTATGATAAGGTGGGCTAAAACGCGGGATGCTATTTCGGGAAAAAAATGATTTTCAAAATTAAATGCAAAGACTCCCACGGTGATATAAGGAAAGATTGTGATGTATTCTTGTTATTTGAGACTATGAGACGGTACCTCGGTAGTGATTCTTGTTGGCATTTCTCCATTTTTGCACTTGTATTTGATTGTTGTTTTCTTAGTATATTATTATATGTTTTTCTCTGTGTTGCACTAATTGCTTTAGTTGCGTGTAGCTAACCCTGATATGCTATTTGTTGTTTTAATTTCATTACTATCATTATTACACTGCTTTAAACTTGTTCAGTCTTTTATTTATTTCAGTAGGGCCTTGACCTGACCTCATCACTACTCTACCGAGGTTCGGCTTGGCACTTACTGGGTACCATTGTGGTGTACTCATGCTATACTTCTGCACATCTTTTTGTGCAAATCCAAGTACCCCATACCAGTCCAGGTATTAGTGAGTTGAGTGCGTGGAGACTTCAAGGTACACTTGCCAGCATCCGCAGGCCTTGGAGTCACCCTCTATCTACTTTTATAATTTCCTTCTTCTAGTAGTTACAGTTGTTTAGGGTTGACAATGATACTGTGTAGAGATTGTACCTCGATATCACCATGTTTTAGGGAAACTGTATATGTTGAGTAGGGTTTATTATATATATGTATAGTATTTGAGAATTTATTTACTATTTCAGTTATTTCTGCATGTTTGTCAGGCTTACCTAGTCTTAGAGACTAGGTGCCATCATGACAATCTAATGAGGGGAACTGGGGTCGTGACAAGTTGGTATCAGGGCTCTAGGTTCATAGATGTTCTGAGTCACAAGCAAGTTTAGTAGAGTCTCGCGGATCGGTACGGAGAAGTCTGTACTTATCTTTAGGAGCCTATGGAACTGTAAGGAAAAGCTTCACTTCTTTGGTTTCTTATCGTGCGAATTTGTTGACTTCGAAATTCTAAATCTTTGTCTTTCTATTCTCTCACAGATGGTGAGTACACGCATATCTACATCGGATGATCAGATACCTACGCCCTCTTCCAGAGCCACGAGAAGCCGAGGTCGGGGCAGAGGCTGATGTCGGCCACATGGTGCAGCAAGAGAACCTACACAAGCTGCTACAGAGGATCCACCAGTAGCTCCAGTTGGAGAACAAGCACCTGAGAAACATGTTACTACCCCTGCACTTCAAGAGACCCTCGCCTAGTTTTTGGGCATGTTTGTCACTCTAGCTCAGGCAGGGTTGATTCCACTTGCTCCTGCCACATCTCAAGCAGGGTAAGGAGCACACACTCCGGCCGCCCATACCCCCAAGTAGTGGGTACAGGTTGACTAGGTTCCAGAGGTCATACCAGTGCAGTCGGTCATTCCAGTTCAACCGAGGTTAGGACAATAGCTTCTGAGAAGTAGCATCTCAGGCTCGAGAGGTACAAGAAGCACCACCGTCCTACTTTCAGAGGTTTGGCTTCAGAGAATGCCTAGGGTTTTCTTGAGGTGTGCCACCATATGGTCCGTACTATGGTATTGTGGAGTCGAGTGGGGTTTCTTTCACTACGTTCCAACTTAAGTGAACGGCTTATCAGTGGTGGTGAGCGTATGAGTTGGGTAGTCCATCTGAGGCAGCTTCACTCACTTGGGATTAGTTCTCAGAGATGTTTATGAGGGAGTTTGTTCCCTAGAGTCTTAGGTATGCATGGCGCACAGAGTTTGAGCATTTGCGCCAGGGTGCTATGACCATATCGGAGTATGCAGTCCGATTCAGTGATTTGTCCAGGCATGCACCAGCCTTGGTTGCTACTGTCAGAGAGCGAGTTCGTCAATTTATCGAGGGGCTCAACCCTGGTATCAAATTCAGCATGGCCCGAGAGTTAGATATGGACATCCCGTACCAGCTGGTAGTGGAGATCTCTCATAGATTGGAGGGTATGTGGGCCCGGGAGAGAGGAGAGGGACGCCAAGAGGCCTCGAGATTCTGGCATATATAGTGGTGTCTATGCCCCAGTTGCAGCCCATCATGGTAGGGGCTATGTGAGCCACCCTGTTCATTCAACACTTCAAGCTTCTAGTGGTAAATAGGCCACTCCCAGGCCTCAGGTTGCCCATTATACACCACCACTATCTAGTGCACCTCCTGCACGGGGTGCTTTCAGTGGTCAGTCCAGCCGACCAGGACCAAGCCAGCTCCAGCATCCACATCCTTCGAGAGCTTGTGAGTGTGGTGACACTCATTATATGGTGAGGGATTACCCCAAACACAGGAGGGGTGCACCTCCACAGACTACTCAGGCTCCACGTATTCCATTGGGTCCTCAGGCTTTTCAGGTCATGGTTACTGCACTAGTTTCCACTCTACCTACACAGCCAACTAAAGGTGGAGGTCGGACAGGTAGACATAACCTTAAAGCGGGAGGCCATGCCAAATATTATGCTCTTCCTTCTAGGTCGAAGGAAGTTGCATCTGACTCAATTATCACAGGTATTGTTCCGATTTGTCATAGAGATGCATCAGTCTTATTTGATCTAGGCTTCACTTATTCCTATGTATCGACTTATTTTGCTCCGTATTTGGGTATACCCCGTGATTCTTTGAGTTCTCATGTCTCTGTGTCCATGCCTGAGGGTGATTCCATTGTTGTTGACCATGTGTATCAGTCGTGTTTAGTTGTTCTTGGTGGTTTTGAGACCAGAGTTGATCTATTGTTGCTCAGTATGGTAGAAGTTGATGTTATCTTGGGCATGGACTGGTTGTCTCCCTATCATACTATCCTTGATTACCACTCCAAGACGGTGACATTGGCTATGCAAGGTTTGTCGCGGTTGGAGTGGAGAGGTACTTTAGATTATGTTCCTAGCAAGGTGGTGTCTTTCCTTAAGATACAACATATGGTTGGAAAGGGATGTGATGCGTATCTAGAATATGTGAGGGATATCAGTGTTGATACTCCTACCATTGAGTCAATTATGGTAGTAAGGGATTATCCAGATGTATTTCCGGCGGATCTTCCGGGCATACCGCCTTACAAAGATATCGATTTTGGTATTGATTTGTAACAGGGCACTCAACCCATTTCTATTCCACCATATTGTATGGTCCCAGCAGAGTTGAAGGAGTTAAATTTCTATTCCACCATATCGTATTGCCCCAGCAGAGTTGAAGGAGTTAAAAGAGCAGTAGCAGGATTTGCTTGATAAGGATTTAATTCGTCCCAGTGTATCACCTTGGGGTACTCCGGTCTTGTTTGTAAATAAGAAAGATGGTTCTATGCGCATGTGTATTGATTATCGAACGTCAAACAAAGTTAAAGTGAAGAACAAGTATCCAATGTCATGCATTGATGACCGATTTGATCAGCTACAGGGTGTTGGAGTGTTCTCAAAGATTGATTCGCGGTCAGGCTATCATCATTTGAAGATTCAGGAGCCGGATATTCTGAAGACTGCCTTAAGGACTCGGTATGGTCATTATGAGTTCCTTGTGATTTCTTTTAGGCTGACCAATGCCCTATCATCATTCATGCACGTGTTGAACAGTGTATTCTAGCCCTATCTTGGTGTACTCCCGGTGCCGACGGGATCATGAGCAGCACCTGAGGATCATGCGTCAGACCTTGAGAGAAAAGAAGTTGTATGCAAAAATTTTAAAGTGTGAATTCTGGCTTCACTTGGTGGCCCTTTTGAGTCATGTCGTGTCAAGTGAAGGGATTAAGGTAGACCCGAAGAAGATTGAAGCAGGGCAGAGTTGGCCTATACCGTCTTCTGCTACTGAGATTCGAAATTTTCTTGGTTTGGCAGGGTATTACCGTCAATTCATGGAGGGTTTCTCATCTATTATTGCACCTATGACCAGATTGACCTAGAAGTGTGCTCCATTTAGGTGGACTGAGGTGTGTGAGGAGAGTTTTCAAAAGCTCAAGACAGCTGTGACTACAACCTTATTGTTGGTATTGCCTATGGGTTCAGGGTCTTACATTGTGTACTGTGATGTGTCGTGTGTTAGCCTCTGTGCAGTACTGATATAGGACAGTAAGGTGATTGCCTACGTATCTAGTCAGATGAAGGTGCATGAGAATTATCAAGTCTGCGACCTTGGGTTTTCAACTATTATTCATGCCTTGAAGCTTTGGTAGAACTATTTGTGTAGTGTCCCTTGTGAGGTCTATACCGACCATCAGAGTCTACAGTATATGTTCAAATAGAAGGATCTTAACTTGTGTCAGCGGAGATGGTTAGAGTTGCTTAAGGACTATGATATCACCATTTTATATCATTCTGGGAAGGCCAATGGTGTGGTTGATGCCTTGAGTCGAAAGGCGGTGAGCTTAGGCAGTTTAGCATATCTACCGGTAGCGGAGAGGCCATTAGCATTCGATGTTCAGGCCTTAGCCAACCAGTTTGTTAGATTGTATGTTTTGGAGCCGAGATGAGTTTTGGCTTGTGTGGTTTCTCGGTCTTCTCTATATGATCGTATTAGAGAGCGTTAGTATAACGACCCCCATTTATTTGTCGTTCAGGACACGATTCAGCACGATGATGCTAGGGATGTCATTATTGGGTATGACAGTATGTTATAGATGCAGGGTAAGCTAAGTGTGCCTAATATAGATGGTTTACGTGAACTGATTCTTCAGGAGGCCCACGGTTTGTGGTACTCCGTTCATCCGGGTGCCGCCAAGATTTATCAGGACTTGAGGAAGCATTATTGGTGGAGGAGAATGAAGAAGGACATAGTGGAGTATGTAGCTCGGTGCCTAAACTATCAGCAAGTGAAGTATGAGCATCAGCGGCCAGGTGGATTGCTTCAGAGGCTAGAGATTCTAGAGTGAAAATGGGAGCAGGTTACTATGGATTTTGTTGTTGGGCTCCCACGAACTTAGAGGAAGTTCGATGCAGTTTGGGTGATCGTGGATAAGTTGACCAAGTCGGCTCATTTCATTCCAGTGGTGACTACTTATTCTTCAGAGTAGTTAGCTCGGGTCTATATTCGTGAGTTTGTCAGACTTCATGACGTGCTGATATCCATCATCTCTAACCGGGGTATGTAGTTTACATCGCGGTTCTAGAGGGCCGTACAGTATGAGTTAGGCATGCGGGTGGAGTTGAGTACGGCATTTCACCCTCATACAGACGGACAATTCGAGCGCACTATTCAGATATTAGAGGATATGTTTCGTGCGTATGTGATGGAGTTTGGGGTTCTTGGGAATTGTTCTTGCCACTTACAAAGTTTGCCTACAACAACAGCTACCAGTCGAGCATTCAGATGGCTCCATATGAGGCTTTGTATGGGAGGCGGTGTCGGTCTCCGGTGGGTTGGTTTGAGCCAGGTGAGGCTAGGCTATTGGGTACAGACTTGGTTAAGGATGCTTTGGAAAAGGTTAAACTGTTTCAAGATCGACTTCGTACAGCCCAATCTAGACAGAAGAGTTATGCGGATCGGAAGGTTTGTGACGTTGCATTCATGGTTGGGGAGCGGGTCTTCCTCTGTGTTTCGCCCATAAAGGGTGTTATGAAGTTCGGGAAGAAAGGCAAGTTGAGCCCAGGTATATCGGACCTTTTGAGATTCTTGAGAGGATTGGAGAGGTGGCCTACAAGCTTACACTGCCACCTAGTCTAGCTATGGTTCATCTTGTATTTCATGTTTTTATGATCCGAAAGTATCATGATGATCCGTCACATGTGTTAGAATTTAGTTTAGTCCAGTTGGACAAGGATCTGTCTTATGTTGAGGAGCCGGTGGCCATTTTGGACAAGCATGTCCGAAAGTTGAGGTCGAAGAACATTGCTTCAGTGAAGGTTTAGTGGAGGGGTCAGCCAGTCGAGGAGATGACTTGGGAGACCGAGCATGATATGCGTAGTCCTTATCCTCATATTTTCACCACTTCAGGTATGTCTCAATACTCATTCGAGGATGAATGTTTGTTTTAAGAGGGGGAGGATGTAACGACCTGGTCGATCGTTTTGATTATTTTAGCAATAATTCATCTATGCTACATTGTGATTATGTGACTTATCAGAGTGTTTGGTTTTGGTTCGGGTGAGTTCCAGAGTGAAATGGGACAGATAGTCCCTAAGTTGGAGTCTTAAGTTAGTAGAGTTGACTGTAGTTTGACTTTTGTGTAGATGACTCCGAAATGGGGTTTTAATGGTTCTAATAGCCCTGTATGGCGATTTTAGACTTCTCATGTCCGGATGTTGATTTTGAGGTTCGTAGGTCGTTTCGGCATGAATTGGCGAAAGTTGGAAAGTTGAATGTTTGGAAGGTTGGAAAGTTTGACTTGGAATTGACTTTATTGATATTGGGGTCAGATTTCGATTTTGGAAGTTAGAATAGGTCAGTCATGTCATTTATGACCTGTGTGCAAAATTTGGGGTCAATCGGAGTTGTTTTGGTATGAATCGGCATTAGTTTTGAAATTTGGAAGTCCATAAGTTCATTAGACTTGAATCGATGAGTTATTTGTGGTTCTAGTGTTGTTTAATGTGACTTGTCACTTCAAACGTGTTCGTATGATGTTTTAGGACTAGTTGGTGTGTTTGGTTGAGGTTTTCAGGGCCTCGGGTGTGATTCGAATCAAGTTCGGTTCCATTTTTGGCCTTATGAGATTGTTGGTCTCCTGATTCTGATTTCCTCTAATGCGATCGCAAAAGAGGGGCCGCGATCACAAAGCTTTAAGACTGGCAGTCGTGAATTTGTTCTATGCGATCATGAGATGGGTTACGTGATCGCGAATTTGGAGGGTAGTGAATCGCGAACATGTGAACGGTGTCGCGTTCGCAATGAAGGAAGAGGAGGCCTAGGAAGGTTGACACGTTGCTCTACGCGATCGTGAATGTTTGAACGTGATCGCGAAGATTTGGAATTTTATTCACCGCGTTCGCGACCTTTTCTCTGGGATCGCGTAGAAGGTTTTTGGACTGATGAAGATTTTGTTCTTCGCAATCGCGAAGGAAATTCCGCGATCGCGATGTGTAAATCACTTGGCAGTAGAATATAATTTCAAAAACGAAGGTTCTATCTCATTTTTCATAATTTGAACCTAGAGAGCTCGGTGTGAGGCGATTGTTCGAGGGTTTTTCAAGGAAATTATTGGGGTAAGTGATTCTAACCCGGATTAGACTATATTTCATGAATTTATTACCATTTTCATCATCTAATTGAGTTGGAAATTTGGGAAAAAATTATGAAAGCTTCCTAGCCTAAATATTTGAGTTTTGAAAGGTGATTTGAGGTCTAATTTGAGTAATTCTTGTATGGTTGGACTTGTTATCGAATGTGTGTTTGCATTTTATAATTTTGGTTGGGTTCCGAGATGCGGGCCTAGGTTGACTTTTTGAGTTGAATTTTTATTTCTCTGCAAAGATCACAATTTTATTGTTCGAATTAGTTTTGTATAGTTTATATTTATAGTATGAAGTTGTTTTGGCTAGATTCGAGCCGCCCAGAGTTGGATAATCGAGGGAAAGGCCTACTATTGGATTGATTTAGCGTGATTTGAGGTAAGTGACTTGCCTCACCTTGTGGGGGGAATTACCCCTTAAGATTTCTGTTGCTTGTGATAATTGTGATATGTGAACGCCGTGTACGTAAGGTGACGAGTGTGTACATGGGCTAAATTTGGAAATTACCGATTTTAGCTATGTAGATTCGCTTCATGCCTTAACTGGGTTACCTTAACGTGTTATAGTAATCATTTCTAGTCTATTTATACATGTCTACTTGGCTTACCTCTTACTTGCTAATTTCTTTACATGTTTAGTTGAAATTCTTGTTTCCTTATTCCGTATTCATTATTTCACCATTGAACTCTTTGTTGAAGTTGTTATTCTTGGAATATCGTGTTGTTGAAATTGGCATTGAGGTATAAAGGCTGTGATTCACATTGAGGCAAAGTGTTAAGTTGTGAAATACCATTATGTTGAGGTAATCATTTTCGCTTTTTATTGTTGACACTCTTGTGTACATTGTGGTTGGGTCATGGGCTCTTTACTGTGAAAATATTGTTATTGTTTGGTTTCTCTGGCAAGTTGTGATATTGGGCACTTGAGGTGCGATTTGTGATATGTTATGATATTGATACGCATGTGGTGGTATAAGCTTTTGGGGTTGAAACACATGGGGTGAGATAAGGTGGACCTGATACGCGTGGCTAGTAGGGGAACTGCTAGAAGTCATGCGGTGTGATAAGGTGGGCTAAAACACGGGATGTTATTTCAGGAAAAAAATGATTTTCAAAACTAAATGCAAAGGCTCCCGCGGGGATACAAGGAAAGATTGTGGTGTATTCTTTTGATTTGAGACTACGAGGCAATACCTCGGTAGTGACTTTTGTTGGCATTTCTCTATTTTTGCACTTGTCTTTGGTTGTTGTTTCTTTAGCATATTATTAATTGTTTTTCTCTGTGTTACACTAATTGCTTTAGTTCCGTACAGCTAACCCTGATATGCTATTTGGTGATTCAATTTTATTACTGTCATTATTACATTGCTTTACACTTGTTCTGTCTTTCATTTATTCCAGTAAGGTCTTGGCCTAACCTCGTCACTATTCTGCCAAGGTGAGGCTTGGCACTTAATGGGTACCATTGTGGTGTACTCATCTATGCTTCTGCACATCCTTTTGTGCAGATCCATGTACCTCCTACTAGTCCAGGCATCAGTGAATTGAGTCCGTGCGTGGAGACTTCAAGGTACACCTGCCAGCGTCCGCAGGCCTCAGAATCACCCTCTATCTACTTTTATATTTTCCTTTTTCTACTAGTTACAGTTGTATATGGTTGACTATGATACCGTGTAGAGCTTGTGACTCGATATCACCAGGTTTTGGGAAAACTGTATATGTTGAGCAGCAAGGTTTATTATATATTTTGAGAGTTCATTTACTATTTCAATTATTTTCGCATGTTTGTTAAGTTTACCTAGTCTTAGAGACTATGTGATATCACGACATCCTACAGAAGGGAACTGGGGTCATGCCACTACTGGTCAGGTTCAACCTGATAAGTGTAATAACTCGAGGGGATATTTTACTACCGACACATACTGAAGGCGTAATGAAGACCACTTTGTTCGAGGTGGTAAATGGAGATATAGGATACAATGTGATCCTTGGTAGGTCGTGAATTCATGAAATAAAGCTTGTACCATCGACTTATCATCAATTGTTGAAGTTGCAAACACTGGAGGGGATCAAGTATATCAGAGGTGATCAACCTGCAGCAAGGGAAATGAATGCAGTAACTTTATCCAGCATCAAGGCGGAAGGAACAAGAAAATAGCAACTACAGGAACCGGTGCCCGCTTCTATTCCGATTGAATGTGATGGGAAGAGGAGCCATCGGATTTTTATCAGGTTCCTAGATATTTCCAGGTACAGAAAGAAGCATATGCTACAAAGTCGACCGTGGAGGAATTGGAACAAATCGTTTTGTTCTCGGATTTCCCGGATAAAAAGGTTTACCTAGGAACGGGATTAAGTCCCGAACTCAAGCTTAAAATTATTGAGTTTTTAATAACTTTGATTGCTTTGCATGATCTCATTCTGGTATGACAGGTATTCGGTTAGATTTGGTTGTCCACAAGTTAAGCTTGCACCCTAATTTTCCGTCAGTAAATCAAAATAAACGGCTGATAGCTGAGGTCAGAGACAAGTTTGTTAAACAGGAAGAAACCTAGTTACTAAAAATAGGTTCAATTCGAGAGGTGAATTGTCCTGATTGGCTAGCTAACATGGTGATTATTCCTAAAAAGAATAATAAATTTAGAATGCATATAGATTATAAATATTTAAATAAGTCATGCCCTAAAGATTCTTTCTTGTTGCCGAACATTGACCAAATGATCGATGCTATTGCCGGGCATGAATTGGCGAGTTTTCTTGATGTGTATTCCGAGTGTAATCAAATTAGGATGCACCCGAAGGATAAAGAAGAAACTTCTTTCATCATAAATTTTTACACTTATTATTATAATGTGATTCCTTTCGGGCTTAAGAATGTTGGAGCAACCTATCAGAGGCTCGTTAATAAAATATTAAAACGTCAAATTGGTAAAACTATGAAAGTTATATTGATGACATGTTGGTTAAGTCTCTTAGTGCAGGAAGTCATTTTACACATTTGCAAGAGACATTCAATATTTTGAGAAAGTACAACATGAAGCTCAACCCTGAAAAATGCGCTTTTGGAGTTGGGCCCGGGAAGTTTCTTGGCTTCTTGGTTTCTCAAAGAGGAATTGAAGTGAACCTAAACAAGATTATGGCCATAGAGAATATCCCTGACCAATTGACGAGTGCGAAGGAAGAGCAAAGGTTTATCGACAGGCTAGCGGTCCTTAGCAGATTCATATCAAGGTCATTGAAAAAATGTCATTATTTATTTTCACTTTTGAAAAAGAAGAATTATTTTTCGTGAAGTCCGAAATGTCAGCAAGCGTTAGAAGACCTAAAAAGGTACTTGTTCAGTCCTCTACTAATATCCAAACCTAAGGAGGGTGAGCAATTATTAATTTATTTATCGGTTTCAAAAGTTCCAGTGAGTGTAGTTATAATCCGGGAGGAGGAAGGTATGCAATTTTCTATTTATTATGTTAGTAAAATTTTATCGGGAGGGGAGATACGTTATCCGCACCTGAAAAAGTTGGCTCTAGCTCTTGTAGTTGCCTCTCAAAAGATTAGACATTACTTTTAATGTCACCAAATAGCCGTTCTGACAAATTTTCTTTTGAAGAACATCCTTCATAAACGTGAATTATCGGATCGATTGGCTAAATGGGCAGTTGAAATTAGTGAATTTGAATAGAATATAAACCTCAAACAGCCATTAAGTCACAAGGTTTGGATGACTTTAGTCTAAGAATGATACATTTAGCTGCTAAAGAAGTAGTTCTGGTGTCGGGAACCGTTTCTGGAGTATGGACCCTATTTACGGATGGAGCCTCTGACGTAAAAGGGTCTGGTCTTGGGATAGTATTAATCACTCCTTCGGGAGAGACCCTGAGACAGGCCACTAGAACTGTACCTTTGACTATTAGAAGCCGAGTATGAGACTTTGGCTACAAGACTTATATTAGCTCGGGTTAGACTCGAAGCTGATTGAAATAAAGTGTGACTCCTAGCTGTTAGTGAATCATATATATGGAGTCTTTGATACAAAAGAGGAGCACATGCAGTAGTACTTGAATAAGGTTCAAGTTTTACTTTTTCGGTTCAAGGAGTGGTCGGTAATTCATATCCCAGTGGAAGAGAACGTGGAGGCAGACACGTTGGCCAATTTAGGATCGTCCACGAAAATAAAGGGAGTTAATTCCAGTGCAGTAGTTCAGCTGTTACACTCAATATTGGATGTGGATGGGTATTGTGAAGTTAACTCAACCAACCTAATCTGGGATTGGAAAAATGAGTTTATAGAGTATTTAAGGCATGGCAAATTGCTTGAGGATGTTAAAGCCTCCCAGGCGCTACTAAACCAAAGCTTATCGTTATTGCATTATTGATGGACAACTATACCGAAGATCCTTTCAAGGACCATTAGCTCCGTATTTAGGGACATCGGAGGTTGATTATATGATGAGAGACGTTCATGAAGCGGTTAGTAGAAATCATTCTGGTGCGGACTTGTTGGTTCTTAAATTGATAAGGGTTGGTTACTATTGGCCCCGGATGGAATAAGACGCAAAGGCATTCATTCAAAAAAGTGATAAGTGGCAGCGTCATACACAATTAGTGCATCAGTCGGCAGAGCTTCTGCAGTCTTGTGGTGTCGTCGTGGCCATTCATAAAATGGGGTATGGAAATAGTTAATCCTTTGCCTAAAAGGCCCGGGCAGGTAAAATCTCTTTTAGTTTTAAATGATTATTTCACTAAATGATTTGAAAGAGGTGCTTACAAAAAGATTGGAGAGCAAGAAGTGATTTATTTCATATGGGACGATATCATTTGTCGGTTTGGAGTACCAAACGAATTTTCTTGGGACAATGTGCCACAATTTATAGGTTCGAAAGTCACAAAGTTTTTAGAGGGATTGAAGATCAAAAGTATCACATCTTCTTCGTATCATCCAAGTTCTAACGGACAAGCAGAGTCAACCAATAAGGTGATAATTCAAAACCTTAAAATGAAATTAGAGGATACTAAAGGCAATTAGCCAGAAGAGCTATGAGTGTTATGGGCATATCGAACAATGGCAAAGTCAAGCACTGGAGAAACACTTTTTTCCCATGTGTACGATGTGAAAGATTTGATTCCGATGGAGATTGGGGAACCGACCATAAGATATTCCCAGGTAAACGGGGAGGAAAATAATAAAACAATGCTGATAAAATTAGATTTTCTTGAAGAGCATCAGAATTTAGCATATGTGAGGATGGTGGAACAAAAGCAAAGGATGGAAAGACACTATAACCACAGGAAAATCTTCGATATTTCAAAGTCAGAGATTTGATTTTACGGAAAGTGACTCAAAGTACCCCGAGACTTTAATGCTAGGAAGCTAGGACCAATGTGGAAAGGACTTTACCGGGTTTCTGTTGTAATCGCTAAAAGTTTATATCAGTTCAAAAATCAAAATAAAGTAAAAGGATCATATCAGTTGGAAAATCAAGATAGAGTAAAATTAGCAAGCAATTGAAATGTGACTCACCTCAAAAGTTACCGTTGAAGATCCTTATTGATACTGAAAGTATGTGTTGCACTCTTTTTTCCTTCGTCCAATTTTTGTTCCAATTGAATTTTTTGGAAAGGTTTTTAATGAGGCAGCAACGTAAAGCATACTACGAAGAAGGATCATTGATGATAACAAGAATTTCAGTGTTCGAATTCTCATACTTAGCATCCGAACGCTGGGGGACAACTATTGTATATCAGAGCACTAAAAGTGTCATGAAGACCGGGGACTATTAGAACCAAAAGTGTTATCTTATAACGACCGAGAACTACATGACCAGCCCCGTAGAAATAAGTAGTACAAGTTAGCCACATGTATTGGTAGCTTTATTTACATACGACAATTTTTGCTAATGTAAATGTACTTTTAGAAATGGAAGGAATAAATCAATGTCCTTTTGTTTTTATCTTTTTTCTTGTTAAAGTGATATGTTAAGATATTTTTCATTTGAAAGTTAGTTAAACTTCAAATGCTTATGACTAAATAAACAGGAGACGTCCTCTTCAAGAGTTCTGTAAATAAGGGCCCTATCTTATGAAACTCTCATAGTTAAAGGGTAAATACCGGAAGTATGATTTCTAAAAATTAAAGTTATCGGATGTAAGATATTCCCGAACATTATCAAATAAATAAATGTTTTTGCACAAGAATTAAGCAAAAGATGTCTTTCATTTCTTAAAAGGCCAAACTGAATAGAAATTTTGGCATAGTTATAGGAAAAATAATATATTATATTAATTGGTTTTGTAGGTGGGTCTAAAGGAAGAGAAGACTCTGTTGCATCTGTTAAAGATAAAGGATGTTTCGCATTCAATTCAGTACCTTCATCCCCGTCCTTATCTTCCTTTTCAGCTTGCTCTTCTATCCCCGACGACTCAGAATTTGTGTTCGAGGAGCTTGAAGCAGTAGGACGAGCGGGAAAGTTATCAAAGGCAGTTGTCTCCAATTCAAGAGCCTTAGAGATGCAAACATCCAACTTTGCAATGTGTTATTTAGCCTCCACCAAAGTCTTCCTCCTCATGTAATTTATCGCATAAGTTTTCTCAAGGAGCAAAGAGTCTTCTTGATTTTGGAGTTTGGCTCGAAGCTTCTTGATTTTGGATTGCAGTTCTTCATTTTCAGCCCTCACGATATCATAAGTCTGGCAAAGGTTAATATTTGTCCTCCATGACCTATTTGAACCTTTCCTCCATCCTATCTTTCTTCTCTTCGGCAGCAGCAACCTCTTCAATTTTGGAATGTACGCTTGCTTCTAGGTTATTGATTTGCTCCGTGGAAGCAGACTCACATTCGGCTGCCACAGTTACGATATCCTATAGTCAGCCCACTTGGCCTTCAGCTCCTCACGTTCTGAGTGCATTTGAGCAGCCTCGCGGCTATGAGCCATCGTTTCTTGATCAGATTGCGCCAACCGGGGTTGAAGCTTGTTCATCTGAACAAGTGTTGACTCTAACGGCGGGAGGTGCTCAGTGAGTTGTTCTAGTTCAGCGGCAATATGATCCCGTTCAGTAGTAATTTCTTCTTTGGCTTGGATTATCTTCTACAAACCCTCGGAGGGAAGGAGGTTATCCTGAAAAGTCAAAGATTAAAGTTATGAGGATAATGTCTAGCAAGAGAAAAGAGAAGAAGGAATAATAAGTTGATACATGAGCAGCAAAATGCATGTTATTATTAATCAGGCATTCTGCATAAAGGGCTTCCATCTTCTGTCGGTACTTGTTCGAATCCAAAGGCTTCAAGTAGTTACCAACTCCCACTGGCTTGGAGAGTAAATGGCACTCATTTGAAACCGAAAGAGTGATACTATATTTACCATTGGGGTTTCGAATGGGGTGTCGGGAAAGTGTTCTCAATGTTCCCATGATCGGGTGACTGAGTAGAACAAACATCTTCCATTTGCTCGGTTGAGACCGGTGGTGAGGTAACAGCTGATGGTGCAGTAGCTGATGTTGAAGTAGGAGGTGGAGGAATATCATAAGTATAACTCTTATGACCGGAAGCAACAACGGGAGACAAAAAATGGGACTCATCGTCTTCAACTATCCCCATTTTAGTGAAGAGGCCTTGGATTTCGTCATGTTGAGCATTCAGTTGTGATGGGGGAGATATTTTTTACTTCTTTAAAGAGAAACCGTTTCATCATTGTCCTCGGTTTCGTCTTTATCAAGAACCACTGTGGTTGGTCCAACTGGGGTTTCTTTTGTTGAAGTTTTCTCCTGAGTCTTAGCTTTGGAGGTATGTTTTCTTTTTGGTTTTTTCTCCTTAGACTAGGGACTCGGGGAGGATGAGCCTTCACTGGAAGCAAGAGTGGCATGACGAGCTCTTTTCTGGTTGATGATTGCTTGAATTTGTTGTTGGGCCACCATTGGATCATGGGAGTCTGATGTGGAAACATCTAAAATCTTCTGTAGCCATTGGGTCAGGTTCTAAACCGATGGAACCCAATAGGTAGCTGAAATAAGAGAAACAAAAATTAGCAAATGAGGGGATTTTCTTTAACACACTAGAAAAAAGGATATTTGAAGAAATTATGAGTAAAGTTCCAAGATTCAGGGATAGAAGGTGTTGTCACCGGAAGAATGTCCCTGGTCGCAATGATAACGAACCTTTCCATCCAACTACAGTCGTTATCATCATCGACACGGGTAACAATGGCATGGTGACCGCGTTTCGTGAGTTTGATTATGCCTCCACGGAAATTCTTTGGGCAATAAAGGTTGATCAAATGGGCACGACTGAGAGTTTCACCGGCCCGGGAGCATAATACTCGGAGGCAAACCACTATTCACCATATTGACGAACTTACCTGGGCCAAGTAGATTTGGTAGTTGTGGCAAAATTCTGAAATAATGGGATCAATTTTTCAGCCCATTCTTAAAGTAAAAGGGTATGTGTAAGTGTACATGAATCCTGGTTTGTTGAAGGTGATCCTTTCCACTTCATTAGGGGCTAAAATTTCAATGTTTTTCCCGTCGTAATTTTATGTAACAACAGGGATACTAGAGGAATGGATGGAATAAGGATATCTACTGACGGGCCAATTTTTGTCATTTTTAGGGGTATAAGGCTCCTTCTGTAATTAAAGATCCATCTCAAAATATAGTTGAGAGGCGATGATTGTGCTGGTTGTATGAGGACTGACATTGACTTCGTTAGTTTTTTTTCTACTTAGAAGGGCCACCACCGATCTAAATGCCGGAGCTTCCAGAGTCAAAAGTAATAGAAGACATGGCGATGAAACATCTGAGTAAGAAAATTTTACTGAGAAAGAGAGGTTTGCAGAAAAGCTTCAAGGAAATTCGAAGAAGAAGAATTTGAAAAAGTGAAAGATAAAAATAATGAGAAGTGGAGAAGTTTATAGGTGGCAGAATTCATGGTCAACATTACCTAGGGAACTAGCAAAATTATTTGCCGAATAATAGGATAACACATGTTCGGTTCATTAAATGCAAAGAGACATATGTCCTTGCAAGTATCAGAAATTGTTCACAAAGTTTTCCGCCAAGAAAACAGGTCTTATCTACTTCCCGGTAACATAAAGTTTAGTCATCAAAAAGCAGGGGAAATATCTGTATCGGGTAAAATTGATAAATGACAAGTGGATGCTCATACAATTGACACATGGAAGTGAAGTCAAATAAGATACGAGTCAGTAAATAGATAGCACCAGTTATAAACATGTGAGCGGCGCTAAGTGAGTGGAACCGGGGACGAGAAATCTGAAGAGAAGATCTCGGTTGAAAAAGACAGCATTCAATGAGCAATCGTTACAAAAAATCTTTACACTTATAGTCAATATTTATGCAGCATCAAGAGGGATTTTATTCATATTAAAGAAGAGCTTGATTTAGGGATCTTGTCTCCCTGAATTGAGTTATAAATAGAAGAATTTTTATTCACTATAAAGGAAAACATATGGATGCAAAAAAGCAAAAACCTGCTCTTATTCTATTAAAAATATTCTCTCTTTCAGTTCTATATATTGTTCTTATTACTGCTTTCAGAGAAGTTCATCCCACATTCAGGCTTGTGTTTTTGTTAAGTTTATTTAATCAATTTATTTAGGTTTTTAGTTATTTTATATTCTTGGATCAAATTAATTTGTGTGTCTATAAATCACGTTAAACATTCAACTGTACCATTTTACGAGTAAACAACAGGTAGGCTCAACCACACCTCCACTAAAACTATGTAGGACAAAAGGGCAATTATTCCTCGTGTGGCCTCTAACCTCACACTTGTAGCATGCATCCATGCCATAGCAGCATGCATCAAGGTATCATTTCCTACATTTCTCACAAGAAAGCTGATGCTGAGGCTACGGGCCTACACTACTCTAAACGAATAAAGTATGTACCCGGTTACTCTGGCTTTGCTCGAACTAGTTCTACCGGCTATGGTTTGGTCTCGGTGACTGTGCATTAATATAAGACTAGGCATCCGAATGATTAGGTCCAGATCACCATTTTCCATACAATCTACTTCCACTGACACCACCATATGAACCTCCAAAATTTCCCATGGATCTGGTCTCTTCTTGTCGTCCCTCTCTAGCTTGATCTTTCACTTGTACATTCGGAATTTTACACAAAAGACACCATCTTAGAGTAGGTCATGTCAGTATTCAATGCATCCATAAAAGCGTCTTTGAAAATATGGTCCCCAAGGATGCGACGAGCCAGTCATTTCGTGTATTGTAGCCACATTCCCCTATTTAATGCTTATTCTATGTTCATGTGTGGTTACGTAACATCCCAGGGTGGTTATTTTGGTTTTAGGGATGTTTCGGGATAAATTGGGACGCTTAGTCCCAAGGTTGGAAACTTAAGTTGAAACAGTTGACCGGAATTTGACTTTTTATGTAAACGACTCTGGAATGGAGTTTTGACGCTTCTGATAGCTTCGTATGGTAATTTTACAATTAGACGTATGTCCAAATTTGGATTTGGATGTCTGTCGGTTGATGTGATGCATTTTGGCAAAAATTGAGAAGTTAAAGTTTTGGAAGGTTGAGAGGTTTGACCGAGAGTTGAATTTATGGGTATCGGGTTCGAATTTTGGTTCTAGAAGTTGTAATAGGTTCGTTGTGGCATTTATGACTTGTGTGAAACATTTTAGGTCAGTCGGAGTTGGTTTAATATGATTCGGCATTAGTTTTAGGAGTTGGAAGTTCATTTGTTCATTAGGATTGAATCGATATGCGATTTGTGGTATTGGTATTGTGTAATGTGATTTGAGGCTTCGAGCGAGTTCGTATTGTATTTTAGGACTTTTTGGTATGTTTGGATTGGGTCTCAGGGGCCTCGGGTGTGTTTTGGATTGAATTCGGATTAGTTTTGGTCTTGGAATGTTGGCTGAAGCATCAAGCGGCTGGTGTGTTCGCACTTGCGGTAGGTATGGCCGCAGGTGCAGTGAGTTGGCCGCAGATGCGAAGAGGGGTAAAGACCCAGAGGACCGCAAATGAGCATGTATTTCCACATAAGTGGATACGGTTCTGCGATGTGAGGTCTGCATGGGAGTGCTTTTGGTTTGGCCTTGGGCGCAAGTGCGATAGGTCATCCGCAGGTGTGGATGCGCATGAGCGGGCGAGAGACCGTAAAAGTGGTCTCATAGGCACGGAACTTTGACCATAGGTGCGTTGGGTCAGGATTTAATGAAATTTCGCACCTATGATGGTGAGTCCGCAGGTGCGGCATCACAGGTGCGACTCTGAGGACCGCAGAAGCGAGAATGGCTGGGCAGTGTTTTAAAATCGAAGGGTTTAGTTGTTTTTCTCATTTTTGTGATTTTCAAGTTCAAACTAGGGCGATGTTTGGAGATATTATCACCTGAATTAAAGAAGTAAGTGACTTTTAATCACTTTTGTTCATAAATATTGAATACCTTTTGATTATTACACTTAAATTTCGTAAATCTAACTTAGAATTTGGGAATTTTTGGACTATGTTATTGGAGAGTGAAATTTGAGGATTTGAGGGTCGATTTGTGGTTGAAATTGGACGATTTTGGTATGGTTGGAATCGTAAGTGAATGGGTGTTCGGAATTTGTAAATTTTGTCAGATTTTGAGGTGCAAGCCCGGGGTTGACTTTATTAGTTGACTTTTTAATTTAAGTTAAAGATCTTAACTTTGTCTTTTAGGATCACTTCCTATGGCTTTTATTGATAGTATTACATTATTTTGGCTAGATTCGAACCTTCCAGAGGTTGATACATGCGGGAAGGGTTTGTTAGGCGAGCTTGAGGTAACTATCTTATTTAAACTTAGTTGAGGCACTAATTGCCTGAATTATTTGTGATAACTACGTGCTATGGGTGCGCACGTATGTGGGGTTTGGGCCCATGTGCTAACACCGGGGTGTTTATTCACACTCAGAAGGTGCTTAAGCTATGTTATGCCTAGAATTGACTGTTAAGCTATAAGTTATGATATTTCTCATATTTGTAACATTGTTGTGAACTATTTGAGCCATGTTTGACATTACATAGAGGCTTAATCCGAGAATGAACTTGATAATTGTTATTTCTCCGATGAAATAGTCGGTTGAGCTATGATAGCACTCTATGCACATGCCTACACTTTAGCATGTCACTTATACTAGTCCCGGAGCATGAGATCTGTTATTCATTCATCATATACATGTATTCTTATATATTTGCTTCTATGTGATATGATTTGGACTGGATGCATGTGACCATGCCGGACATATGGTGTTGTTATGCATGTGACCACGCCGGGCGGATTATGTTATTATGCTTGTGACCACGTCAGGCGGATTGTGTTGTTATACATGTGACTACGCCAGGCGGATTATGTTGTTATGCATGTGACCACGCCGGACGGATTATGTGGTTATGCATGTGACCACGCCGGATGGATTACATTGTTATGCTTGTGACCATGCTTGGCGGATTATGATATTGAGCTTGTAACCACGTCGAGCTGGTAGCACGATGAATTAGCCATAGTTGCGCGTGAATATGGATCCATCACCCTAGCGTCACCCTATCATGTTTCTCTCTTGATGGTGTACACGCATATATTGAGGAAAACTGATCAGTGATTTGGTTCGAATATAGAACGGTTGAGGAAATCTAGCTCGTGTTTATATGGATTTTGCATTTCATCTTTACTTATAATTTACGTGGTTAATTACCTAATTTAACTGTATATCATCTCCATATGCTAAACATTGACTTAGCAGAGTATTTGAGTAACTGTACACATACACACACAGATGTTTCTTCCTGTGCTTTATAACTTGATTTCATTATTGTTATGTACTTGTTAAAAATGATGAAACTGTACAGGTTATAACTAGTATCATTTATAGTTCTTTCTTCTTTTACCTCGCCGAGGTTAGTTACGATATTTATTGATTACATTGGATTGGTTGTAGTCATACTATACTTTGCACTTAATTGTGCAGATCCGGGTGTGGGGACCAGTTATCAATAGTAGATTTTCTTGTTGGATTGAGCTTCGAGAGGCGAGGTAGAGCTGCATTCTTGGTCGCAGTTTTGACTTGTCTTTTCTTATATACTGTTATTTTAGTTCAGACAGTATCATTGTTTAGTTTCAGACTTGTATTCCGTTGTAGAGCTTATGACTCCATATTTACTAGTTTCTGGGGGCTTTATATTGTATTAGTAGTATCTTGTCAAATTGAGATTCCAAACTTATGTTATTTCTATAAATATTTCTACTTTGGTTCTTTATTGTTATTTTTCGGCTTGCCAAGCCGGTGTGTTAGGCGACATCATGACGGTTTGGTATTTTGGGCCGTGATAGGTTGGTATTAAAGCCCTATATTCATAGGTATTACGAGTCGTGAGCAAGTTTAGTAGAGTCTTGCGGATCGGTATAGAGACGTCTGTACTTATCTTCGAACGGATATCGAACTGTTAGGAAACTTCACTTTCTTGCATTCTTGTAATGTGTATTTGTTATTCCAAAGTTTGTAACCTGACTATTCTATTCTCTCATACATGGTGAGGACACGTGCAACCGGATCAGCTGGACGGCCACTAGTACAACAAGTTAGGGTCGCGAGAGATCGGGGCCGCGGTAAAGGCTGAGGCGTGGCTCGTACTACAGCCAGAGCAACACATGTGGAGCCACCAGTTGCTCCAGCTCAGGAGAAGGTGCCAGATATGGTTGAGCCAGTGGGACCAACTCAGGCACCAGTATTGGCCATTGTGATTCTTGGCCTTCAAGAGGCCTTAGCCTAGATTTTCACTGTGTGCACGAGCCTAGATCATGCAGTCTCAGTTCCAACTGCACCAGCCACTTCACATGCCGGGGAGGTTCCCAGACTTCTGCCGCCCATACTCCAAAGCAGCTAGCTTAGGGTCACCATACATCGGGTGTATTGTTAGTTCAGCCGGTTGCTACCATTCGGGCCGAAGTTTGTCCCCATATAAGTGATGAAGAGCAGAAAAGATTGGAGCGGTTTGGAAGGCTTATGCACCCAGAGTTCATTGGGGCAGAGTCAGAGGATGCTCAGGATTTTATAGACCAGTGTCAGCGGATTCTTCGCACAACGGGTATTTTGGACACTAGTGGGGTTTCATTTACTGCATTTCAGCTGACAAGGACAGCTTACCGATAGTGACAGAATTATGAGTTGAGCATGCCAGCCGATAGAGCGCCACTCACATGGCATGAGTTCTCAGTTCTCTTCTTAGAGACGTTTTTCCCACAGACTCGCAGAGAGGAGGTGCGTAGGCAGTTTGAGCAGCTACGCTAGGAGAGTATGATTGTGACTCAGTATTAGATGAGGTTTTCAAAGTTGGATCATCATGCGGTATGGTTGGTTCCCACTGAGAGGGAGAATATTAGGAGGTTCATTGATGGCCTCAACTATGGATTACGCTTCATTATGGCTCGGGAGGTTGCGACGGGTGCAAGGTTTGACGAGGTGGTCAACATTGCTAGACGCATAGAGCTAGTTTGAAGGCAGGAGCGGGAGGCCAAGAGGCCTTGTAGGTCAGGTGGTTTCAGTAGTGCCTCATCTGGAAGCCAGTCTAACTACAGTAGAGGTCATTCTTCTAGACCCACTCAGGCAGCTCGCCATGCTCCTCGTGGTTTTTCAGGTAGTCACAGTTCCTACAGTGCAAGCCTAGCTCAGTCATCATTTAGTTCATTGCCTGCACAGAGTTTTTACCATGCTTTATCTACCCAGGTTTCCACAGGCAGTTCATCGGGCTATTAGGGTCAGTAGCCTATCAGGAGGGGTTGCTATGAGTGCAGAGACTTGAGTCATCTCAAGAGGGATTGCCCCAGACTATTGAGAAGGGTTCTACAGTAGAGCTCTCAGCCTATGATTTCCTCACCAGTAGCTAGACCACCCGCACAGCTAGCTCGGGATGGGGCTGAGTCAGCTCTAGGTCACCTTAGAGGGGGAGGTCGATCAGGTGGTGGTCAGGCCCGTTGCTACGCATTTCCAGCCAGGCCAGAGGTAGTTGCTTCTGATATCGTGATCATAGGTACTGTTTCAGTATGCCATAGGGACGCTTCGGTATTATTTGATCCTGGTGTCATGCCCCGACCTCGGGGAGCGCGACCGGCGCTCAACAGAGTTATCCCGGTCGAGCAAGACTGCACAATGTCATCTACCCAAATTACCCATGAATAAAGAGAAGAATACATTTCATTAATTAGATAGTAAAAGGTCATGTGAATATCACCAATTCATTTCCATTAGTTACGTCATTAGCAAGTCTCCAAAATAGTACACTATACAATCATAGTTAAAGTGGAACAGAAGATACGATTACAGCATTTTTAATTTAACCTTCCTAAAGACAAGATACAACCCACACTATGTCTACGGAGACTCTAACAGAAACAAAAGAGTGTTATGAAAGTGCCGGCAACAAGGCTCCGGCTATACCTCAAAACACTATGTACATGGAACAAGAGATACAGGACCCCGAAATGAAGTGGGGCTCACCAAGTCAGCTGAGGAGAGGGTGTGCTTCTATCACTGATCAATACAACCTGCTATGGAACCACCTACATCCATTAAAGATGTAGCGCCCCCCAGCAAAAGGGACGTTAGTACATATGGAATAGTAAGAGTATGTAAAACTAAACACCCTCTCAATAGAACGAGTAACAGTAAACGGAGAAGAAAACATGAAATCAATAAGAGACTCAAACAGTATCAAGGTGTAAACTTAGGGGAAAGTTAAATTTCAAGTTAGTTTCAGTAATTTAAGTTGGGAAATCTTTAGCACCGATACACCACCATGTTTTAGCACGGAGTCCGATCTCAACCCGACCGGCTAAGTTGTCTCACCCCGAGATATACACTCATAATACCACCATGTGCGCGGGAAGCATGGCATCCAATCTCAGCCTGATCTGCTAAGCCGACTCACCACAATGCCATGTGGGTCGACATCACATTACATCTCACTAGCAATAATCTCATCCCATTTAAGGGGAAACATCTTAACACACCAATATCATCCCATATAAGGGGAAACAATCTCATCACATTAATATGGACCCCTTAATCATTCCTACACCGGCACGTGTAGTTTCGGGGTTAGGTTGTTCCGACCTACCCTTTCTCGGTGGCTAAACGATACTCCCAAGGCATTTATTATTAAATGGATTTACCATTCATTTCATATTCTTTTACATGTCATTCAGTTTATTGGCACCATTGGCCATAACGCAATATCATTCTTAACACGTTGGCCGTACTTCATACTTTATGCTCACTATTTCA
This sequence comes from Nicotiana tomentosiformis, assembly GCF_000390325.3. NCBI lineage: Eukaryota > Viridiplantae > Streptophyta > Magnoliopsida > Solanales > Solanaceae > Nicotiana > Nicotiana tomentosiformis. The sequence continues at coordinate 142,644,535 of NC_090813.1, forward strand.
CTTTCAAACATCATCACGAATTGTCAAGAACAAACATTTCTATTCAAGACTTTAAGCAAACATTTGAGCAATTTAGGGTCTTAGTCACATGTGATTTCCTACACAATTTGATATGATAACTTTCATTTGGGCTTGACTTGAAGTCACAACATTTTACTACATACTCATACTTTGAACACACTCCCGAAGAATAACATAATACGATAAGAATATTTCGGAACACATTTTGAACATATTCATATATACATCTTTCGACACCAAACTTATTTAGAATTGTCAATTCATAATTGACAACTCGGGACTTACAAGAACATCATGGGAATTCATTTCTAAGAGAGACGTTTAGTCAGTATACCTCGCTTTGAGCTTTTCTTAACTCGTTACACGATTCTGGAAATCCTAGAATTTTGGATCTTCTAGAGATATAGCAAGATTGAACATAAATTAGGAAGGATTTCATGTTTCCAGCTCATGTGAGCATTTTAGCAAACACTAGGCGTGCATTATGATTTTAAGGTCCTCTTATGGTGGATTCCTCCATTTCACTACCCTAAGTCTACCCAATTGAGCTCAACAATCTTCCCACAACCCTAGATAGTACATGCATGCATAATAAACAACTCCTACACCCAAGAATTGCTAGGCTTATTACCTATTTTTAGTTAAATCTCGAAATTGAAAGCTAGGGCAAGAATCTTACCTTTTTGGTTGAAGACCTTGTGAGTTACCCTTGTGAAATCTTCAAGGCTTGAGAAAAGATTGATGAACAAATGACTTAGAAATTCCTTTTCTCAATATAGGCCACCTTCCTTTCTCTATAATATAAGTTTGAACCTTCTAAAATGATCCCTAAGATTGTTTTATAAGAATGGGGTCGGGTTTATAAACCAGAAAAATGAAGCCCCGATGCAGATCTCCTTGGGCTGCATAATGGCCCTCTGGAACTAGGATTTTATGCCTCACTCTACGACTGGTTTGTGGTCCGCAGACCTATTCTGTGGTCGTATAATGCGCCGCAGAACTTCCCCCCAAAAATATTCATATTGGGTCTGCGATGAGTTGTACGGCCGGTGTAATGATTATGCGGCCGCAAAATGGACCGCATAATGGTCCAAATATTTAACCAGATTTATACTTTAGTTTGCGACATATTTGCGATCTGTAGATAGTTCTGCGACCGCAGAATGGACCGCAGAAATGCCCTACACTTCAAAAAAAAATTCTTCAACTCCCCGACGCACTGTTCAAACCAAAAAGTTTGAACTACGATGAGCTTGAGAGCCGCGAAGAAGCTCTACAATCATCAATGAATAAATCTACCCCGAGACCACGAAACCCCGGATTTAGGCAAAACTTTTACGGGGCCTTACACCTGGTTCAGCTTATTCATATGTATCATCATACTTTGCTCGTTATTTGGATATGCCCCAGGATTCTTTAGTTATGCATGTTCATGTATCTATAGTGGTGGTTGATTCTATTATTGTGGACCGTGTGTATCGATCGTGTGTGATCACCATCGGGGTATTAGAGACAAGCATTCATCCTTTACTACTTAACATGGTTGATTTCGACGTGATTTTAGGCATGGATTGGTTGTCGCCATGTCATGCTATTTTGGATTATCACGCGAAGACCGTGACATTAGCGATGTCGGGATTGCCTAGTGTTGAGTGGATAGGTTCTCTGGACTATGTTCCTAGTAGAGTGAATTCACGTTTGAAGGCCCAACGGATGGTTGGGAAGGGATGTCTGGCATATTTGTCCTTTGTGAGGCATATTAGTATTGATTCTCCTACCATTGAGTCAGTTTTGGTAGTAAGAAACTTCCTAGATGTATTTCCTATAGAGCTGTCAGGTATGCCTACTATAGGGACATTGATTTTGGTATTGATCTAGTGTCGGGCACTCAGCCCATCCCTATCCCTCTGTATCGTATGGCACCAGTAGAGCTGAAGAAATTGAAGGAATAGCTTCAGGAGTTACTTGATAAGCGTTTCATCAGGCCTAGTATGTCGCCTTGGGGTGCGCCAGTTCTATTTGTGAAGAAGAAGGATGGTACCATGCGGATGTTCATTGATTACAAGCAGTTGAACGAAGTTACAATTAAGAACAAGTACTCATTACCGTGAATTGATGACTTATTTGACCAGCTTCGGGGTGCAAGAGTGTTTTTTAAGATTGATTTGAGGTCTGGTTATCACCGGTTGAAGATTCGGGATTCTGGTATTTTGAAGATGGCATTCAGGACCCGCTATGGTCACTATGAGATTCTTGTGATGTCTTTTGGGCTGACCAACGCCCCAGCAACCTTTATGCGCCTAATGAACAATGTATTCCAGCCATATCTTGATTCTTTTGTCATAGTATTCATTGATGATATACTGGTGTACTCACGAAGCCAGGAGGATCATGAGCAGCATCTGAGGATTGTACTCCATACGTTGAGGGAGAAGAAGCTCTATGCTAAATTCTCCAAGTGTGAGTTTTGTCTTGATTTTGTGGCATTCTTGGGGCATGTGGTGTCCAGTGAGGGGATCAAGGTATATTCAAAAAAATATTGATGCAGTTCAGAGTTGGCCCAGACCGTCTTCAGCTATTGAGACTCGGAGTTTTCTTGGTTTGGCCAGATATTATCGTCATTTTGTGGAGGGCTTCTCGTCCATTGCTGCAGCTTTGACCAGATTGACCTTGAATGGTGCCTCATTCAGGTGGTCTGATGAGTGTGAGGAGAGCTTTCAGAAGCTCAAGACTGCTTTGACCACAACACCAGTTCTAGTTTTACCTTCAGCATCGAGTTCATATACGGTTTATTGTGATGCTTCTCGGATTGGTATTAGGTGTGTCTCGATGCATGAGGGTAGGGTGATTGCTTATTCTTCGTGCCAGTTGAAGACCCATGAGAAGAAATACCCCGTACTTGATCTAGATTTGGTAGCCACTGTTCACGCATTGAAGATTTGGAGGCATTATCTCCACGCCGTGTCTTGTGAGGTATTTATAGATCATTAGAATCTACAGCACTTGTTTAAGCAGAAGGATCTAAATTTGAGGCAGCGGAGGTGGTTGGAGCTATTAAAAGACTATGATAAAAACATTTTGTATCATCTCGGGAAGGCTAATGTGGTGGCCGATGCCCTGAGCAAAAGGCTGAGAGTATGGGTAGCCTTGTATATATTCTAGTTGGTGAGAGACCTCTAGCATTGGATGTTCAGGTCTTGGCCAATCAGTTCATGAGGTTAGATGTTTCGGAGAGTAGTCGGGTTCTTGCTTGCGTGGTTTCTTGGTCTTCTTTGTATGAGCGCATCAGAGAGCGTCATTATGACGACCCCTATTTGCTTGTCCTTAAGGACACAATGCAACACGGTGATGCTAAGGAGGTTTCTATTGGAGATGACGGGGTGTTATGGATGCAGTGTCAGATTTGTGTGCCTAATATTGATGGGTTGAGTGAGTTGATTCTTTAGGAGGCCCATAGTTCGCGATATTCTATTCATCCGTGTGCCGCTAAGATGTATTAGGATTTGAGGCAGCACTATTGGTGGAGAGCAATGAAGAAAAATATAGTAGAATATATGTCTCGGTGCTTGAACTGTCAGCAGGTGAAGTACGAGCATCAGGGGCTAGGTGATTTGCTTCAGAGACTTGAGATTCACGAGTGGAAGTGGGAGCGGGTTACCATGGATTTTGTTTTTGGGCTCCCATGGACTTTGAAGAAATTTGATGAAGTGTGGGTTATTGTGGATAGACTGACCAAGTGTTCCCACTTCATTCCGGTTGTCACTACCTACTCTTCTGAGCGACTAGATCAGATCTATATTCGGGAGATTGTTCGTGTTCAAGGTGTGTCAGTGTCCATTATCTCCGATCGAGGCACGCAGATCACATCACAATTTTGGAGAGAAGTGCAGCGAAAGTTGGGCATGCGGGTTGAGTTGAGTACAGCATTCCACCACAAGACGGACGGACAGTCCGAGTGCACCATTCAGATCTTAGAGGATATGCTACGTGCTTGTGTTATGAATCTCGGGGGTTCATGGGATTAGTTCTTACCGCTTGCAGAGTTTGCCTATAATAACAGCTACTAATCGAGTATTTAGATGACTCCTTATGAGGCTTTATATGGGAAGCAGTGTCGTTCTCAGTTGGTTGGTTTGAGGCGGGAGAGGCTAAGTTGTTAGGTATTGATCTGGTTCGGGATGCGTTGGAGAAAGTCAAGTTAATTTTGGATCGGCTTCTTTTAGCAAAGTCTAGGCACAAGAGTTATGCCGGTAGAAAGGTTTGTGATGTTTCATATATGGTGGGTGAGAAGGTTTTGCTCAGAGCTTCGCCCATGAAGGGAGTGATGAGGTTCGAGAAGAAGGGCAAGTTGAGCCCTCAGTATATTGGACCTTTTGAGGTGCTTGAGAGGTTTGGGGGTGGCTTACAAGCTTGCAATTCCGCCTAGTCTATCGGGTGTTCACCTAGTATTTCATGTATCTATGCTCCGGAAGTATCATGGTGACTCGTCCCATATGTTGGACTTCAGCACAGTACAGCTAGATGGGGATTTGACTTATGATGTAGAGCTGGTGGTATCGGTAGGTTCGAAAGTTGAGATCAAAAAATATAGATTCGGGGAAAGTTCAGTGGAGAGGCCAGCCAATCGAGGAGGCTACTTGGGAGACCGATCGGAAGATGCGAAGCAGTTATCCTCACCTATTTGAGACTCCGGATATGATTCTAGACTCGTTCGAGGATGAACGTTTGTTTAAGAGGGGGAGAATGTGATGACCCACCCAGTCATTTCATATATTATAGCTTCATTCCCCTGTTTAATGCTTATTCAATGTTCACTTATAGTTACGTGACTTGTCGGGGTGGTTGGTTTGGTTCTGGAGATGTTTCAGAGTGAATTGGGACACTTAGTCCCAATGTTGGAAGCTTAAGTTGAAAAAGTTGACCAGAGTTTGACTTTGGTGTAAATGACTCCGGGATTTAGTTTTGATGGTTTCGATAGCTTCGTATGGTGATTTTGTACTAATGCGTATGTCCGGATTTGGATTTGGACGTCCGTCAATAGATTTGGCGCGTTTTGGAAAAAATGGAAAGTTGAAGGTTTGGAAGGTTGAAAGGTTTGATCGTTAGTTGACTTTATGGGTATCGGGTTCGGGTTTTGGTTTTAGAAGTTGGAATAGGTTCGTTGTGTCATTTATGACTTGTGTACAAAATTTGAGGTCAATTAGAGTTGGTTTGGTATGATTCGGCATTAGTTTTTGAAGTTGGAAGGTCATTTGTTCGTTAGGCTTGAATCGATGTGTGATTTGTAGTTTTGGTGTTGTTTGATGTGATTTGAGGATTCGAACGAGTTTGTATTGTATTTTAGGACTTGTTGGTATGTTTAGATGGGCCTTCGGGGACCTCGGGTGTGTTTCGGATTGAATTCGGATTAGTTTTCGTCTTGGAATGTTAGCTAAAGCTTCAGGCTTCTGCTGCGTGCGCACCTACGGTGGGTATGGATGCAGATGCGGCACTGCATGTGCGGTGAGTTGGTCGTAGATACAAAATGGAGTGAATACTAAGAGGAACGCATATGCACGTGTATTTCTGCAGAAGCAGATGCACTTCTGCGATGTGAGCTCCGCAGGTGCGGAGTCCGTTTGGTTTGGCCTTGGGCGTAGGTGTGACAGGTGATCCGCAGGTGCGGATGCGCAGGCGCGGGCGAGCGACTGCAGAAGCGGTCTCGCAGGTGCAGAGCTTTGACCACAGGTGCGTTGGGTCGGGATTTAATGAAATTTTGCAGCTTCGATGGTTAGTCCGCAGGTGTGACTCTGAGGGCCGCAGAAGTGAGATTCGCTGGGCAGTGCTATAAAATCGAAGGGTTTAGTTATTTTTCTCATTTTTGGGATTTTGAAGTTTGGGCTACGGCGATTTTTGGAGAGATTTCCACCTTGGTTGAAGAGGTGACTTTTAATCACTTTTGTCCATAAATAATAAACACTCATTGATTATTACACATAAGTTTCATAAATCTAAGTTAGAATTTGGGGATTTTTGGACTATGTTATTAGAGAGTGAAATTTGAGGATTTGAGGGTTGATTTTTGGTTGGAATTGGATGATTTTAGTATGGTTGAACTCGTAAGTGAATGGGTGTTCGGAATTTATAAATTTTGTCGGGTTCCAAGGTGCAAGCCCGGGGTTGACTTTTTGAGTTGACTTTTTTATTTGAGTTAAAGATCTTAGCTTTATCTTTTGTGATCATTTCCTATGGCTTTTATTGATAGTATTACGTTATTTTGGCTAGATTCGAGCCTTCGAAGGTTGATACACGAGGGACGGGCTTGTTATGGGAGTAATTTGGCTTGCTTGGGGTAAGTATCTTATTTAAATTTCGTTGAGGCACTACTTGCTTGAATTATTTGTGATAGCTACGTGCTATGGATGCGCACATGTGCGGGGTTTGATCCCATATGCTAACACTGCGGTGTTTATTCATACTCAGGTGGTTCTTAGGCTATGGTATGCCTAGAATTGACTATTAAGCGTTAAGCTATGATGTTTCTCATATTTGTAATATTATTGTGAACTATTTAAGTCATGTTTGTGGTTACATAAAGACTTAATCCGTGAATGAACTTGATAATTGTTATTTCTCAGATGAAATAGTGGATTGAGCTATGATAGCGCACTATACACATGCCTACACTTTAGCATGTCATTTATACCAGTCCAGGAGCATGAGATCTGTTATTCATTCATCATATACATGAATTCTTGTATATTTCCTTCTGTGTGATATGATTTGGACTGGATGCATGTGACCATGCCGGACGAGTGGTGTTGTTATGCATGCGACCACGCCGGGCGGATTATGTTGTTATGTTTGTGACCACGTCGGGCGGATTGTGTTGTTATACATGTGACCATGCCATGAGGATTATTTTGTTATGCATGAGACCACGATGGGTGGATTATGTTGTTATGTATATGACCATGCCGGACGGATTATACTATTATGCATATGACCATGATGGGCCGATTTTGATATTGAGCATGTAACCACGCCGGGATGGTAGCACGTTGAATTGGTCGTGCTTGCGTGTGGATATGGATCCATCACCCTAGTGTTACCCTCTCATGTTTCTCTCTTGATGGTGTACACGCGGATATTGAGAAAAACTAATCAGTGATTTGGTTCGGATATGGAAAGATTGAGGAAATCTGGTCAGTGTTTGTTTGGATTTTGCATTTCATCTTTATTTGCAATTTTTGTGGTTAATTACCTGATTTAACTGCATATCATCTCTATATAATGAACATTGACGTAGAAAAGTATTGAGTAACTGTACACATACACAGACAAATGCTTCTTCCTATGCTTTATGACTTGATTTCATTATTGTTCTGTACTTGTTAAAATGATGAAATTGTACAGGTTATAGCTAGTATTATTTATAGTTCTTGCTTCTTTTATCTTGCCAATGTTGGTTACGATACTTATTGAGTATATTGGGTCGCCTGTACTTATACTACACTCTGCACTTAACTTTGCAGATCCAGGTATGGGGACCAGTTATCAGCAGTAGATGTGCTTGTTAGACTGAGCTTCGAGAGGCGAGGTAGAGTTGTATTCTTGGCCGCAGTTTTGACTTGTCTTTTCTTATGTATTGTTGTTTCAGTTCAGATGGTATCATTATTTAGTTTCAGACTTGTATTCCTTTGTAGAGATCATGACTCTGTATTTACCAGTTTTTAGGGGATTTATCTTGAATTAGCAGTATCTTGTCAAATTGAGATTTCAGACTTATGATATTCCTATAAATTTTTTGCTTTGGTTCTTTATTGTTATATTTTTGCTTGCCTAGCCAGTGTGTTAGGCGTCATCATAATGTGTTGGAATTTTGGGTTGTGCCAAAAGGCCTTACATAAACTGGTGAACTCTGGCTCTTATGTTAGGCAACATGTATAGGGCACACCTCAAAAACTGGATTAACTTCAAGTGATAATCCTAGACGCTCATGGTCCCTTGCGTTAGGTTATTAAACTCCAATGCATGCTTTTCTCTTATCTCAATAGGCAAAAAGTTGTCAAGGAATGCCTTACTGAACTCGTCCCAAACTGTGGGATGAGCGTTTTTCCCACGGAACTCTTTCCACATTTTATACCATGATGAGGCCACCTCTTCAACCAAAAGGAGGCTAGCTCCACTACCTCAATCTCGGTAGCACGCATAACTCAGAGGGCCTTTTGCATATTATTAATAAATTTCTACGGATCCTTGTAGGGCTTGCTACCCGTAAATACCGGACGGTCTAACTTGAGAAGTTTGGAGAACTATAAATAAAAATGTAAGAAGTTGAAACTCCATTTCAACTCAAACTTCATTCACATTCAAATTAAAAGTCTTATAAGTTAATAAATTATTATGAATAATTATTCTTTTAAGAAAATTTATATTTGAAAGATATGATTTTAAGATCCTATTTATTTTTATCCTACAAAAACTTAATATTAAAAAATATTTTAAAATCGGAGATCAAACTTATTCGTATACAAATAACTCTTATTTATTTTTTAAAAGACATATCTAATGCATATGCTATTTTTTCTGTTTAACATTTGAAATATACTTTTACTAATCTAAAATGTATTACTTATTTGATGAAATCTTGTATCTTTCAATTGGATATTTGGGTTATAAGTATTTATATTATATTCATATTTAACTAAATTTTGAAAATGCTATTTATATTTCTACATCTATGACTTATGTAATTTTTAAGTTGATTGCTTTATAAGATATTTTTAAATATTTTTCTTATAAATTATAATAATAAATATTCATGGTTTTATAAGAATGTTAATTTTTATTAATTAAAAATTTTTGTTTAAAATAATACCCTTTGTCATTATTATTTATACTTTTAATAAAGTTATTTATCTTTTAATTGAAAATAAAATTCTTTTATATTTCAATCCAATCTAAACTATGGGTGTTCAAAATCGAACCGAACCGAAGCTAAATGGCTTATTGGTATCGGGTTAACGGTTTAACGGGCGAAAAACGGATTGAAATTTTTTTATTAACGGTTTATCGGTTTGGGGGCGGATTATTCAATTTTCTTAACGGATAATCCGTTAACCCATTATATATATATATATATATATATATATATATATATATATATATATATATATATATATATATAATTTATTTTTATCCATATTACTGCTCTGGACAATTGTGTAAAGTGAATTGTACTGATTGCTTGGAAGTATCTAATTGGCCATTGAGTCTCTTCCCCACTGGAGACCAATAATCAGTATTAAACTATTAACATTTACACTTTAGAAACCCTAGCATCTAAACCCAGCAGCCAACCCTCTCGCCTCTCCCTCTCCCTCTCCCTCTCGCCGTCTCGCCTCTCGCGGACTCGCCTGCCTTTTCAATACTTAAACTAGTCCTAATTGGTACAAGTTTGAATTGGAAACATAAGGTCTTGAACTAATTTTCAAAATAAGGGTGGCCAATCGGGCCTTCCTTTTCAAATTTCAATGAATAGCTTCATCAGTGACGTTTCCTTACTATGTCAAGAAATTCTCAAATAACAACCACGCACACACACGCATAACCAGCATAGCAAGGAAGAAGGAAAGAGGAAGTCAAAAAATGTATGGCCATGTTTTGCAAGTTAAAGTTTCATAATCTATTCTAATCATTCTTTTCTTCACATCAATTGAAAATCAGGTTGATATTCAGTTAAAGAATGTTATAACGCAAGCCTGGATAATATTTGAGTTGATAAATATTTGGTGATATTCAGTTAAAGAATGAAGTTTTTCTATATGAGTTGATAAATAGGGATAGCTTTTCCATTACTTATTAGCAAGATCTTTAACTGAATTTCCTCAAACTAACTATTATTTCCGTCTTAATTTGATCTTGTGTCTTTCTGCAGATAGTTCTTTAATCTGTAGCATGGATGAAAATATACAAAGTGATAAGGTGATGGGTGAAAGTGGGACTTCTAATTCAAATGCAATAAGTCAAGCTGAAACAACGCAGTCTAATATAACCAAGATAATGAAAAAAAGGTCTGTTGTGTGGGATTATTTTAAAGAAATTATTACTTCCGAAGGGAGTAAAAAAGCAAAATGTGACTATTGCTTTATTGAATATTGTTTTAAGACCAAAGACGGTACGTCGACACTTCTTTCTCATATGTTTAAGTGTCCTGAACGCCCTGCTATTGTTGACAAAAAACAATCAACTTTAGGCTTTGAATCTGTTCCGGGGGTAGTCAGGGTTGTAGCACCCCGGAAAAATTTCGAAGTACTTAAGTATAAAGCCCAGTAAAATTTGCAAAAGAAAATAATGTTTCGTGGTGCCGAATTGGGCTTACGTATTTGAGATGAACGATGGACGTTTTGAGTTGAACGATGCACTGAAAAGTAAAGAAAAACGTTTGGCAGTGAAATGCGTTTCTGCGGTCCATTATGCGACCGCAGAATCACTCTGCGGACCGCATAATAGCCGCAGAATGAGGCAGTTAATTGGGCCAATTTGGATGTCAATTTCGCGGCCACTATGTGACCGCATAACCATTTCGCGGGCCACACTCTTGTCGCATATCCCGCTTTGGAATTTTTCATACGGAGGTTCTGCTGTGCACTATGTGACCGCAGAACTGTTCTACGGTGCATTATGTGACCACAGAACAGGTTTGTGGGCCGCATAGTGACTGCATACCTGGTCAGTTCCTTTCTAGTTTTGGTACCCAATTTCGCGATCATTTCGCGGACCGCATAACCATTATGCGGTCGCATATGCAACCGCAGAACCTGTTTCGAAGTTTCATTTTTGGATTTTTAAAACCCGGCCCTACTTTGTTAAATACATGCTTTGGGTCATTTTTAAGCTAAAATCTGACATTTTAGAGTGAGAGAGAGTGACCTAGAGTGAGAAGGTGTTCCTCAGTAATTGTTCTTCAATTCTTGCTCAAATGTTTGGAAGATTAAGAAGGGAAACTCACTAGGTCTTCATCCTAGAGGTAAGATTGTACACCCTAACCCTCAATTTCAAATTTGTCTGAGGGACCTACACTTGATTCTGTGCCTGTTGTAAATGAATTTCCTGGAGTCTTTCTGGATGAACTCCCTGGGATCCCACTTGGCAGGGAGATTGATTTTGGGATTGATGTGATGCCAGACACACATCCTATATCTATTCCTTCCTACAGAATGGCACCGATAGAATTAAAGGAGTTAAAGGAACAATTGAGAGACTTGTTAGAAAAGGGTTTTATCCGGCCGAGTGTGTCGCCTTGGGGCGCACCGGTCCTTTTTGAAAGAAAGAATGATGGATCACTGAGAATGTGTATTGACTATCGGCAGCTTAACAAGGTCATAATCAAGAATAAGTACCCACTACCAAGGATAGATGACTTGTTTGATCAATTGTTGGGTGCTAAGTACTTCTCCAAAATTGATTTATGATCGGGGTATCACCTATTGAAGATCAGGAAGCAAGATATTCCGAAACACCTTTTAGAACCCGATATGGGCACTTTGAATTTTTGGTGATGTCATATGAATCAAGTATTCAAACCTTTCCTCGACTCCTTCGTGATAGTGTTCATTGACGATATTCTTGTTTATTCGCGGAGTAGGGAGGACCATGCTGATAATCTCATGGCTGTTCTACCTATATCAGCACAAGTTAAATGTAAAGTTTTCGAAATGCGAATTTTGGTTTGAATCTATCACATTCTTGGGTCATGTGGTCTCTAGTGAAGGAATTGAGGTTGATCCTCAGAAAATTGCAGCTGTGAAGAATTGGCCGAGGCCTACAACGCCAACCGAAATCCGTAGTTTCTTGGGCTTAGTAGGGTATTACAGGAAGTTTGTGGAGGGATTCTCTACTCTTGCCTCTCCATTGGCTAAATTGACTCAGAAAGCGGTTAAATTCCAATGGTCAGATGCATGTGAAAGGAGTTTCTAGGAATTGAAAGCAAGATTGTCTACGTCACCGGTGTTGACCTTACCAAAGGGTGCAGTTGGATTTGTGGTATAATGTGATGCTTCAAGAATTGGGCTTGGGTGTGTACTAATGCAACATGGCAAGGTGATAGCTTATGCTTCTAGGCAACTCAAGAATCATGAAAAAAACTATCCAACACATGACTTAGAACTTGCGGCGGTGGTATTTGTATTAAAACATTGGCGTCATTATTTATATAGGGTTCATGTGGATATATTCACTGACCATAAGAGCCTTCAATATATTCTCAAACAAAAGGAGTTGAATCTGAGGCAGAGAAGATGGCTTGAGTTACTCAAGGATTACGACATCGATATTCTGTATCACCCGGGGAAATCCAATGTTGTGGCAGATGCTTTTAGCTAAAAATATATGGGTAGTTTGGCTCACTTGGAGGCATATCAAAAGCCATTGGCCAAGGAAATTCACCGACTGGCTAGTTTGGGAGTTCATCTTGCGGACTCTAGTGAAGAGGGGTAATTGTGAAAAATAGGGCTGAATCATCGCTTGTTGTGGAAGTCAAAGAGAAGCAATACGACAATCCATTGTTGGTACAATTGAAGGAGGGGATTCAAAAACATAAAACTATGGCTTTTACCCTTGGCATGGATGATGGTACACTAAGGTACCAAGGGCGAATACGTGTTCCAAATGTAAGTGATCGCAGGGAAAGAATCATGATGGAGGCTCACATTTCTAGGTATTTCGTTCACCCGGGTTCTACAAAAATGTATCATGATCTTAACAAAGTCTATTGGTAGATTGATATGAAGAGGAATATAGCGGAATTTGTGGCGAAGTGTACAAATTGTCAACAATAGGGCTGTTCATTTGGATCGGATATCCGAAATTCGAACCGATCCGTTCAATTTCGGATTTCGGATTGTGTTTATTAAAATTTTAGATTTTGGATCGGATTCGGATTGGTATAATTTTAGTACGATCTGATCCAATCCGATCTGAAATCCGAAATTATTAGGGCGTGTATAAATACTAAACTTTAATTTCGGATAATTAGTACTTCCTTTACATTTCCCTCCAAGTTATTACCTTTATAATTGATGGATTTAGCTATATTGGAATCCTTAGTACTCTCATAATTGCAGAAACATGAATTTTTCTTACTGTATTGCCTCCTTTACAAAGAAAATATACATATGAGTTTGCAACTTTGAAGCATAATAATCTGATCCGAAATTCGAAAATCCGATCCGATCCAAACTTTAAAATCTGATCCGATCCGATATTAATTCGGATCGGATTCAGATTGCATTTTCTCGAATCCGAAATTCGATCCGAAATATTCTAAATCCGATCTGATCCATGCATAGCCTTAGTCAGCAAGTGAAGGCCGAACACCAAAGGCCCGGTGGGTTGGGACAGACCATAGAAATTCCAATATAGAAGTGGGAAATGATTAATATGGACTTTGTGGTAGGACTACCGCGTACTCCGTACAAGTTTAACTAAATTTGGATGATTGTGGATCGACTCACGAAATCAGCACACTTCTTGCCATTTAAATCTACTGACACAGCAGAACAGTATGCTTAGTTGTATATCAAGGAAATAGTCAGGCTGCATGGCACTCAAGTTTCTATCATTTCTGATCGGGGAGCACAATTCACCGCTATTTTTTGGAAGAAATTTCAGCAAGGTTCGGGTACTCAGGTGAATATTAGTACAGCCTTTCACCAGCAGACTGACGGGCAGGCAGAGCGGACTATTCAGACGCTTGAGGATATGTTGCATGCTTGCATTCCAGACTTCAAAGGTAGCTGGAATGATCATTTACCACTCATAAAATTTGCATACAACAACAGCTATCATGCTAGTATTCAGATGGTACCGTTCGAGGCTTTATATGGAAGGAGATGCAGATCTCCCATTAGGTGGTTTGAAATAGGGGAAGTAGAGTTGATAGGGCCAGACTTCGTGCATCAGGCTATGGAAAAAGTTAAAATCATTAAGGAGCGGTTGAAGACTGCTCAGAGTCGTCAAAAATCCTATTCAGATGTTCGTCATAGGGATTTGGAGTTCAAAGAAGATGAATGGGTATTCTTGAAAGTTTCCCCCATGAAGGGTGTGATGCGGTTTGGTAAGAAAGAGAAATTGAGTCCGAGGTATGTCGCACCGTACAAGATCATTCAGATGATTGGTGAGGTGGCGTACAAGCTTGATCTATCACCTGAGATGTCATTAATACACCCGGTGTTTCATGTGTCTATGTTGAATAAAGTAGTAGGAGACTCGACACTCATTGTTCCGGTTGAGACTATTGAGGTTAATGAGAAATTGACTTACAAAGAAATTCCGGTTTCTATTATTGATCAGCAAGTCCGAAAGTAGAGAAATAAAGAAATTACATGCGTGAAAGTGCTATGGCGAAACCAACAAGTTGAAGAGGCTACTTGGGAGGCCGAGGAAGAAATTAAGAAAAAGTATTCTTACTTGTTTGAATAGCTGTGTAATCATTTTTATGAACTTGTCGCCTATGAATTTTGTATCACTTGTTCAGGTATTGTAAAGGTGTTTCTTTTGATTATATGTTGTTTACATAAGGCCACTGTTGGTATTGTTATGAGTTATGTTACATCGTTAGTTTGTGTACATGTTTTTAGGATGTGATTCTGGGGCTCTCTGACAGGTGGATAGGCCCAGTTACAAAGGAAACTCTGGCAAAATATTTGGAAATTTGGGGAATTAGTTAAATTTGGGGCTACTGGTGTGGGGTATGAAAAACTGAGTTGCATAAGATGCTAATCGTGAACCTTGACCCTCATTCGAGGATGAATGATCCAAAGCGGGGGAGAATGTAACACCCCGGAAAAATTTTTTGAAGTACCTAAGTGTAAAGCCCAATAAATTTGCAAAAGAAAATAATATTTCGTGGTGCCAAATTAGGCTTACGTGTTTGATGATTGTATAAATTCTTCGCGGCAAGCTTACGTGCCGCGCCTCGGAGTTTTTGGGTTGAACGATGCAATAGAAAGTAAAGGAAAAAGTTTGACAGCAAAATGCATTTCTGCGGTCCATTATGCGACCGCAAAATCATTCTGCAGACCACATAATGGATGCAGAATGAGGCAGTTAATTGGGCCAATTTGGATGTCAATTTCGCGGCCACTATGCGATCGCATAACCATTTCGCGGGCCGCACTCTTGTCGCATATCCCTTTTTGGGATTTTTCAGACGGAGGTTCTGCGGTGCACTATGCGACCGTAGAATAGTTCTATGGTGCATTATGCGATCGCAGAACAGGTCTGCAGGTCACATAATGACCGCAGACCTGGTCAGTTCCTTTCCAGTTTTGGCACCCAATTTCGCGGTCATTTCGCGGACTGCATAACCATTATGCGGTCACATATGTGACTGCAGAACCTGTTTCGGAGTTTTCTTTTTGGGTTTTTAAAACCCGGCCCTACTTCGTTAAATACACAATTTGGGTCATTTTTTAGCTAAAATCTGACATTTTAGAGTGAGAGGGAGTGCCCTAGAGTGAGAAGGTGTTCCTCAAAAATTGTTCTTCAATTCTTGCTCAAAATTTTGGAAGATTAAGAATAGAAACTCACTAGGTCTTCATCCTAGGGGTAAGATTCTACACCCTAACCCTCAATTTCGAATTTGTCTGGAAATGGGTAATTAGCAAGATAATATTTGGGCATGAGAGTTGTTTATTTTACATGCATGTGTTATCAAAAGGTGTAGGAAAATTGTTGAGCTAAAAATGGTAAAGATAGTGTTGTGGGATGATGGAATCCTCCATAAAAGGACCTTGAAACCTTAATGCACACCTAGTGTTTGATAAAATGCTCAAATGTGCTAGAACCATAAACATCTTCCTAATTTTAGTTCAATTTGTTATATTTCTACAATAGATTGAAGTTGCTAAAAATTTTGGAATATTTTAGAGTCTAACCGAGATCTGCAGGGTATTATAGGAAGTTTGTGGAGGGATTCTCTACTCTTGCCTCTCAGTTGACTAAATTGACTCAGAAAGCGGTTAAATTCCAATGGTCAGATGCATGTGAAAGAAGTTTCCAAGAATTGAAAGCAAGATTGACTACGGCACCGGTGTTGACCTTACCAGAGGGTGCAGATGGATTTGTGGTATATTGTGATGCTTCAAGAATTGGGCTTGGGTGGTATTAATGCAACATTGCAAGGTGATAGCTTATGCTTCTAGGCAATACGAGAATCATGAAAAGAACTATCCAACACATGATTTAGAACTTGCGGCGGTGGTATTTGCATTAAAATTTTGGCGTCATTATCTATATTGGGTTCATGTGGATATATTCATGGACCATAAGAGCCTTCAATATATTTTCAAAATAAAGGAGCTGAATCTGAGACAGAGAAGATGGCTTGAGTTACTCAAGGATTACGACATCGATATTCTGTATCACCCGGGGAAATCCAATGTTATGGCGGATGCTCTTAGCCGAAGATCTATGGGTAGTTTGGCTCACTTGGAGGAATATCAAAGGCCATTGGCCAAGGAAGTTCACCGATTGGATAGTTTGGGAGTTCGTCTTGCGGACTCTAGTGAAGGAGGAGTAATTGTGCAAAATAGGGCTGAATCATCGCTTGTTGTGGAAGTCAAAGAGAAGCAATACGACAATCCATTGTTGGTACAATTGAAGGAGGGGATTCAAAAACATAAAACTATGGCTTTTACCCTTAGCATGGATGATGGTACACTAAGGTACCAAGGGCGGCTATGTGTTCCAAATGTAGGTGATCTCAGGGAAAGAATCATGACTGAGGCTTACAATTCTAGGTATTCCGTGCACCCGGGTTCTACGAAAATATATCATGATCTTAAGGAAGTCTATTGGTGGAATGATATAAAGAGGAATGTAGTGGAATTTGTGGCGAAGTGTACAAATTGTCAGCAAGTGAAGGCTGAACACCAAAGGCCCGGTGGATTGGCACAGAACATAGAAATTCCAATGTGGAAGTGAGAAATGATTAATATGGACTTTGTGGTAGGACTACCGGGTACTCCGCGCAAATTTAACTCAATTTGGGTGATTGTGGATCGACTCACGAAATCAGCACACTTTTTGCCAGTTAAATCTACAGGCACAGCGGAACAGTATGCTCAATTGTATATCAAGGAAATAGTCAGGCTGCATGGCACTCAAATTTCTATCATTTCTAATCAGGGAGCACAATTCGCTGCTAATTTTTGGAAGAAATTTCAGCAAGGTTTGGGTACTCAGGTGAATCTTAGTACAGTCTTTCACCCGCAGACTGACGGGCAGGCAGAGCAGATTATTCGGACACTTGAGGATATGTTGCGTGCTTGCGTTCTAGACTTAAAAGGTAGCTGGGATGATCATTTACCACTCATAGAATTTGCATACAACAACAGCTATCATGCTAGCATTCAGATGGCATCGGTCGAGGCTTTATATGGAAGGAGATGCAGATCTCCTATTGGGTGGTTCGAAATTAGGGAAGCAGAGTTGATAGGGCCAGACCTTGTGCATCAGGCTATGGAAAAAGTTAAAATCATTAAGGAGCGGTTGAAGACTACTCAGAGTCATCAGAAATCCAATTCGGATGTTTGTCGTAGGGATTTGGAGTTCAAAGAAGATGATTGGGTATTCTTGAAAGTTTCCCCCATGAAGGGTGTGATGCGGTTTGGTAAGAAAGGGAAATTGAGTCCGAGGTATGTCGAACCGTACAAGATCATTCAGAGGATTGGTGAGATGGCGTACAAGCTTAATCTACCACCAGAGATGTCATTAGTACACTCGGTGTTTCATGTGTCTATGTTGAATAAAGTAGTAGGAGACCCGACACTCATTGTTCTAGTTGAGACTATTGAGGTTAATGAGAAATTGACTAACGAAGAGATTCCAGTTTCTATTATTGATCGGCAAGTCCGAAAGTAGAGAAATAAAGAAATTGCATCTGTAAAAGTGCTATGGCGAAACCAACAAGTTGAAGAGGCTACTTGGGAGGCCGAGGAAGAAATTAAGAAAAAGTATCCTTACTTGTTTGAATAGCTGTGTAATCCTTTTTATGAACTTGTCGCCTATGAATTTTGTATCACTTGTTCAGGTAATGTAAAGGTGTTTCTTTTGATTATATATTGTTTACATGAGGCCACGGTTGGTATTGTTATGAGTTATGTTACATCGTTGGTTTGTGTACATGTTTTTAGGATGTGATTCTCTTGCTCTCTAACAGTTGGATAGGCCCAGATACAAAGGAAACTCTGGAAAATGTTTTGGAAATTTGGGGCTACTGGTATGGGGTATGAAAAACTGAGTTTCATAAGATGCTAATCGTGAACCTTGACCCTCATTCGAGGACGAATGATCCTAAGCGTGGAAGAATGTAACACCCTGAAAAAGTTTTGAAGTACTTAAGTGTAAAGTACAGTAAAATTTGCAAAAGAAAATAATGTTTCATGGTGCCGAATTGAGTTTACGTGTTTGAGGATTGTATAAATTCTTCGCGACGAGCTTGCCTGTCGAGGCTCGGAGTTTTTGGATTGAACAATGCACTGGATAGTAAAGGAAAATATTTGGCACCGAAATGCATTTCTGCAGTCCATTATGCGACCGCAGAATCACTCTGTGGACCGCATAATAGCCGCAGAATGAGGCAGTTAATTGGGCCAATTTGGATGTCAATTTCGCGGCTACTATGCAACCGCATAACTATTTCGCGGGCCGCACTCTTGTCGCATATCCCGCTTTGGAATTTTTCGGACAGAGGTTCTGCGGTGCACTATGCGACCGCATAACCGTTCTGCGGTGCATTATGCGACCGCAGAACAGGTCTGCGGGTCGAATAGTGGCCGCAGACCTAGTCAGTTCCTTTCCAGTTTTGGCACCCAATTTCGTGGTCATTTCCCGGACCGCATAACCATTATGCGATCGCATATGCGACCGCAGAACCTGTTCCGGAGTTTCATTTTTGGGTTTTTAAAACCCGACCCTACTTCGTTAAATACATGCTTTGGGTCATTTTTGAGCTAAAATCTAACATTTTAGAGTGAGAGAGAGTGTCCTAGAGTGAGAAGGTGTTCCTCAATAATTGTTCTTTAATTCTTACTCAAATGTTTGGAAGATTAAGAAGGAAAACTCACTAGGTCTTCATCCTAGGAGTAAGATTCTACACCCTAACCCTCAATTTCGAATTTGTCTAGAAATGGGTAATTAGCAAGATAATATTTGGGCATGAGAGTTGTTTATTTAACATGCATGTGTTATCAAAAGGTATAGGAAGATTGTTGATCTAAAAATGGTAAAGATTGTTTTGTGGGATTATGGAATCCTCCGTTAAAGGACCTTGAAACCTTAATGCACACCTAGTGTTTGATAAAATGCTCAAATGAGCTAGAACCATAAACATCTTCCTAATTTTGGTTCAATTTGTTATATTTCTACAATAGATTGAAGTTGCTAAGAATTTCAGAATATTTTAGAGTTTAAGGAAACTCAATTGAGGTATGTTGGCTAAACTCTTCTCTTAGAACTGAATCCCACGATATTCATGTAATTTATCTAAGTCCCGAGTGGTTCATTATAAAATTGGCTATTCCGAGTAAGATTGGGTTGAAAGATATATGCTCAATAAGTATTCCAAATGCTTTATTTATGTTATGTTATCAATTGAAGATGTGTTAAGAATATGGGTTGTGCATTAAAAATATTCGACTTCAAGTCAAGTTCAAACGAAGGCTATTATGCCAAATTTTGTGAAGAATCTCTATGTGTCTTAGATCCTTAATTGCTCATATATGTACTACATGCCTTGATTTGAATTGTTGTTGTTGTTGATGATGACGCTGATGTTAGAAAGTAAAAAGGTGAGCATGAAATACTAAATACGGCCAACGTTCCAAGAATGATCTTATAATTTTGGCCATTAGTGCCAATGAAATGAAAAAAAGTGAAAGTAATATGAAATGCGACGATTGATATAAAAAGGTTGATGTCTCGAATAAGACAGCCTAGCCGATCGGGTTATGATCAGATACCATGTCGCATACATGGTGGTGATTGTGCTAGAAATTGTAATTGAAATTGTGATTGTGGTCTATGTCCCTAATGTATAGCCTAGCCGATCGGGTCATGATCAGACTCTATGTTAAAGACGGTGGTATTGATATTGAAAGTAATTGTGGTTGATATCTCTAATGAGATATCCTAGCTAATCGGATCGTGATCGGACTCTGTGCTAAGAGTTCGGTGGTATTGGTATTGTGAATAATGGTATTGTGAATTATATCGATACTAAAAATCTCCCAATGTGAGATATGGAAATCAATTTGAACACTGTCTTGATCCTAAATTGAGGTTTGATGTTGTTTAAGGCTTCCATTGATATTATGATATTCTTGTTGTATTATTTATTATTCTATTGAGAGGGTGTTTGTCATTCATACTAGTACTATTCCATATGTACTAATGTCCCTTTTTTTTGCCGGGGGCGCTGCATCTTCAATGGATGCAGGTGGTTCCACAGCCGGAGACATTGATCAGTGATAGCGTACATCCTCTTCCTGGCTGACTTGGTGAGCCCAACTACATTTCGGGGTCATGTATCTTTTGTTTATGGTGTATTGTGTTTGAGGTATAGTCGGAGCCTTGTTGTCGGCATTATCATAGTACTCTTTTGTATCTATTAGAGGCTCCGTAGACATAGTGTGGGTTGTGTATTGGTGCTGAGAAAGTCAAACTATGTTGTGTTGTGGTTGTATTACTTGTTCTATTTAAGACTTTAAAATGAGGGAACTATTGGTAATGAATTGGTATTTTGGACATGAACACCTTTTAGTCTAATTAATGAAAATATGTATTATCTCCATTCATGGATGAGTTGGGTAGAAGAAAATCTAACAGTCTTGCTCGGTCGGGTTCACTCGGTTGAGCGCTAGTCGCGCTCCCTGGTTTTGGGGCGTGACAAGGGTGACTTAGTTGTTGTTACTTGAAAATTTGATCAAGAAAAGTGTAGGAAGGTGTTATGTCATATGGTAATAGTTGATGAGCTTCCTTTCAGCTTTGTTGAAAAAGAAGGTTTTAGAGACTTTATGAAAGTGGCGCAACCTTATTTTCGGATCCCTTCCCGTAGTACTGTAACTAGGGATTATTTTGATCTTTTTAATGAAGAAAAGTAAAAGTTGAAGAGGTCTTTTATAGAAACGAAACAAAGAGTATGTATTACCACTGATACCTGGACTTCTATACAAAGAATCAATTACATATGTATCATTGCCCGTTGGATTGATAGTGAATGGAATATGCATAAGAGAATAATTAATTTTTGTCCTATTGTTAGTCATAAAGGCGAAGATATAGCAAATGGTATTGGTAGGTGCTTACGTGAGTGGGGGATAAATAAGATCTTTACTGTCACAGTTGATAATGCAAGCTCAAATGATGTGACAGTAAAAGAATTGTCAAAGCAATTAACAAAAATGGGAACTAATTTGATGAACGGTAATCACTTTCACGTGAGATGTATGGCTCATATCATGAATCTTGTGGTCCAGGATAGTTTAAAAGAATCTTCAGTGTCTATTGAACGTGTTAGGCATGCAGTGAGATATGTTAGGCAATCTCCTGCGAGGTTGAAGAGGTTTCAAGAATATTTTGATAATGAACAACTAAATTGTAAAAACAACTTTATGCTTAGATGTTCCAACTAGGTGGAATTCCACCTACTTGATGTTGTGTAGGGTTGTTAAATTTGAAAGTGCATTTTCACATTTTACTTCTAGAGAAATAGGCCTGAGACATTATCTTGAGCATTCTTATATTGAAGTTGAAATTCCTACAGGTGAACTTTTGAGTTTTGAGAGTGTAAAAAGAATTACAAAGTTTCTTGAAATATTTTATCTTCTTACTTTGAAAATGTCTGGATCACGTTATGTTACATCGAATATTTATTTTCTTGAAATTTGTGCAGTTGTTGTTTATTTGAAGCAATTGATAGCAAATCAAGATACAATTTTAAGTGAAATGGCAAAGAAGATGAAAGAAAAGTTTGATAAGTATTGGGGTGATCTAGGGAAAATGAACAAGATAATTTTTATCTCATGTATTTTGGATCCACGTTACAAGCTCGAATCAGTTGGCTATGCACTTGTAAAGATGTTTGGTCAAGATATGGGGGCAACTATACAAGTAGAAGTGAAGAAGTACATGACTCCATTATTTAGTGAGTATGTAAAGTCCAGCTCAAAAGGTGTCGTGCTTGCTTCATCTTTAGATTGTTCTTCATTGGACACTTCTACTTCCGGGCTTTCTGGCAGTCAAGTAAGCACCCAAAATACAGGACTTTTAGAATCACTCATGCAAGATATAAAAAAAATATATAAGTGGGAGTGGAGGTATGGATACTAGAACAGAGTTAGATAAATATTTTGGTGAAAAATCTGAGGATGACACTAAAGAATTTGATGTTCTTCTTTGGTTGAAATTGAACTCAACTAGATTTTCCGTTCTTGCGGAGATGGCTCGTGATGTATTAGATATTCCGGTTTCAAGTGTGGCATCCGAATGTGCGTTTAGTACGGGAGGACGTCTTCTTGATTCATTTAGGAGTGCATGAACTCCTACATTGGTGCAAGCTCTAGTGTGTCTTCAAGATTGGTTTCGAAATGAAAAATTAAAACAACCTGTTAGTGTTGAGGAAGATCTTGATAAATTCGAGCAGCTTGAACAAGGTAATAATATTGTTACTATATTTGTTGTATATAAATATTGTGGATATGCACGACTCATTATTTTAATTTTTTTCTTCAAATTTAGCTAGCGATGGAAAAGACCCTTCCGTAATTGACGTGTAGTGTTAATATATCTAGTAAGAATTCGAATTATGGATATGCATCAGTCATATTCCTTCCATATGGTTTACTTTGTTTGACAGGATATCTGATTTCTAAACTCATTTTGATTTTTGATAGATGTAATTGCCATGTTTGGAGAAATAAGAAGCGACAGAGAGAGGATGAGGTTTTCAGAGAATAGTAAAGGGTTAATCAGAACTTCCTGATTTTGACTACAGCGTAGATAATACAATGCGCTTAATGCAAAGAGTTTCCAATGCCCAATTTTAACTTTGTTCTGTTGTATGATCTTGGAGTTTCTTATGAAAACCGATTCTCAGGTACCAGAAAGAATATACAGCGGCCTATTTTTGGATTGAAGGGATGTGTTGAACTACTGACATTAAGTTCAATCTTAACCAAGTTGTGTTTTTGTTTTTTAACAGTTTGTCATCTTCTTAAACAGTAAGAAATCTGTTCAAATGATATTGTTGATGTATTATGTTGTGCACTTCTCAATCCCTTATCATCCACTTGAATGTAGTATGAGAAGATAAAAGAAGTATTGTCAGTTTATTTTCCAATAAGGTATTTCGCCCAAAGTAATCTTTCATCATGGGTACAGTGATGGATCTCTATAGATTACTTCTCTTTTGATATCGAGTATTTGATTCTAGTAATATGGCCTCATTGTGTAATTTAGTTGATATATATGTATGAGAAATGTTGATTATATTGTTGTCTTGGGGATGTACTCCCCAACACTGTGTTGAAGTATGTTAAATTTCAATCAACTGAAACTAAACCGATAACCGCCCGATAATCACCCGATAATAGCTAAATCGATACCAATCTGCCCGATATTTTATCGGGCGGATCAATATATTTAAAAACTGATAACCAATAAGCTAAACCGTTAAGAGTAAATAACCGTCGCCCGTGCCCTGATCTAAACCTTTATTGATACTTACATGGACCATAGAATGTGTTTGTGTGCTAGGCCACGTTTCCTCTAAATTTACATTCAATATCTAAGAAAAAGAAACTTGTCTATTGATCTTTTTCTTTAAAGAAATTGTTTCGAGAATTATAAATCTGTGATCTGTTTTTTCCTTTTCATATCTGAATCTAATTAAAGAGATTTTTCCGGTGTTTTCACATTAGGGTTCTGACGAAATATATATATTTACCGCGAAGCAATAAAAACTTTATTTCACAATTCCCAACAATTACCGACAGGTAAAAACAAAGTGGTTCAGTAAAAGTAAAATAGCAGGAGAATGTCGTTTGCAGAATCCAATGGAGTTCACGCCCCTATGCAATCATCCGTCGCGTCCGAAGGTAGTACGGAACCGTACTACCCTCTAATGCCGCCAATTTCCTCCTCACCTTCTCCGACGGAAACCTATCAAGTTCCCGCCGATAGCGTTTCTCTTCCCGTTGCCGGTGCCGGAGACACGTCAGTGATTACGGCAGTTACGCCGGTGAGTGTGGACCCTATTACTTCAATTGAGCCGGCTAAAAGAAAGCGCGGAAGGCCAAGGAAGTATGCTCCTCCTGATGGTATAATCTCTCCTCAGTCATTGTCGGCAGCGCAGTCCGGCGGTGGATTTTCGCCGCCGGAGGGAGTGAAAAAGGGCAGGGGAAGACCACCTGGACCTGGTTCTGGGCGTAAACAGCAATTTGGTGATTTAGGTAATATACAGCTCTATATATAATATATGTCTCTGCAGACTGCACATGTATATTATTTAATTGTTGCTTTTTATTTTATTATATTATAAATCGCTAATATTCTTTTAAGCTTTTCCTTGCCTTTCAATTGCTTATATAAATAGCTGATATCTCTTCACATGTATACTATTTAATTATTGCTTATCTAATTTTATGATCACTAGTATTCTTTTAGCTTGTCTCTCTTTCCTTTGCTTTCAATTGTATATATTATACTACAAAGACTCACTTTTGTCCATCAATTATTCAATTGATATAAGAGGAAACAAGAAAAAGAAATAATAAAAATACCATTAATGACGCTAATTATTTGCTAAATACAAGCATTGGCGCAACGGTGGTGGAGTTACTTCTTATGTGACTTATACGTAGAGACCGTCTCTTTGCAAAAAGGCAAGAGGACGGGTGCAGTGTGATCGTCAACTGAAACCAATATTTTTTTTATAATGGACATAAATTATACCTTATCAAAAAAAAAAAAAAAGGATATAAATTATATGTCAAAATGACTAAAATTTCACCAATAATAAGTTTAGAAGACTTAATTGCAAAAGAGCAATGATTTCATTAGCGAGAACATAAATATTGAATCAGAACTTAAATTTTGGATTCATCTCTAGTCCATACATCTCCACTCTTCCCCTACCTCGCACTAGGGGGGAGGACTTCATGCACAAGATGAACCCTTGCTTTTCGGTTCACAATTCTTGTTGATTTTGTCACATTCTAACTTACCAAGATAGAGGGAGGAACCCTTTCATTGTTAAAATTTCTTCTGCAGAAATGGTTATATCTGCTTCATAAATTATGCAGTACAAAATGATTGTATTCTTTCTTTTTCTGGTTATCCTTCTGTTATCTTCCTGTGTCAAGAAATCATTCTATGATGCTTAATTTTTAATTCTTTTGATTATCTGGCTAGCATTATTGGCCATTTGAAAAAAGGGGATGCATTCTATTTATTAGAGTCATTTTGCAGCGGAAGTCAGTGCTAACAGAAGTGATTATGATTTGCTAAGGCTGTGTATTCAACTTTGGAAATTTAATTTTTCTGTTTTCTTCTGTGCTAATTTGCCTAAGTTACTCATGGGAAAAAACTCTTAAAATTCTTGGCTTTCCTGCTACTTTTCTTTTAATTTGGACTTCAAGCAAACTGTAATATGGCCATTAATTTGGCTTCTTTTCAAGTGGGGGCAAATTTTCATGATATTTGTCATGACATAATATCAACCATAATAAAATTTGTGGACCAAATTTTCATGACATTTGCCATGATATAATATCCACTATAACAAAATATGTAGACCAAGTTTTCATGACATTTGCCATGACATAATATCCACTATTAGGCCAAAGATTTCTTGCTATAAATAGAGGAGTTTCTCCCCATTTGTAAACACATCAATTCAAGAGCTTTTCACTCTTATCTTTCTTTCTCCTCCTTTATTTTATTATAGAGTTTTTGTAAGAGAGTGAGTATTGGAAAACACTTGTGTGAATCCTTTTTTTAGAGTGATCTTGTAAGGTTATTCTCTTGAGCTATTTGGGGTTAATTAGAGTATTTACTCTAATTTTGTACTCTCTTTTTGTACTCTTGTTGGTATAGTAAAATTGCTCATTTTCCGCTTGTGGACGTAGGTCACCTTAACCGAACCACGTTAAATTTGTGTCTTCTTTATCTTCTTTAATTGCCGTTATTATCAACTTGCATTGTCTTTGTTGTTGTCATTATAACATTGTTTGGCTAAATTCCACACTATCCGATTTCCCGATCCTAAAACAAACAAACATTCTTTTTAGTCTCATGCTTTTGGTATTTGATGTGATTGAATGCTGACAATTTATGCTCAGCTACTGTGCTGTTTTCATTTTACTAAAACTTGAGTTACTGATAAGATATTATTTGCAGGATCAGCAGGTGCAGGGATTGGATTTAGACCCCATGTTATCACATTAAGAGCAGGGGAGGTGCGGTCTTAATTTGTTGTTTTATCTCTCTGTCTCAGTGCGTGTATTGCTCTTCTTTTTCCTTTTTCCATTTTATTCATTTGTTAGTAGATTGGAGAGGGATGGTATGAGCCTTGCTTGTTGTTTTATTTGTCATTGCTTCATGTCCATACTCATTTAATCCTAGATTAATTTTAAGAAAAGAGAACAGAAGAAGCTGATTTTCTGAGTTAAATTCTCGAATGTACTTTCCATTTGACTATAGAAGTTACGAATTTAGGGAGCTTCTTGTTGTCTGACTATGTAAGCGTTTAGATTTTGTCATTAAATATAGCTTTCGACATAAGAAAGTAGCTGAACGGTCTCTCTCTTTCTTGTTTGTAAATTAATCAGAGGGGTAATGTACCACTTAGTTTATTCCCTTACAGATGCTTTTGTGACCTCCCTGACCCACTATTTATTTTCTGTTAAAGTACGTTGGATGTTGCTGTTTCTATCATTACTTTATGTTTGTATTTTGTTTGCTTTCCTTTTAACCTGAATATATGCCTGCTTTGATTTCTTAGTATATTCTGCTTCCATACAAACTTCATAAACATATTTTTCAGCACATATATTAGTTTTTTAAGTAATGTATTGTTTTCTTGGTGAATTAGTAAGATAACGGTGTGTACAAGTTGAAGGTGTCCTCTGTTGTTTTCTTTTTGTTTCTTTTTTCTTTTTTGCGTAAAATTGATGTTTTACATGCTAATAAAGCTTCAATGCTGAATGCTTTACTGATACTTTATAGTTGCCTTAAAAATATAACAGTATTATACTCCTAAATCCCAATTTCTTCAGCAAATTTTCTGTTTTGTACATCTTACAATGTTTGACGCTCTTTTACTAGCAATAATATTCTGACTAGACTTTTAAGAGTTGAAATTCATTTAACGTGTTTATTTTGATCTGTTAGGACTAATCTTTTAGTTCCTGATTGTAGTTTTGTCCTAGTTAACAGAGTTTGTAGTCTTTACACCAGTATTCTTTCTTTCTTTATCTATCAGGAACATTACATTTTGTCGTCTTTTATGTGTGTGTGTGTGCGCATGCGCGGTTCTGCATGAATGTTTGCTAAATTATTCACCGGAGATAACCATTAGCGGACCCTCTTGTTTTATTATCGAGCCATTACTTGGTGGTCCCCTTATTTTTGTGTTGTTTCAGTCTGTTTTCCTTAAACACCCCCAGTATTCCAGATAGGATGGTCTTCAAATCTGGATACCAAATCTATAATCAGGAACTAAAGCTCCGTGTGATATAACTCTTCGTGGAATTCCAGTTCAAATAATAAAAATGTGAAGAGAACAAGGAGAAAAAAACTTAGGTAAGGACCGGTCATCCAACAAATTGGATATTATCTTCCACTTGTTTGGGGTGGTCCCACTTTATTTTCTTAAACTGTCTGACTATTAAATTTAGTGATCCTTTTAAACATAAACAACGGACCAGGTAACCAAGGATGGCTTTTTTTTTCCAGCATCTAAGTCTAATCTTCTTGGCTTTTGCGGAGATTCGGTTTTATGTAGCACAATGATGCTAGATTGTCAACAGAGACCAAAATGCTAGGTGATTTCGTGTCATCTGTCTAAGTTTTGATGGACAGAAATACCCGGTATCTATATTGGTGGGAAGATGTAGGTATCTGGTAGAATAGTCAAGGTGAACGCAAGCTGGTCCGAACAACAGGGGGGAAAAGAAAGTAATTTTAAAGTGAGATTTTATAGAGAAAACATTACATAAAAGTTTAAAATTTTAATAAATTAATGAATTTTGAGTTCCTGGAAATTGTGAAAGTTGTATAGAAATTGAATCATCTCAAACACTTCAGAATGTCCCAAATGAAAAAGGTGTCATATAAAGTGGGACAGAGGGAGTATTTGTGATTCTCCTTATACTATAACTCTAAAATTAGTTGCTTTTATATGTTTGAAGATCCAGTTTATTTTCTTTTTTCTTCTCAGGATGTATTGGCAAAACTGATGTCATTCTCTCATAGTACCTCACAAGCCGTCTGCATTCTGTCAGCAAATGGCTCCATATCTAATGTGACACTTCAGCAAGCAGCAATATCTGGTGGAACTGTAACATATGAGGTTCGTATTGCCTTGTGCAGCTTATACTAATTTTTTTCTTATATGGTTGGAAGCAGTTAACAGTATCTTATTAATATACGTTAGCGATGGACATAGCTTTGATATATTAAACCTGATATGAACTTGCCACACAAATTTCAAAGGTGAGTCTACCGTTGACCTGTTTTTTAAATTAAAAAAAATGGTCTATGGCTGACCTGTGTTGTGTCTTTTTAGTCAGATGTGAATCACTTAGTGAAGTGTTAAACACTTTGCCTCAAATGCCCAGTGGAAATAATTCACAGTTGCTTTATTCTTCCCACGGCTTTGAAGATGTATTTTTTCCCTTCTTAAGGCGTTATTACTTGCTACTTCCTCAGGGACAGTTCGAGATCCTGTCTCTGTCTGGTTACTTTCTTCTCTCGGAAACTGGTGGTGAGCGCAGCAGGACAGGTGGTTTGAGTGTGTTACTAGCTGGACCAGATGGCCATGTTCTGGGTGGTGGTGTGGCAGGAGTTCTTACAGCAGCATCCGCTGTACAGGTATGACTTTAAATTAAACTCCATATATTCTGAATTAATTATGTTGTAAATCTTTGGTACTAATTCCTAGCTTTCCTCTCCTTACATTCTGTTTGTGATAGTCTCTTATTTCCTTTGATATTCAGAATTGTCAAAAGAAGAATGTCATCATCTTTTGTTGCAGGTTATTGTTGGTAGTTTCACTATGCAAGGTCAAAAGCAGTTAAAATTGGATCATTCTGATGTTTTTGGTACGCCATCCACAATGGTCTCTGGAGCATCAGCGGCTAAAAGCCCATCATCACTTGGAACTGTAAGCGAGTCCAGTGGTGAGCCTGTGAGCCCTCATAATCAGCTTGTTGAAACTTCAAATAATAGTACTCCTGTAGTTGCTAATAACTTGCCCTGGAGATAATCTAATAATAGGAGTGATTTCCCTTATTTCAATTACACTGTTGAGTACTTGTGTTGATAATCCCTCGATATTTAGGAAGCCAACCATTTTGTTGGTTTAGAATTTCTTTTTTATTGTGTAGACAATTTTGGATATTAAACAGACCCTATTGCTGTCATTTTTTTATATATATGGGTACAGTCTCAAAACGAAGTAAATTAAAATTCTAATCTTGTTCCGTGGGCATCTCAAAGCGACAAATAGGGCAATAATGACTACTTGGTAATGCAAAGAGCCTCATCATCATCAGATTTCTTCACAAGTTTATCTAAACACACTACACATTCATCGTCAATCTCCATCTTCTTTAGTAATTTAATTGATGACTTACTAGCTGGCACCATACGATGTGATAACGCTATTTCCTCTTCTGGAACCAAATTCCTTCCCATACAAACATTCACCAATTCTAAATCCACACATACCTCCAACTTTAATTTCGACGTCCCTTGTTAGAATCATGTTTAATGAGATGACGCGCCTGCCTCATTGTATTTTCTGTTATAGAGTTGCGTTCATCTTGAAACTCGACACTATTCCAATTTCCTATAAGTTTTGAAATTTCTTCGTAGAACCTGTCGTCCGACATGTAAACAGATTGGGTGAGATAAATATTCGTTGGTGTGGTTTCCTCTTGCCACCTGAATGCCTAAAAATATAGGAACCTAATTTGATTTTGATATGAAAAAGGTTTATGTGAAACGCACTTTCCGTATCCAAGATGGAGAATATAATGAGTTCACCATTATGGAAACTATATATATGTAATTATATAATGCATATATAGGAATAGGAAAAAACATCAAATCACGACTATGCTAAGTCACTATTTTCAAATTTCCAACATACATTCCAATCGCGACGATGACAACAAATCCCCAACAATTATTCTTTTTTTAAATAAAAAATATTAAATTCGAAGTCGACAGACCTTGTAACGATGTCCGAGTTTAAATTTCTCCAAGCGTCCGACCACACACGATTAACAAAGGGCCATGATATCCGTATCCGACCGGATGTCACGGCGTGAATCTCGACCCATATCACTTGTAGATCAGTGATTAGCGAAAATGAAGATTTTTACCTTTCTTAGAGTTGTACTTAGGGTAAAACTTTCATACTATATAAAGGGGAAGCTAATTATTCATTAGACACATTGTACCACATATCAAGGCAATATACATTTGTTTTCTCTGCTTCTAAAGATTATTCTAAGTTCTTAGCTTTGTTCATAACCCTTCATAAGGGTTTGGTTCCGAATCGAAGGCAGGTTAATTGTTTGGATCACAACCGAGTCCGAACCCGGTCTTACAACTGGTTTGGACATTTATTCTATCTTTAATCTGCTCATTTAACGTTATTAATCACTTGTATTGAATTAGTCCACATATTCTTAAAACCGCATATAAATTCAATTGTCATCCATTTTTAAGGGTAAACAGTTTCACGCCCACCGTGGGGCTAAGGATAATAGTGGTAATTTGATACAAATTTCTGTAACGCACTCTGTTTTATGCTTATTATTTGAGATTTTAATTTTAGATCAACTTAAGAATGTCAAACTCTCAACCTGCTCACTTGAATATTGATGTTGAGTCTAGCCTCCATGGAGAGAACAACAATATAGTACCTAGCAACGAGGTGCCCCCTGTTGACCCCAACAGAGTCCCAGTTGCGGATCCGTTCGATGCCAACTCACATGTGGCCATCGATGCAAACCTGCCGACCAACCCCGAGAACAGTGTTTTGCGGAGGAGCCCGACCAACAACTCGGGGTACGCACGATGGTGAAGGCGACGGGATTAACCTGCAGGTGATCTTCGAAATATTACAAACTCAACAAGCGGCGATAGCCCAGTTGCAGAATCAAAGCTGTGCCTCCAGCAAAGTTGAGCCCGAACGATACCGGGAAAATGCCCGAAGAAATGAACAAGTCACGGAAGGTTGGGTGAAGTTGAGCTCG
Source organism: Nicotiana tomentosiformis (assembly GCF_000390325.3). Taxonomy (NCBI): domain Eukaryota; kingdom Viridiplantae; phylum Streptophyta; class Magnoliopsida; order Solanales; family Solanaceae; genus Nicotiana; species Nicotiana tomentosiformis. Next base: position 142,676,088 of record NC_090813.1, read on the forward strand.
GGACCAACCCCCAAATAATAAAGATGCTTGAGGAACTAACAAAGCAGGTGAAATCGGGGGAGAAGAAGACGGAAGCCAATGACAAAAAAGATGAGACCTAACTCTAGAGTTGATCAAATTTCAGGAGCACCCCCGATATTGAAAGGCTTGGATTCCAAGAAATTTGTCCAAAAGCCTTTTCCCCCGAGCGCGGCACCGAAGCCAATTCTGAAGAAGTTTTGTATGCCCGAAATTCCGAAGTATAACGGAACCACGGATCCAAGCTCACGTGACCTCCTACACGTGTTCCATCAAGTGAAACGACTTAGAAGATGACGAAATTGAGTCGGTTTTGCTGAAACTGTTCGGAGAAATCCTGTCAAAAGGAGCAATGATATGGTATCATAATTTACCCCCTAATTCTATTGATTCATTTGCTATTCTTGCATATGCTTTTGTAAAAGCACACGCCGGAGCCATCAAGGTCGAGACCAGAAAATCGGATCTTTTCAAAGTAAAACAAAGAGATAACGAAATGCTCAGGGAATTCGTGTCGAGGTTTCAAATGGAACGAATGGATCTGCCTTCGGTTACGAATGATTAGGCCGTTTAGGCATTTACGCAGGGACTCAACCTCCCAAAGTTCCTTGGCTTCACAGCAGCTGAAATAGAATTTGATAGAATACCCGGCGGTAACCCGGGCCGACGTCCATAACAAGTATCAATGGAAAATCAGAGTCGAGGATGATGCCCTCCTGGTCCTGGTTGATATTTTTTTCTTTTTATTCATTTTGGAGGAATACTATATGCTAATTTCTCTTTTGAGTTTGCGTAGAGCAGCTAACATCATTTTGTATACATGTGTTGTTTAATGACAGTGCACTTTGTCAGTTTCATTTTAGAAATTGGCTTATTCCCGTAAGCATAAACTAATAACCTCTGTCAAATGTATCTTTCAGTGTCTTCTTTGCAAATGGCTTCTTACATGTGCTTGTGTTTTGATTTGCATTAACTTAACATTTGATAATCAACTGAAGGAAATAAACTACCTTTGTCTTACCTTTTTTAAATAGAAATAATTTATAATGTGCTATAGTAGTTATTGCACCCTATTTTTTGTGTAGCTTGCGTACTCATCGTCTTTCTAATTCTTTTAGTTACGGAATAAGCTCGATCCTAAAGTTGACAAGTGAAGAAGCATCTGAAAGAAAGGAAGATACTTATTGAGTAGGTTTTGCATTTAAATATATTTTATTTACTGCATGTGAATTAATCTTCCGTGTATAAGCTAAACTCTATACATTAAATCATTTACTATATAAGCAAAGGACACAGACTAATATATGATCTATTTAAAACTTTATTAAAACTGAATAAACAATTATTTCATAATAAATACTATATCTAAACCAAACTCATGGTTAATAGTATATATTCCAACAATAAGGAATATTTTGTAATGGCTATTAAGTTTTTATTATGATAATATCTAAATTTCTTATTACGAAAAAATAAGCTTCCTTTCACAGCAGCCTTGCTAAACGATTGATAGATGTACAAATTCTCAGCACTAATTTCTCTTGGTTATCTTTTAGCACCGCCCATCTAGTTTGTAAAATAATAATTAGGCGGAGTTTCCACGAGAAAGGGATCACATACAATTAGTCTCTTTTCAAATTAAGATATAAACAGTTGGCAAAATGAAGAATTGAGCCCAGTGAAGCGGTATTAGAACAATTAACTAGAATAGCAGCTCATGTTAGCAATAAACCGGAAAAAGCCCTACTTTTTTTAAACTATCCGATTTAACTCTTCTAAACAATTTAATAAGTATATTTAGATAAACCTTAAAAAGCTAATGCTTATCCTCTCTCTCCTTTAATTTAGGGTTTTATTTTTTATTAACTGTTAGCATGTCTCTCTTTGCTAGATCAAAATCACACCTTTTCCTTCGCCCATCGACTAGTATCGGTCTCTCTCATATAATTTACCTTCTTATACACTATTTGAAACTTTATTAATTTTCTTACTCAAGTTTTAATTTAATTACATAGGCATATATAAACGCATTCTTTAATATCTCTCTCATATTAAATTTTTGGAAGAGTCCAATCACACTGAGATGGCTCAAATTGATTGTTTTGATAAGCAAGGGGAAGAGCAAAACAGAAGTAAATTTACATGGTCACTTGGAAGAGAAATTTCAAAAGGAATGGCAAAAGGACTTTAATATCTACATGAAGAAGTGAATCAACACATTGTACACAGAGATACTAAGGCCAGCAATATATTTACCAATTATATACACTTTAGGAATTAAATGAGTATCTTTTTATATTAGGAATTGAATAAAGAATCAATTATTTTTCATCCTTATTCTCTCTCCCTCCTGTGCTCTCTCTCTCTGTCGCTCTCTCTCTCTCTCTCTCTCTGTCACTCTCTGTCTCTCAATATCTCATTCTCTATTCTTTTCTCAATTTTTCTTCCTCTGATGTCCTCTATTTTTTATCCTTTCATGTTGTATATATTTTTAATGGAATTCATCAATGGATTTCAATCGTTTTATTATAGAGTTTTAACTTAGCAATTTCCTTTCATATTGCACAATTGGTGTTCAAATTGAAATTGTCAATCAATAAATTTTGAAGGTATTTGACTTTCCACCATTGACAACCATTAAAAAGCTTTGAAGCTTTGAATTCGAATTTGAGTTTTCAAAAACCATTATTTGTTTGGATTGTATGTTGTTGCAAACAATTGGGAATATTGTTTGGAGTTTATATCTCAATTTTGAGGATGTTTGGTCAAGATTAGACTTGATTTTGGCTGAATTTCAGATTGAAACTAGAAGAAGAAGAAGAAGAAGAAGAAGAAGAAGAAGAAGAAGAAGACATGACATACAATATACTTACGAAATTGTAATAAAGTGGTAGTATAATTGTATGTAAATTGTATTCTGTTGTAGTTATATATATATATATATATATATATATATATATATATATATATATATATATATATAATTTGAATGTTGTATAAAAGTAGAAAAATAGTTGTATAATATATGAATTGTTGTATAAAATTTATATTTAAGTTATCAATACAATCTTTTTACATAAAGTTATTGATATGTATCGAAATTGTATTAAGAGAGAAAGTTTTGATTGGAATTTTAGAGAGAAAGAAACACACACCACATACAAAATATAGACAAATTAGATACAAAATATACAAAAAGACATATTGTATAAAATTTGTATGAAAATTGTATTTAAGTTGTATGATGTCGTAGATGTATTTTAACTGGGTGAAAATAATGTATGAAAGTTGTAGATAAATTGTAAATAAGTGTATACTACATAATTAGTTGTATGAAATTATTTTTAGTATGTATGTTGTTGTAGATATATCAATTTGTATCAAATTTATACGAAATTTATTTTTAAATTTGTATGTTGTTGTACCATCAAATTGTATAATATTAATTGTAAGTACGATGTATCCATTTTAGTGCTGATTTAAATAGGTTTCGTTAATTTGTGATAGATTAGTGTATTGGGTAAGTTAACCAATCAAGTGAAGCATAATACTTTTCTAGCCTTGCACGATAGTTATTAACCTCGTAAAATCTTTGGACAAATTTTGATACATACCAACAACTTTATGCAAAAAGATAGTATTGATAACTTAAATACAAATTTTATACAACGATACATTATACAACTATTTTTCAATTTCCATACAATATTCAAATATATATATATAACTACAACAGAATACAATTTACATACAATTATACTACAACTTTACTACAATTTCGTAAGTATATGGTATGTCATGTGTTCTTTTTCTTCTTCTTCGAGTTTCAATCTGAAATTCAGCCAAAATCAAGTCTAATCTTGACCAAACACCCTCAAAATTGAGATATAAACTCCAAACAATATTCCCAATTATTTGCAACAACACCCAATCCAAACAAATAATGATTTTTGAAAACTCAAATTCGAACTCAAAGCTTCAAAACTTTTTAATGGCTGTCAATGGTGGAGAGTCAAACACCTGAATACTAAAAACTCTTTACTGCTCATCGTCGAGGAGGATTTTCATCCAGCTCATTTCATCCAACTTTGGACAATAGTACAATGCTTTAATAGATCCATTCAATGGAAAAGCCAATCATTTTCAAAGAGTTCAATACCAAATTTAATTTGTGACTGGTTCAGGCATTTTGTAGCCAAAGTTTATCATTCCGAGGCTCATAACCCACTTGATGTTCAAGCCAATCTTGCCAATCACTCAAGTTATTCCAACAACTCAGCACGATCTAGGATTGTATACTCCGGGCCTATACTTTTCCGATGACAGGAGTTGTTATTGCTACCATCAGATACTCAAACATGGTTAACACCATTGTTCCCTTCAGTTATGGCTTTTTTCAAGCAAAGAATCCTCTAATTTAAGGCACTAATAATAGATTGGGAGCCTTTTAAGGTAGAATATATATAATTTATAAGTAATCCTTGTTTAGGGCGGGTAATATACAAAATTATTTAGGGCGGGTAATATACAAAATTGTTTAGGGCGGGTAATATACAAAATTAGGACAATTTTAGTAGATAAGTTTTAAATATTGTATAGGAAGGAAAAAACCCCATTATATAATGCATTTATATAAACTCTTACTAATTATTATTAAGTTGATGTATATTTCCATTTTAACATATAATATAAATGATCGTCGAGATTCATTATTATATATTAACCGATTATTTTAATTCAAGGGATTGGATGGACGGCTATGTATGTTAATTCTTTCCAGGGAAACACCAACTATGTTCATTCATAAGTAGCTTATGATAAAAATTATCCAATTCATTAAATATAACTAATATTAGCCAATTAGTTGTTTGTAGCAAAAAAAAATATCAATTTTTAACTTTTTTTAGTGTATGTTATTAGAATAGATTGGGTACATTTTAAGGAGTTTGAATCTTAGTTTTGTGATGATTTTGGCAGAGTTTTGAGGTGGTTTGAATTGAAAATTTGAAGCAGAAGATGAAACATGAAAAATAGATATATGTATCACACTGTGTATTATTTTTGTATCACATATGTATCATATTTGTATCAAATGTATATCACATGTATATCCACGTATACCTGTATGTGTGATACATGCATGATACATATGTCACAGAAGAATTTTTTGAACTCGATTTTAATTATGAATTTTGATTCCAAATCACCTACAATCTTACTCAAAATTTGTATATTGACTCATCTATATGTTTTCAATGAATTTCAATCATACCCATTGAAAAAGGTTCTTTTTTGCTTAAATTTTTGGAATCTTGTATATATATTTTTTGTATTTCATCACCTTGTTTGCTACTTCATCCATAAAATTTTGCTTTCCGTCTTGCATCTAATGTTACTGGTCACGTTTAAAAATATGGAAGGAGATCTTTGCGTGTGATTCTTAGAGAGAAAGAATCTTATTTATTTGGGTTTTCAATTTTTATATGTGGCTGGTTAGTTTTGATAAGTGTATGATTACGGTCAGTAAGTTGGAATTTATATGGGACATATATGTAAGCTTCCTTTCTTCTAATTCTAATGGCAATCATAATCACTAATGAGGGAGGGACAACTCATATCATGGCATGTGAAGGCGCCCACATGGAAACAACATCGTTCTATTAACGGCAAAGGGCCAAATATACCCATGTATTTACGAAAATGATCTAAAATATCCCTCATTATACTATTGTGTTATATATGCCTCTGCCGTCATACTTTGGAACAAAAATACTCTTATTTTGGATGGAGTGTCACGTGTCAGCTCCAGATTAAAATGATCCATTTCTTTTTTTACCCGACCTGTTTAAAAGAAACCCACTACCCGACCCAAATTTCACCCCACGTAAAATACAACCTAAAAAAGAACCCCATTTTACTTTACCCTCCGTTGAAACAGAAAGAAGCAAAAAATTAGAAGAGAAATTTATGAAGTTGAACCCCATTTTACAGCTCTGAATTGTTATTTCCCATGATTATCATCTAATTTATTCACATCTCTGGAGAACTTATTCTATTGAAGTTTAATCATTTAATTCCTTCGTTGTCTTTCCTTTCTTCTTTTATGTTTTGTTTTTGTAACATCTTTTCTTAACTTTGGCTTCATAAAGCAATATAACGGCAAATTATTTGGTACTTTAATCTATTTTGAGTTCTCGGAAGTGGCGGCGGAGGGGGAAGATTATTGCAATAGACTAGTTGTCTCTGCCAACACTCAGTGTAACACCCATTATACGAAAGAAATTCAACATATAAAAAAAGTTGCTGAAAGTAACATCATTTTGACTAACTTCAGAGTTTGGGTTCAGGGTTTGGAAGGAATCTGAGAGAAGACAAAACTGATCCCTTTATTTTAAATTTGGGGAAAAAATAAATGGATCATTTTAACCTGTTGCCACGTGTACCTCTATTCAAAATAAGGGTATTTTTATTTTAAATTATGAGGGTAGGGACATATATAACCCAATAATTTAATGAGAAGTTATTTTAGATCATTTTCAAAAGCACATAGATATATTTGATTCTTTGTCGTTCTACTAAACGGACAAACCGACAGAGTCGCCAGCAGGCCCAATTAGAGTCGCCAGCCCAGATAAACTAGAAACTTTTTACATACAAAAGAAAATCATAAAAAGTGAAGAAAATCATAACCGGAGAAACGGTTATGGCGTGAGTTTGGTAATTGCCAGGCTGGATATGGTTGGACGTGGCTGTTATCTCTTACACGTGTCCATCAATTAAACGTGGACATCTGGGCTTTATTTATTACGCTGGACCCCACTTCATTAATTATCTATCTCTTTTCTCGAGTTACTACAGTGGTGATCACCCTTCACTTCCAACTAAGAAATTGTAAGTTCGAGTCACCCCAAAAGCAAGATGGGAAGTTCTTAGAGGGAGGGAGCCGAGGGTCTATCGAAAACAGTCTTTCTACCCTAGGGTAGGGGTAAGATCTGCATATACACTACCCTCCCTATACTCCACTAATAAGATTATACTGGATTGTTATTGTTGCAGTAACCTTACCGTGTTAAATAACGACAATGGCCTCCTGTTTGTTTAACACTCTCTTCGTTCCAGTTCATGTATACATATTTTTTTATTAGTTCATTCAAAAAAAATTAAATTATGATATTTGAAAAAAAATAAATCTAAACATCTTTTTTATCCTTAATGAAATTTTTTTAAGGCACGCAAATATTAAAACAGATTAAAATTATTAATTTTAAAAGTAATATTTTTTTAAACTTTATGTCAAGTCAAATTATAGTACATTAATTGAAACGGGAACACTATTTTCCTTAGGATTTACATCAAAATAGTGGAGTAACTTATACGTCTACTATCTTTATGTAGGTTTTAAGAAAGCAAATTTTACGTCTGAAAATCAAGGAGTGACGTCTGAATTTCTTAATAAGAATTATAGTAATTGGCTTTCATATTCTTTTAAATGAAGAAAAACCAAAAAATATTTTAAAAGGAGCATATTTGGCAGTCATAATAAACTCACACACCCTTATGGAATACGTGCTTGTACGAAATTCATGCAACGTAGCCAGAGCATCTCTATAAATTAAAGCGGAAAGTAATTTGCTAGGCCGATAACTCAAAGTCGGCTACGGGATTTAAGTTTTATGGGCTATCATTTAAAAATGTTAGTATTGAACATTTTATATTTGATAAAATTTGTAGGCCCAGACTTACTATTACGATTTTAGTAAATTCGTATATATAAATTCATGGTCCGAGCAAAGCACTATATTCAGATAAACATGGTACGGCAACTCATTTCCTCCTACTTATATGTGAACATAAATTAAGTAGGAGCTATGTCATCACTGTTATGGGTGGAGAATGTGTCATGAAATGCAGTTCGAAGTGCACTTTCGAAGTTAAACCCATGAATACTGAAAGAGATTGATAGACTTTGAATCTTTTCGTGATTCCTGCCTTCTTTATTTGTTGTGAAGTTGAAGTCCTGTGATTCCGATAAGGCTCTCTCTCTCTGCATATTTTGGTCAAGAGCACATACGTGGAAAATTTTCCATTATATTATTTCACATACGAGTATATATGTTTTTTACTAAAGTAAAGCTAACATTTTTTCGTTTATTCTAACATAAAGCTATAAGGTGTTTGACTAATATTATATATAAACCGGTGAAATTGGCTTATAAACACTTTTTAACACATAACTTTACATTATAAGCATTCGAGCGATCTATAATTGTTACAACTTGTCTATGTATCGAGTTTAGACAATTTGGGGATAGAATAGTTATGTAACTGTTTTTCACCTTCTTATCATAGCTAATATTTAATTTGTATTCTTTAAGTGATGTCTACTAGATGTATATACGTAGTATTTTTTTTAAAAAATAAATAAATATTACATGTATATATGAAATGGCCCGACACAAAAGGGTGTTTTCGAGGCTGAATTTCATGCTTATTACTCCAGTTGGAAATGAAGTTAAGACTGTTTACCCGAAAAACGGATAGAGTTGAATTTATACGTGGTTTTAAGGATACGTGGTATAACTTGGTAGAAATCGAAAAAATAAGTTGAAATATATCGAATATTGACTGTAAAAAGGAACGAATATAAACCCAAATTGAGTAGAGAATGATTTATAAATGAACAAGATGAATCAATGTCCAAAGATCGAAAAAGGATAATCTTTACTATATGTGTGTAAATCTTAAGAATATTTGAAATGTGAGAGTGTATCTATCTATGGATGCCCCTTCCAGAAATGATAGCCACTTTTAATATAGTGGAAGAATCCTACTTTGGATATAATTAAAAATACATAGTGGAGATCCCATGATAGATTAGTTAATTAGTTTTTCCTTAATTCCCGTCGAGATTCTCTCCCCTAGTGCGGCTACAACGGCTCTTTATTTCTTGGCTCGATCTTGGTTGATCTTGGTATTGGTCGGTCTCTGGGTCTCGAGCTCGATATTGACTCCAGCTCGATATTGATCGGTCTCTGGATCTTGAGCTCGATAACACCACTTCACATCATAGCTCGATATTGACTCGAGCTCGGTATTGATCAGTCTGGATCTTGAGCTCGATAACCCGGCTTCACATCTCATCTCGATAATATAATGACAACCTTCGGTCCATCATGTTCCAATCTTAACTAATTACACGACGGGCAAACTCAGTTTTGACCGTATATAGATAGTCCCCTCGTTTCTCGGAAAGAAATGTGGCGAGAAACGATATGATTTTTCAACTTTTGACTAGATACACACTGACGTCTGCATCGAGCCCGATTATGACGTATGTGACAAATGTCCCGTCGGTCCAGTTATCAAGGCATTAAATGTGCGTCAGACGATGGTCGACCACTACCAATTTTGAACAGTCACTGTAAAATCTATAAATAACCCCCCTTCTCCATCACTTCAAACCTTTACCTTCAAATCTTTTCATTCCAACCTTCACAGTTCTTCGCCTTCTCCACAGTTCTTTATTTTCAGTTTTAGAAATTTCTTTGCTTGTTCTTCACCAAACATCATAATATTCCAATTTCCCATCTTCTTTGTTCTTGAAAATTTAGATAGCCAAGATATCTAAAATCGTTCCTCAGAAGGAGGTTGCTTCCTACTCTCGGCCGGTCGGTGAGAAACCGGTGGTGGAGCCACGCCTCGAAGAACTCGTTTTCGGGGGATGTGTTATCGATTCCGACTTTAAGATCGAGAAACCATCATCGGTTGCTGGTCGATGTGAGACGGTATCGAGATATATTTGCTCGATACCCCAAAGCCTTATTGATTTGGTGAAGAAAGATTGTGGTTGGGAAAACAAAGAAGTTATGATACCGACACCGGAGGAAGCGATCACTACCCACATAGAAGGGTACTTGAGTATTTACACTTATCCTTTTACGCTACCCATCGATCCGGTCATCATCGACTTCTGCAAGAAGTACCAGGTGACCCTCGGCCAAATACACCCTTCTTTCTGGAGGATTGTAATATTGCTCTGTTTCTTTGTGAGCAAAATCGACGGGCTTCCTTTCACCCTCGACCACCTCGTAAAATTATATAGCTCTCGTCTTTACCGAGGTGGGCTGATAAAGCTTCAACGCCGGGCCACCAAGGCATTCACCTCGAGCATAGATGAAGACAAAGATCGGGGTTGGATGGGCCGGTTTATTCGAGTGAAGACCTCGTACCTAATCTCGGCTGAGAGTATGCCATTTCCCGAGAAATGGAATATGAACCGTAAGTGTAATTCCATTTTCAGTTTTTGTTGTTTTTACTTCTTCATCTTTTCTTATCAGTGTTTTTCTTAACACAACCGTTGCTTGGATGCCGGGTGCAGTTCCCCATCTCGAGAACTAGGTCAGGAGCCTGGTTCGACGTCGACATATGCCGAGCGCGCATGGCGCGATTTGTCAAAGGGTCGGTGGGAGGCTCGTACTCATGGTAAACCTTCTTCTTGGCTTACCGATTTGATTATTATTTAAGTATTTTTTCAGGAATAAGTTTTACTTACTTTTCTTTCTTTGTAGGTCTTAGAAAAGATGCGGTTATGAGACCTCCATCAGGTGATGAAGAAGTTTTACCGCCTATCTCAAAACCGGAGAAGGTGATTAAGAGAAAAAGGGCCTCGGACTCCGAGGGTCAAAAACCCAAAAAGAGAGCGGCTCGTAAACCCAAGGTGAACACAATCCCTTTGGCTATGGAGTCGGTCCTGAGTTTAAGGGATGAAGAAGAAGAAGAAGAAAGTGATTTCGGGCTGTTGGCCCGTGCACGGGCTAGCACCGATACTCAGAATACTTCGGTATCAGTGGGAGTTGATACTGCTCCGACCAGGCTTGACGAGGTCGAGAAGGAGACTTCGACCCAAGTTCCCGAGCCGAGGGAGACCGAGGACATTTTACCTCGGGGTAAAGATACCGTCGAAGAGGCGGTGGATGCCAGTGCACAAACCGAGCTTGAGGCTCCCCAAGACGGAGGCGGCGCTTAAAAAGACCTACTCGGGGAAATAGAGATCGGGGATTCCCTCTCTTTCCCTTCTTTTTCCCAATCGATGATACGTGACACTCAAACTGTGGAGACTTGTCACGGGGAAGGAGTCCATAGAGGGGAGGATCCTTTCCGTGGTTATTTTATTGGGGTAGAAGATGTCACCGGTCCGAGTGACTTGGAGGCTCCGAAGAAGAGCTCGAGCGAGGTGGGAGCGCCTTGCCTTTTTAACGAAGCCCAACAAGCCCTAAATCGGGTAAGTTCATACTTTCTTTGCCAATTTTCATACTTGTGTTTTTCTTTCCTTGTATAATCCCTTCTTATTTTTGTAGGCTTCTGTGCTTCATCACGAGGCATTTTTCCAATCCCGAGGGGAGCTGAACCGGTACGAGGCTGAAGTTTGAAGGCTTACTGAGGAGAGAGATGCCTTGAAGCTTCTCAGTGAGAAGAGAGAAGGAGAAGTAAAAGGACTTCGGGCTGAGCTAGAAGCATCTCAGAAAGAACAAGCTGAGCTGGCCAAGCAGGTACAAAGAATCTTTGAATTTAATGATATTGACTCGGGAGTGATGGCTAATAATTTGGTCTCGTAGGTCGAGCAAAAGTTCGATATGATTAGGCAGCTTTGTGCTGAAGTGTACGTAGTGAAATCGGAGGCCGAGGAATGGAAGAACATAGACCGCCTCGCCTCAGAAAAGGAGACTGCCTGAACTCAACTGGCTTCGACTGAGTCCCAACTCCGAAGCTTGAAAGATAAAGCCTTGGTGCAAGCCAAGAAAATCGAGGAGTTCCAGTCTCGGTTGAGCTCAGCAAATTTTGATCGAGAGAGATTGGCCACAGAACTTGCAACGGCCAAATTGTAGTTGAGAAAACCATGGCCAATGCTGATGCAATGGTGGCCGTTTATCGATCTGATGCCGAAGCTACTCAAGTTCGAGCAAAGGAGGTTGCTGAGGCTACTCAGGCTCGGGCAAACTAGGTTGCCGAGCATGCTAAATACCAGTCTCGAAGGGAGATTCTCAAAGAGATTCATGCTCGTGGCTTCGATTTAACAGCCGAGATCGAGAAAGCTAAGGATCTTAAAGCCGAAGCCAGAGTGTTGGCCTTTCCTGATGATGATGATATCGGGAGTGTGAGCGGATCTGAAAGTGAAGGGGGCCTCGAGGGTGAAGACGCTTCTCCCGAAGAGGACTAAGTCTTTTAGTATTTTTGTATTTCTTATAAGACCATTTTGGTCTTTTGTAAAGAAATTTGATCGGGCCATGTTGCCCTTGTAAATGATTTTGACATGTATATAAAAACTTTCTTGCTTCTTGCCTTATAGAATTGTGAAGTTTGTATCCTAAGGCCCTGGTTCAGATAATTTGATCAAAACCGAACTAGTGTAGCCCTTAGGCCTTATGGTCGAGTGAGTACTTGCTCGGACTCGAAGTAAAAAACAGCCCTTAGGCTTTATGGTCGAGTGAGCGTTTGCTCGAACTCGAAGTAAAAACCAGTCCTTAGGCTTTATGGTCGAGTGAGTGTTTGTTCGAACTCGAGTTAAGGTAGCTCTTAGGCTTTGTAGTCGAGTGAGGGTTTGCTCGAACTCGAAACAATGTAGCCCTTAGGCTTTATGGTCGAGTGAGTGTCTGCTCGAACTCAAAGTTATGTAGCCCTTAGGCTTTGTAGTCGAGTGAGGGTTTTCTCGAACTCGTAGCAATATAGCCCTTAGGATTTATGGTCGAGTGAGTGTTTGCTCGAACTTGAAGTAAAATAACAGTCCTTAGGCTTTATGGTCGAGTGAGTGTTTGCTCGGACTCGAAGTAAGGTAGCTCTTAGGCTTTGTAGTCGAGTGAGGGTTTGCTCGAACTCGAAGAAATGTAGCCCTTAGGCTTTATGGTCGAGTGAGTATTTTCTCGAACTCGAAGTAAGATAACCCTTAGGCTTTGTAGTCGAGTGAGGGTTTGCTCGAACTCGAAGCAATGTAGCCCTTAGGCTTTATGATCGAGTGAATGTTTGCTCAAACTCGAAGTAAGGTAGCCCTTAGGTTTTGTAGTCGATTGAGGGTTTACTCGAACTCGAAGCAATGTAGCCCTTAGGCTTTATGGTCGAGTGAGTGTCTGCTCGAAATCGAAGTAAGGTAGTCCTTAGGCTTTGTAGTCGAGTGAGGAATTGCTCGAACTCGAAGCAATGTAGCCCTTAGGCTTTATGGTCAAGTGAGTGTTTGCTCAAACTCGAAGTAAAATAACAGCCCTTAGGATTTATGGTCGAGTGAGTGTTTGCTCGAACTAGAAGTAAGGTAGCCCTTAGGCTTTGAATTTGAGTGAGGGTTTGCTCGAACTCGAAGCAATGTAGCCCTTAGGCTTTATAGTCGAGTGAGTGTTTGCTTGAACTTGAAGTAAGATAGCCCTTAGGCTTTATAGTCGAGTGAGGGTTTACTCGAGCTCGAAACAATGTAGCCCTTCGGCTTTATGGTCGAGTGAGTATCTGCTCGAACTAGAAGTAAGATAGCCCTTAGGCTTTGCAGTCAAGTGAGGGTTTGCTCAAACTCGAAGCAATGTAGCCCTTAGGCTTTATGGTCGAGTGAGTGTTTGCTCGAACTTGAATCAAGGTAGCCCTTAGGCTTTGTAGTCGAGTGAGGATTTGCTTGAACTCGAGTTAAGGTAGCCCTTAGGCTTTGTAGTCGAGTGAGGGTTTGCTCAAACTCGAGTTAAGGTAGCCCTTAGGCTTTGTAGTCGAGTGAGGATGATTTCTCGAACTCGAATTAAGGTAGCCCTTAGGCTTTGTAGTCGAGTGAGTATTTGCTCGAACTCGAGTTAAGGTAGCCCTTAGGCTTTGTAGTGGAGTGGGGATGATTTCTCGAACTCGAATTAAGGTAGCCCTTAGGCTTTATAGAGCTTGATCTCGTTGATTTTTCGGATGGCAGTCCCTGATTTATGGGGTAATTATTCGAACTCCGGTCATGGTCGACCCTTAAGCATGCTTACATAATATATCGAGAACATAAAGTAGAAGAATCTTTCTAAGATATGAGATATCAGTAAAGAAGAAATTTCTCTTTATAAGTCATTATACATGTGTTTATGTTTTGTGCCAGGGCTCGAGCAAATTACACGGGCATGGTTCGTTTGACCATTTGGCCCTTACAAATTTTTCCTATCGAGACCCTGTTGCCATGAAGTAAGTTCCTTGCATCGAACTTGAAATATTTGAGGGCAATGCCCCCGAGTATTCGAGGTTGATTATAAAGAGGCCTCAGATACTGTTGAATTGTTCTAAGTTAGCACGATCAATGGTTGCCTCATTAAAAACCTCGTCGAAAAACCCATTTGGGACAAAACTGGTCTAAGGAAAAAAAAGTGCAACGCATGCTTTCAGACCTAAAGGCTTCGAGTTGAAGAATCCATCTCTGTTTCTGGTCGAATACCTGCAAAGGTTAATTTTAAAATATAAATGAACATGGGGGGTCGCACCTTAGCAGTAGTATCATTTTAGGTCCGATATGTTCCAATTGCTCGGTAGTTATTTGCCGTTCATCACACTGAGCTTGTAGGATCCTTTTCCGACAATTTCGAGAACCTGATACGGTCCTTCCCAATTCGGACCCAGTTTTCCTTCATTCGGATTTCGGGTATTGATGGTGACCTTCCTTAGCACCAAGTCCCCGATTTTAAAATGTCGAAGATTGGTTCTTCGATTATAGTACCTTTCGATTCGCTATTTTTGGGCGGCCAATCGGACGAGAGCGGCTTCTCATCTTTTGTCCAACAATTCTAGGCTTGTATTCATGGTCTCGTTATTTGACCCATTTGTTGCATATTGAAACCTGATACTAGGTTCTCTGACCTCAACCGGGATTAGAGCTTCGGCGCCATAAACCAACAAGAATGGCATTGCTCCGGTACTGGATTTCGATGTTGTGCGGTATGCCCATAGGACCTCGGGTAGTATTTCTCTCCATTTTCCTTTGGCATCGGTCAATCTCTTCTTAAGATTTTGGATGATGGTTTTGTTGGTCGATTCGGCTTGTCCGTTCCTGCTGGGATGATACAATGTTGATAGGATCCTTTTGATCTTGTTATCCTCGAGAAATTTAGTTACTTTGCTGCCGATGAATTGTTTTCCATTATCACATACAATCTCGGATGGCATCCCGAATCGACATATGATGTGGTCCCAAATGAAGTCTATCACTTCTTTTTCTCTGACTTTCTCGAAAGCTTGTGCTTCAACCTATTTAGAGAAATAATCAGTCATAAACAAAATAAACTGAGCTTTACCTGGGGCTGATGGGAGGGGGCCGACGATGTCCATTCCCCATTTCATGAAAGGCCATGGATATAGGACCGAGTGGAGTAGCTTCCCGAGTTGATAAATCATGGGCGCATGTCTTTGGCATTTGTCACATTTTTGAACGAACTCCCTTGCATCCTTACCCATATCGGTCCAATAATACCATGCTCTAATTACTTTGTGGACCAGCGAATCGGCACCAGAATGGTTTCCACAGGTACCTTCGTGAATTTCCCGTAGGATGTGATCGGTATCTCCCGGTCCCAAACATATTGCCAATGGTCCATCAAACGTTCTTCTAAACAGTATTCCGTCTTCGGATAGGGTGAACCGTACTGCCTTTACGCGCAGAGCTCTAGATTCTTTTAGACCTGATGGAAGCTTCCCATTCTTGAAGTACTCTATATATTTGTTTCTCCAATCCCGGGTTAGACTCGTGGAGTTTATTTCGATGTGACCTTCTTCGATCACCGATCTTATGAGTTGTACGACAGTCCCCGAGTTGAGTTCGTCATCTTCGACTGATGAACCTAAGTTTGCAAGGGCGTCGGCCTCGATGTTCTGTTCTCGGGGTACATGTTGCAAAGTCCATTCCTTAAATCGATGTAGAGTCACCTGTAATTTATCCAAGTACCTCTGCATTCGATCTTCTCGGACTTTGAAAATCCTGTTAACTTGGTTTACCACGATGAAGGAATCACACTTAGCCTCTACGACCTCCGCTCCCAAGCTTCTAGCTAGTTCGAAACCTGCAATCATGGCCTCATACTCGGCCTCATTGTTAGTCAATTTTGTAGTTTTGATAGACTATCTAACTATATTACCTATGGGCGATTTTAGTACGATGCCTAGTCCGGACCCCTTTGCATTCGAGGCTCCGTCCATAAAGAGGGTCCAGACTCCCGGATAGGTACCCGATTTTATTAGTAGTTCTCTTTCAACCTCGGGTACGAAGGCCAGCGTAAAGTCAACCACGAAGTCCACCAAGATTTGATATTTGATAGCAGTTCGGGGTCGATACTCAATATCGTACCCACCGATTTCTATGGTCCATTTGGCCAATCGACCCTAAATCTTGGGTTTGTGCAAAATACATTGAAGAGGATAAGTTGTTACAACATGTATCGGATGACATTGGAAATATAGTTTTAGTTTCCTAGAGGCGCTTATTAAAGCAAGCGCTAATTTTTCTAAGTGTGGATACCTAGTTTTGGCCTCGCCTAAGGTCCGACTGACATATTAAATAGGGAATTGCGTACCTCGTTCTTCTCGAACCAGGACTCCACTTACCGCTATCTCCAAGACAGATAAGTACAAGTAAAGTTGTTCGTCCACTTTTGGGGTATGAAGTAGAGGCGGGCTCGATAAATACCGCTTCAGTTCCTCCAAAGCCTACTGGCATTCCGGAGTCCATGAAAAGTTGCTTTTCTTCTTTAGTAGTGAGAAAGATCGGTGGCTCCTATCTGAGGATCTCGAAATGAATCGTCCTAGGGAGGTTATCCGTCCCGTTAGCCTCTGCACGGCCTTCACATTATCTACTATCATGATGTCCTCAATAACTTTGATTTTATCGGGGTTGATCTCGATTCCTCGATTGGATACCATGAAACTAAGAAACTTGTCCGAGCCAACCCCGAATGCACATTTTTCAGAGTTGAGCTTCATATTGTACTCCCTCAGTATGTCGAAAGTTTCCTGCAAATGCTTTAAATGGTCCTCTGCTCGCAGGGACTTAACTAACATGTCATCAATATAAACTTTCATTGATTTTCCTATTTGTTTTTCGAACATTCAGTTTACTAGGCGTTGATAAGTTACACCAGCGTGTTTTAGACCAAATGGCATTACGTTATAACAGTAGGTACTTTACTTTGTGATAAACGAGGTCTTTTCATGATCTTTCGGGTTCATCTATATCTGGTTGTACCCGGAATAGGCATCGAGAAAACTGAGAGTCTCGTGGCCGGGAGTGGCATCGATCATGCGATCAATATTAGGCAAAGGAAAAGAATCCTTAGTGCATGCTTTATTCATGTCTTTAAAATCTATACACATTCCAAGTTTGTTTCCATTCTTAGGGACTACCACCACATTTGCTAGCCATGCGGGGTATTTTACTTCTCGAATGGATCCTATTTTAAGAAGTTTGGTTACCTCATCCTTGATGAAGGCTTGTTTGACCTCGAACTGGGGCCTTTTTTTTGCTTTACCGGATGGAATTTCGGATCCAAGCTTAGTCTATGAGTGGTTATTTTCGGTGAGATCCCTGTCATGTCAAGATGGGACCAAGCGAAACAGTTCATGTTAGCTATAAGAAATTGAATAAGATTTTTCCTGAGCTCAGGATCTAACCCCGTTCCCAGGTATACCTTTCGCTCGGGCAGATATTCGATTAGCGTGATTTGCTCCAGTTCTTCGACCGTTGATTGGGTAGCGTCGGAATCATCCGGGACCACGAAGGATCGAGGGACCCTATAGTAATCATCTTCGTCAGTCTTCTGATTCTCTAGTTGGGTCGAGGCTGACGTTTGTGATTGCTATTTGGTATCCCGTTCCCCCTTCGAATCCGATCCCTTTGTTGATGATAGTGAAGATATCAAAATCACTTCATCGACGGCAAACATTTCTTTTGCGGCCGTTGCTCCCCGTGGACTGTTTTGATTCCCTCCAATGTTGGGAATTTCAGAACCTGGTGAAGGGTCGAGGGCACTGCTCTCATGTTGTGGATCCATGACCTCCTGAACAGGGCGTTATATCTCATAACGCCCTCGATCACGTGGAACTTTATTTCTTGGATAGTCCCAGCCACGTTTACTGGCAAAATTATCTCGCCCTTAGTAGTTTTACATGCCATATTGAATTCGTTTAGTACCAGGGTTGCGGGCACGACCTAATCCTGTAGACCGAGTTGATATATGACCCTTGATCGAATGAGGTTGGCCGAACTACCTGGATCAATTAACACACGCTTAACTTGAGTTTTATTCACAAGTACAGATATTACCAGTGCGTCGTTATGGGGTTGCATGATTTCTTCCGCGTCTTTGTTACTAAAGGACAAGGTTCTTTTAGGTGTGTAATCCTGAGTCCGAGATCACTTTTCTCTTACAATCGACATCTTAGTGCGTTTAAGCACCGGTCCCTGGAGGACATCGATTCCTCCGATGATCATGTGGATGATGTGTTGTGGCTCTTCTTGTTCGTTTTGTCTATTGAAATCTCTATTTTTGAAATGGTTTTTGGCCCGGTCACTTAAAAATTCTCGAAGGTGCCCTTCATTGAATAATCGGGCTACCTCCTCTCTCAACTACCTGCAATCTTCAGTTCTGTAGCCATGGGTGCCATGATATTTGCACATTTGATTGGGATTTCTCTGGGCTGGATCGGACTGCAGAGGTCGAGGCCACTTAGTATCTTTGATGCGTCTGATAGCCGATACGATGGCGCATGCATCGATGTTGAAGTTATATTCTGATAACCGTGGTGCTTCCTTAGGTTCGGTATGCCTGTCGAACCCATTCTTGTTCATCAGTCCCCAAGACCCTTGGCCTCGATCACTTCTTATTTCGCCTCGTACGGGGTTGCGTGCAGGTTTGCTACCCTTACAATCTCCATTATATGGCCGGTATCGGTCCCTGTTAGACCTTGGTTCTCGGTTGATGTCCTTTTTAATAACGGACCCAGAACCCAACTGATCGTCTTCGACTCTAATCTTTGATTGATATCAATTGTGTACATCGGCCCAGGTAACAGCCGGGTACTCGATCAAGTTCTGCTTCAACTGTCGTGAAGCCATCGAGCTTCGGTCGTTTAGTCCTTGAGTGAAAGCTTGAACAGCCCAATCGTCCGTGACCGGTGGTAGATCCATTCACTCCATTTGGAAACGAGATACGAATTCTCTTAGCATCTCGTTATCTTTTGCTTTACCTTTAAAAGGTACGACTTCCTAGTCTTGACCTTTATGGCTCCGGCATATTCTTTTATGAAAGAATATGCAAGCATAGCAAAAGAATCGATAGAGATAGGTGGTAAATTATGATACCATACCATTGCCCCCTTTGATAGGGTTTCCCCGAACTTCTTCAATAATACGGATTTGATCTCGTCGTCTTCTAGATCGTTCCCTTTACTGGCATATGTGTAAGAGGTGGCATGTTCGTTGGGGTCGGTCGTCCCATTATATTTAGGAATTTCGGGCATGCGGAACTTCTTGGGGATTGGTTTGGGAGCCGCGCTCAGGGGAAAAGGCTTTTGTACGAATGTTTTGGAATTCAATCCCTTCAATACCGGTGGTTCCCCCGTAATCTAATCAACCCTGGAGTTATAAGTTTCTATTTTTTTGTCGTTTGCTTCAATCCTCTTTTCTCCTGACTTAATTCGTTTTGTTAGTTCCTCGAGCATCCTAATAATTTCGGGATTAGTCCCCGATTCTTGTTCATTTGATCTTACTACAGCTGGCCCCGTTTTGTGGGTGACTTCTCGGGGTGGACCGGGCTCGGCCCTGCTCGGTGCCAGGGTTTGGCTCTGCAACTGAGCTATTGCTACCTGTTGAGCTTGCAATATTACGAAAATCATACGCAAGTTGATTCCGTCTTCTCCAACATTTTGGGTATTTCAAAATGCAAGTCGGGTTCCACCATGAATGATGTTTTCTGGGTCAGAATGTTAGATCGCCTCGATGGCCACATGTGAATAAACGTCGATTGGATCTGCGGCCTGAGTTTCAACGGGATCGACGAGTGGCCTTTCATCCCCGGTCGTCAGGTTGTTGTTCTCATCTTGAAGGCCAACTTCGTTGTCGATAGGTAGGGCCATTAATTGAGAGTTCGTCGTTTTTAACCTAAAATCAAAGACACTTCTAAGAGCAAGTGTAAAATGGTGTGTTTTGCAGAGATTCGTACCAAATAACCATTGTTATCTTCAGCCCCACTGTGGGCGCCAAACTGTTTACCCGAAAAATGGATAGAGTTGAATTTATACGTAATTCTAAGGATACGTGGCATAACTTAGTAGAAATCAGAAAAATAAGTAGAAATATATCGAATATTGATTGTAAAAAGGAATGAATACAAACCCAAATTGAGTAGAGAATAATTTATAAATAAACAAGATGAATCAATTTCCAAAGACCGAAAAAGGATAATCTTTACTATATGTGTAAATCTTAATAATCTTTGAAATATGAGAGTGTATCAATTTGTGGATGCCCCCTTCCAAAAATGATAGCCACTCTTAATATAATGGAAGAATCCTACTTTGGATATAATTAAAAATATATAGTGGGGATCCCATGATAGATTAGTTAATTAGCTTTTCCTTAATTCCTGTCGAGATTCTCTCCCCTAGTGTGGCTACCACGACTCTTTGTCTCTTGGCTCGATCTTGGTTAGTCTTGGTATTAGTCGGTCTCTGGGTCTCGAGCTCGATATTGACTCGATCTCGGTATTGATCGGTCTCTGGATCTTGAGCTCGATAACACCACTTCACATCATAGCTCGATATTGACTCGAGTTCGGTATTGATCGGTCTGGATCTTGAGCTCGATAACCCGGCTTCACATCTCATCTCGATATTATAGTGACGAACTTCGATGCATCATGTTCCAATCTTGACTAATTACACGAATGGCAAACTCGGTATTGTCCGTATACAACAAAAAAAAAAACGCGAGGCAACACTTCAAAATAGACACAATTATCTCTTTTACTCAGGTACAACAGTAACTATTTTTACTATTAGACCTTAACAATTCACAAGGTGAAATAAGCATCTCAATATCCCCTGCACCCCACCCCACCCCCTAGAAAAAAGTAAAGGAAAAAGAAAAGGATTAAAGAGAACATTTTACCAATTTTGGTCACATATTCAACAAGATCTAAGAAAGCAAGTTTAAAAGCAATAATTTCATGACTTTTTAATCAATTTTGTAGTTCTATAGTTCTGGAAATGGCTGTTTTTTCTATTCCTTAGATATCCAGACGGATCCAAAAGTCCAAATACGTCCAAGCTTTTTCACCTTTTGCCATTTGGATGCTGCCACAGTGCTCGACCAAAATATTAAGACAAGCGAACGCCTCAGCAGATATCGTTAATAACCGATCAGTCTCACTGTTTCTTGTTTTCAATTAAATTATTTATCATAAATTCGTTCTTCATTGTTAATTCTTTGGCTTTCTTTACGTGACATTATTTGCTTATATTAATATAAAAAGAATTTAATTGTATACGGTCAAACCGGTTTCGACCTTCGTATGATTAGTCAAGATTGGAACATAGTGGACTGAGTAGCGTCTTCGTAATATCATGATGAGATCTTAAGCCAGGTCACCGAGCTCATGTTTTAGGAACCAATCGAATTCCTAGCTTGGAGCCATTGTCGAGCTCGAGCCAATATCGAGCTATAATGTGAAGCATAGTTATCGAGCTTAAGACCCAGGCACCGACCAGACTCGAGCCCAGTCCACCCCAAGAAGTCACCCACAAAACGGGGCCAGCTATAGTAAGGTCAAATGAGCAAGAATCGGGGACTAATCCCGAAATTATTAAGATGTTCGAAGAACTGACAAAACGAATAGAGTCAGGAGAAAGGAGGATCGAGACAAACGACAAAAAAGTGGAAACATATAACTCTAGGGTTGATCAGATCCCGGGGGCACCACCGATATTGAAGGGCTTAGATTCCAAAAAATTCATACAAAATCCTTTCCCCCCGAGCGTGGCTCCTCAACCGATCCCAAAGAAGTTTCGCATGCCCGAGATTCCTAAATATAACGGAACGATCGACCCCAATGAACATGTCACATCTTACACATGTGCCATCAAAAGGAACGATCTAGAGGACGATGAGATCAAATTTGTATTATTGAAAGAATTCGGTGAAAACCTGTCAAAGGGAGCAATGATATGGTATCGTAATTTACCCTCTAACTCTATCGATTCTTTTGCTATGCTTGCAGATTCTTTCGTAAAGGCACATGTTGGGGCCATAAAGGTCAAAACCAGGAAGTCGGACCTATTCAAGGTAAGACAAAAGGATAACGAGATGCTAAGAGAATTCGTATCTCGTTTCCAAATAGAACGAATGGACCTACCACCAGTCACAGATGATTGGGTTATTCAAGCTTTCACTCAAGGTCTAAACGAACGAAGCTCGATGGCTTCACGGCGGCTGAAGCATAACTTGATCGAGTACCCTGCTATTACTTGGGCCGATGTGCATAATCGGTATCAATCCAAAATAAGAGTCGAAGATGACCAGTTGGGTTCTAGGTCCGATACTAAAAGGGATATCGACCGAGAACCAAGGGCAAACAAGGATCGATATCGGTCATATAACGGAGATCGTAAGGGTAGCGAACCTTCACATAACCCCGTACGAGGTGAAAAGAGAAATGATCTAGGCCAAAGGTCTCGGGGGCTGATGAACAGGAATGGGTTCGACAGGCATACCGGACTCAGGGAAGCACCTCGGTTATCGGAGTACAACTTCAGCATCGATGAATCCGCTATCGTGTCGGCTATCGGATGCATCAAAAATACTAAATGGCTTCGACCTATGCAGACTGATCCTGCCCAGAGGAATCCCAATCAAATGTGCGAATATTATGGCACTCATGGCCACAGAACGGAAGATTACAGGCAATTAAGAGAGGAGGTAGCCCGGTTATTCAATAAAGGGCATCTTCAAGAATTTTTAAGTGACATGGCCAAAAATCATTTCAAAAACAGGGATTTCAACATACGGAATGAACAAGAAGAGCCACAACACATCATCCATATGATCGTCGGTGGGATCGATACCCATCAGGGGCTGGTGCATAAACGCACTAAGATGTCGGTTATAAGAGAAAAACAATCTCGAACTCAAGATTACGCACCCATAGGAACCATGTCCTTTAATAAAGAAGATGCAGAAGGAATCATGCAATCTCATAATGACGCACTGGTAATATCTGTACTTATGAATAAAACTAAAGTTAAACGTGTGTTAATTGATCCAGGTAGCTCGGCCAACAATAGTAGATTGAAGGTCGTAGAGCAGCTCGGCCTGCTGGACCAGGTCATACCTGCAACCCTGGTTCTAAACGGATTCAATATGGCATGTGAAACTACCAAAGGCGAGATAATTCTGCCAATAAACATGGCCGGAACCATCCAGGAAACAAAGTTTCATGTAATTGAAGGCGATATGAGGTACAACGCCCTTTTTGGAAGGTCGCGGATCCACAATATGAGAGTTGTACCTTCGACCCTCCACCAGGTTCTGAAATTCCCAACATCGGAGGGAGTCAAAATAGTTTACGGAGAACAACCGGCCGCAAGAGAAATCTTTGTCATCGAAGAAACAACTATGATATCTTCACTATCATCGGCAAAGGGATCGGGTTCGAAGGAAGAACGGAATACCAAATAGCAATCACAAACGTCAGCTCCAACCCAATTAGAGAATCGGAAGACTGACGAAGATGATGAACATGGGATCTCTCGATCCTTCGTGGTCCCCGATGATTCCGAAGCTACTCAATCTACGGTCGAAGAATTAGAGCAAGTCATACTAATCAAATATCTGCCCGAACGAAAGGTATACCTGGGCACGAGGTTAGATCCCGAGCTCAGGAAAAAACTTATTCAATTTCTTATAGCTAACATAGACTGTTTCGCTTGGTCCCATCTTGACATGACAGGGATCCCACCAGGAATCACCACTCATAAGTGATCAGTGCCAAACCTACACCACTATTGAGTAGCGAGGATGGTCGATACAGTTTTACCCAACAAGGTCGGGATCGATTTCCACAGGGAGTTAATTGATTTGGAATTAGGTATTTATCTAAATCTAGATGTGTGTGTTATTCCTAATTGCACTTCCAAACATGATGGTGTTGATTCTACTTCTATTTCTATTTCTATTGTATGCTAAGATTAAAGCTAAGTACAATATTTTTGATGATAGCTTTCAAGTGTTTAAAAGGACTAAGGTAGTGACTTCCGCCTATGTGGATATCTAATTGGTATCAAGAATCTAGGGCAAGTTTGATTTGATTGGGGTCGTATTATAGCTATCACACCTAAGTACTCACTCTATACCTCTCGGTAGTTTGAGTGATTTTTCCCGATTTGGCTTTCTCAAGTCCAAATGGGTATTCATGCAATACAAGTGATATTAGCTCAAGTCAGGTATCATTATCTCTAGGTTTAACCCTTTTATTGGGGCTATCAATTTCTTGAGTTCACCCCAATTCCTTGTTAGCCTAGTTTTTCTAGACTTAGTCTCTCTTTCTCAAGAAGAGCCTAAGTTACAAAGGCATGAATCAGTATTTGCAACCACTAATTCTACAATTCTAGCATGAACTAGGCTAAATATCACTAACCCATAAACAATCAAGCCCTAAAATTCAAGAACCATTAAATACCCACACTAGGGTTGAGTCACAACCCTAGCTATGGGTCTAGCTACTCATAATAATAGCAGAAATTAAAAATAAAAAGAAGATATAATCCATATTACTAAATTAAAAGATGAAAATTTAATGTTATAAAGTAAATCTTGTACAAAATTGCCCAAAAGGGAAATCCTAGCCGTCTCACGTACTCAGCAAAAACATAACATAACCTAAAATTGACAAAAAGGTCTATTTATGCTAAGCTGAAATTTTCGGATAAAAATACCCCTGCGAAAGTTTTGCGGCCGCGTAATTCTGACCGCCGCCACTTGCTTTCGCGGCCGCTTAATTCTGATCGCGGTCCGTATTTCTTCACATCTGGACCTGGGTTGAACCTTGTTTCGCAGACCGCATAATTTCAACCGCGTCCGCGTGAGAAACTTTCGCGACCGCGTAACTTTGACGCAGACCGTCCTTCTCATTTTTGCTTGAATTATGCACTCTCTGAACTTTAGCAACCACGGTCCGCGGAATTCCCACCGCGGCTATGCTGGTACTTTCGCGGTTGCATCTTCTTGTCACGGTCCGCGTTCATGTTTGTGCCGAGAAAACCATCTCTCTGATTCTTGATATTGCGGACCTCGAAATAATGGTCGCGTACGCGTTGATACTTTCGCGGCCGCGTTGTTTTTGTCGCGGTCCGCTTCCACACCTCTTGGCCCAATCTTGGTTTTTGTTCAAGTTTTGACTCCTTTATGAGTTGATTATGGCTCCTTTGGCTAATTTTGAATAATCCCTACAAGCAAGCATATTAAGTTAGTTTTCGGGAATACCTTCACGCACTTTTGGCCCAAAACACAAGTAAAAGAGAGCAATTAATAGGCTAAAATCCCTACTTATCAACTCCCCCAAACTTAAGCTTTTGCTTGTCCTCAAGCAAATAAGGTAATTCCCACCTCCACTAGAAAAAGAAAAGGATATTTCAACTGGCCTAAGGTGACTTCATCAAGCATCAATTGGGACTAACAATTACCCTCAACACAAATGAATTATCAACAACGTCATGTTATGACCTTTTGAGTTCCATAGTTCTAATGTGACACTAGAGCATCAAGAGTTGACTCAATTCATCAAGGAAGCTCGCTCTCTCACATAGGTCATTGTGGATCCCAAACTCCTCCTCCTCATCTACTCTCCATGAGCAAATCTCACTTTTTAGAATGTAACACTCAAAACAAGGATTGTGAAGAAGTGCGCTCATCACTCTCAAAAGAATGCCACAAGTCTGACTCTAAGTACCATAAGCTTGCCCCTTATGTAAATCACCACTAATGTAAGCTCCCTCAACTTGAAATCATATAGTGCTTTAGCAGGGATGTAATGAAGGCTTTTGGATCAAGGTAGGACATAACGAACTATGATGGTTTCATCTTTCCTTAAGCACTCCATTTTATCATTTCGGCTCATACTTTCTTGACTCTTTGAGTCATTTTTCTTCTTCCTTAGGGGAACTAGAGAGACAAACCATCACTCTTTCTTACTCATGACAATCATTTTTCTCCTTTTCTCATCATTCCTTGCCTTTCATCATTATGTTCTTTGAATCCCTTCAACCTTCTCTTCTTTTTGACATATTTCTTTTTGGCTTTTCTTCCTTTTCTTTGCCTTTCCTTTTCATCAATTCTTTTTTAACCTTTTATCACTTTTAATTTTTTCGTCTCTTCTCCAAACTTATGCTTTTGCCAATTGTTCATCATGAATGCTAAGGAAAGATTGGGTGCCAAGAGAGGGTCATTATAAAACGGATAAAGGCTTGTAATGTGGCTATTGAATGAAAAAGGCTTAGGCTCAAAGGGGTTGACTAGAGATATCATAATTGTAGGCTACGGAAGCTTTCAAAGTTCAAATTGGACCAAGGAGAGCCTACAATCACTTCTCAAGTCGAGCTACACTTAGAATTTCGCCTAGACAAACATTCAGGGCAAGTTCTAGACTTATTGGCATGGGACTTGGACTTGCAATTCAATACCTCACCTCTCAAGCTACTGGATTGTTAAAGAGAACAGAGTCGAGGTCCCACAATAACCCTAGCTTAGATTGAAGATCACAAATGGCTCAAAGAAACCACTCGATGATTGTTTTAGTCAACTCAAGAGTCTAAAGGTCACAACTAGAGCTATTCTTTGTCAATCAACTTGTCTCTAACCATGAGGTCGAAGGTAAATGTGTTAGTACCAAGTGAAGCCTACTTGAGACACTTTTATTCACTACTACTATATATCAAAGCAAAAAGAAAACGGACTCAATCCCTTAAGAAGGTTGTCACGCCATCCATCGTTGGGAAGAGCCACCCGGTTCACACAACATCCACCTTTGGAAAGAACCGTGGCATTAAGAAAACCAAAGGCTTATTGATCACGCAGAATGTAAAAAGAAGCTAAAAACTCAAAAAATAAGCTAATAAAGGAAATAAGAAGCTAAGCTATTAAGGAAAAATACGAAAGAAGTTATGAAGTAAACTACGGAAAGTAAAATGAATATGTACAATAATGGAGTGAAATGAATATAAACAAAATAGAAATGAATATATACATCGAATGGTGAAGTTATATACATACCAAAAGTGAAAAATACCGAAAGTGAAAATAACGATAAATAAAGGTAAAGAAAAATAGTATCATAGTTATTACATACCAATGTCATCAAATCATAACCAAATCAAAATGGACCACCCCCCAAATAAAAGATAGCATTGTCCTCAATGCTAATATCAAAATAAGATCAGGGAAGGGTTAGAGAGTAAAGAAAACTCCCTATGTGGTCTCTGTCTGCATGGGGTCAGGCACATGAGTGGGGTCCTCGGACTGCATAGGATCATCAGCTCCCTCCGGGTCCTCTAACTGGATCTCCAAATCCTCTGACTGGGGGACCACAAATCCTTTAACTGGAGCTCTGTCTGCCTCATGCTTTGCTGCCTGTGTTGCTGGGGCAGTCTCCTCCATAAGCAAGTCAAGTGGGATATCTCCAGCAGAAGTGAACTTCTCTACCTCCCTCTTCAGTTTCCCCACTGACTCCTTTGAGGCCTGAGTCTTTCTCATCTTCTTTACCTGCTTGCCCAGATCCTTGATCACCTTGCCATGAGTATCCAAAGTCTCCAGGATCTTCTTTTGGTTGTCCAGGAGCTTCTTCTGGTTGTCCAGAAGCTCCTTCAATGAATCCTCCACTGATGGAGGTACCTGAAGCTGTGCTAGGGCTGACTGTGCTGCTAATGCACTGGATAAGACAGACAGCTTTGATGTAGCTGCCTGCATCCAGTTGTTGATGCTGGATAAGGTCTGAGAAACCCGCATTGCAGTCTGGGGGTAAATAGAAGATATAGGCACAGGTAGTGGCACAGTGATGGATGGCCCGGATGAAGGAGGAGGCATGGCAGCTGAAGGTCCCTTTATTGTGGAAGGCTCTGACCTGGTGGCCACTACCCTTGGCTATTCAGACTAGCTAGTGGACGTAATGGCTTTACCCTTTACTTTAGGGTTGTCCAGTCCTTGGAGGCTATACTAGGAGAAAGGTTTCTTCGGCTTCACCTTCGTGTCATAGTGCCTCCCTCTACCCTTTGGTCCTCGAGATACATAGTGATGAAGTTGGGGTAGGGGTAGGACCTTTCTTCTTTTCCGGTTGCTTTGGAGATGTGGTGGGACATGAGGTTCCCCACATTGATTGGATACCCCGCCATGATGGAAGCTATTAGGATCGCCCGGGAGAGTGGGATGACACTATCATGCTGGCTAGGATCAAGCCGGCTGCATACAAATGTGCACCACCCATTGGCTTCAAAGCTGAGGGTGTTTCTGGTTATTGGGACTCCAGCTGCGAGCCATGCCGGTATTGTCCCTGGGATGGCTATTACTTCTGCTAGCCAAGGCCAGGCAGCTTCATCTAGGGCCATCTTCTCCAAATACTGTACAGCTTCCACATCCTCAAAACCGGCATATTTGTTCAAGGTGTCGCCATCAAATCGTATCTTCAAGTTTCGTACCTTTGTCACAGTGGTGCCCTTTTTTATGTGGGCAACATTTGCGTAGAACTCCTTGACAAGGTACTCATTGGCATCCGGAACCTTGCTGGTGAAGTACTTCCACCCTTTTCTCTCCTCAAACTGTCTCTTGACATTTGGATTGTGAGGAAGGAGATCTCTTTCTATAAACTGTCGCTCAAGGGTGAGCGACCTTTGGGGCCACCATTCCCCAAATTTGAGGTACACTTTCTCGCTCACGAATCTATCTGCCCACACTTCGGGCTTCCTTGATCTAGCAAGACCACCCACATTGGTATCACCCCATCTCCCGTCATTCGGAACCTCGTCATCCTCATCTACATTGATAGGAGCAGATGTTGAGGCCGGAGTTACAGCATGTGGGGAAAATGGCTCTGATTCCTCACTACCTCCCTCTGAGCCATCAGACGACCCAGAAGAGAAGGTAGCTTCATTGATTAGGCGGTAGGGTTGTGATTGGGCCTCTTCTTGAGGTTGGGCAAATTCCCCCTCAGAAATCTCCCGGGATGGGAGATATTCACTTGTGTCTGATGATTCGGCAGGAGGTCTAGTGAGGGTTTGCTTTTTTGCTTATGATTCTTTGAGCTGCTAAGGGCAAAGCATGCTTTCCTTTGCCCCGACCTCGGGAGGATTCTGCCCTCCCTTTTGATTTGTTTGCTCCTCCACGAGATCGCACCAATTTTTTCAATACACAATTAGTGAAAGATAATTAGAATTGGGGTTCAATTATGCCTTAAAGAAGTACAGATGAAATCAACAACAGTGCTTCTCAAAATAGGGTATCGCGGACCTCGAAAAAGTGGACGTGACCGCGGAATGCCCATCGCGGACCGCTAAAAAGTGAACGCGGCCGCGAAGAGGTCAGGTTCAGACTACTGACTCTCTGATCTTGGACACACGCTGATCGCGAAAAATTAAACGCGGCCGCGAGTGACCAATTGCGAACCGCGAAAAAATGAACGTGGCCGCGAAAGCAATTAACAGACTCTTTGAAGTTCACAAGCGCGGACCGCAAAAACTTGAACGCAACCGTGAAGGACTAACCGCGGGCCGCGTAAAAGTGACCGCGGCCGCGAACTCTTAGCAATCACTTAGTAACAAAAAGCTGGGGTAGCGCGGACCGCAAAAAAATGAACGCGGCCGCCTACCCTATCGCGGACCGCGTAAAATGGACTGCAGACGTGAAATTCAAAGAAGATCGGTATTAAGAACACTAATAACTAGGGTTTTTACTAAGTGTGCAAAAATTAGTTCAATTAACCATGCAAAGTTAATTACCCCAGCCCCAATTAGGCATATAAACACTACCCACATGTATTTAAGTATCAATTAAGCATTAATTTGAGATCATGGCATGCATCTAACCCTAACTAAAAAGAAAAATTAAAACAAAGAGAAAAGAAAAGAAAAAGATAAAATCACATCATGGAATTGAACATACCAGTTGTAAAATTATAGTAAGAAATGAACTCTTAATGTGTATGAGATGAAAATTGAGAGCATGATGAGCTGAACAGTGCTTTTTGTGCGGTGAAATGTTAGGGTTCGAAAAGTGTAAAATATTTAAGTAACCCTTATTTATACTAATCAACTGGGGAACCCACCGCCTTACCTGAGCGCGGCTGTGAAATTCTATCGCGGTCCGCGCTATGTTACCTTATGTAGACCAGCTTCAAGCACATGGGCGCGGTCCGCGAAAATTGGAACGCGGCCGCGATCTCTGAAGGATTTTTTTGACAGTCCAACTTCAGAGAGTTGGCATTTTGCTCTTTTCAAGTACGCGTCCACGGAAAAAAATGTGCTGCCGTGAAATGCTCACGCGGACCGCAAAATATTGGGCGCGGTCCGCGAACTTCCAACACTTAGCCATATTTTTCCCTGTCAAAATCCTGCACTGTACAACCAGTTCCTATATACACTTCACAACCAGTTAGTCCAAAACAATTCCTAATCTAAGAAGAAAATCAAAAGAAAGAAAACACATAGGTTGCCTCCCAAGAAGCGCCTGATTTAACGTCGCGGCGCGACGCATGTTACCATCATCATTTGAAATGGATCAAGGCCACCACGTGGCTATCATCAATCTTGCCAAGGTAATGCTTCACTCAGTGCCCATTGACTCTAAAGATTTCACCATTTTTGTTTTTCAAATCGAGAGCACCAAACGGAGTTACATGCACTACTTCAAAAGGGCCACTCCACTTTGACTTGAGCTTTCCCTGAAACATCCGTAACCGAGAGTTGAATAGAAGAACCAAGTCACCCTCCTAGAATTCTTTGTTTCGGATATATTTGTCATGTAAGTACTTCATCTTGTCCTTATACAAGGACGAGCTGGAATAAGCATGGAACCGGAACTCATCAAGTTCATTTAGTTGCTCTACCCGGAGATTGGCAGCTACATCCCATTCAAGGTTCAACTTCTTCAGCGCCCTCTAATTCAATCGGAAGATGGCATGCTTTCCCAAATACCAACCGGTATGGAGACATACCAATTGGAGTCTTGTAAGTTGTACGATAGGCCCATAAAGCATCGTCAAGTTTCCTTGACCAATCAGTCCGGTTTGCATTGACAATCTTGGATAATATACTCTTGATCTCCCTGTTGGAGACCTCAACTTGTCCACTAGCCTATGGGTGATAAGGGGTTGACACCTTATGATTGACACCATACTTAGAAAGTAAAGTGTCGAAGGCTTTGTTGCAAAAATGAGAACCCCCATCACTAATGATAGCCCTTGGGGTGCCGAACCTTATGAAGATATTTTTCTTTAAGAAATCCACCACACTCCGTGCCTCATTGTTGGGAAAATCCACATCTTCAACCCATTTGGAAACATAATCAACAGCAACCAGAATATAAGTGTTCCCACATGAACTCACAAATGGCCCCATAAAGTCGACGCCCCACACGTCAAAAATATCAATCTCAATGATAGTGGTGAGAGGCATTTCATTCTTCTTGGAAATTCCACCGGCTCTTTGGCATTAATCACAATGTCTAACGAGCTCGCTAGTGTCTTTGTACAAGGTAGGCCAATAGAATCCACAGCTTAGGACTTTTGTAGCAGTTCTCGCCCTACCATGGTGACCACCATAGGGCGAGGAATGGCAAGCTTCAAGAATACTCAATTGATCTTCTTCCGGAACACATCTCCGGATAACACCATCATTGCAAATTTTGAAAATATATGGCTTGTCCCAATAATAATCCAAGCAGTCCCGTTTGAGCTTCTTCCTTTGGTTTGAAGAGAGCTCATTTGGGACAATGCCGGTCATAAGAAAGTTAGCCAGCGAACCAAGGTATCCCAGTCACAGACACGGAGAGGAGTTGTTCATCCAGAAACGAATCATTAATTTCGAGGCCATCATGGGGCCTTCCCTCCTCTTCCAAGCGGGACAAGTGGTCCGCCACTTGATTCTCACTCCCTTTTCGGTCTATGATTTCAAGGTCAAATTCTTGTAGAAGAAGAATCCATCTCATCAACCTAGCCTTAGAGTCCTTTTTATGTATCAAATAACGAAGTGCCACGTGATCGGTGTGCACAATCACTTTGGCACCCATGAGGTACGGCCTGAACTTTTCCATGGCGAAGACAATGGCTAATTACTCTTTCTCGATCACCGTATAGTTGACTTGGGCGTCGTTCATTGTTTTGCTTGCATAATAAACTGGATGAACTATGTTGTTGATCATTTGCCCCAAAACCGCTCATACCGCAACGTCGCTAGCATCGCAAATGAGATCAAATGGTAAGCTCCAATTGGGTGCGGTAATGATGGGAGTGGTAGTCAATCTATACTTGAGAAGCTCAAAAGCTTTCATGCAATCATCATTGAACACAAACTTTGCATCTTTTTCCAACAACTTGCACAAAGAGTTCACCACTTTTGAGAAATCCTTGATGAATCTTCGGTAAAACCCCACGTGACCAAGAAAGCTCCTCACTCCCTTGACGGAAGTAGGAGGAGGGAGTTTTGAAATCACTTCAATTTTTGCTTTGTCCACTTCAATACCGTTCTTTGAGATCTTATGGCCGAGGACAATGCCCTCCTCGACCATAGAGTAGCATTTTTCCCAATTAAGCACTAAGTTGGTCTCTTCACATCGGGCCAACACTTTGTCAAGATTATCCAAGCATTCTTCAAATGAATCCCCCACAACACTGAAATCATCCATGAACACTTCGAGGAAGTCCTCCACCATATCCGTAAATATTTCCATCATACACCGCTGAAAGGTAGCCGATGCATTACACAAACCAAACGGCATCCGTGAGAATGCAAATGTGCCATACGGACAGGTGAATGTGGTTTTCTCTTGGTCTTCAGGTGCAATGAGAATCTGGTTGTACCCAGAGTACCCATCCAAAAAGCAATAATAAGCACGCCCAGCAAGTCTATCCAACATTTGGTCAAGAAATAGCAATGAAAAATGGTCTTTGCGGGTCACTTTGTTCAGCTTTCTATAATCCATGCATACCCTTCAACCAGTAACAGTTCTGGTGGGGATCAACTCATTTTTCTCATTTGTGATCACAGTCATACTCCCCTTCTTCGGGACACATTGTACCGGCGAAGTCCATGAACTATCCGAAATGGGGTACACAACCCCTGCATCTAGCCATTTGATTATCTCTTTCTTGACGTCTTCTTGCATGGCCTCATTCAACCTCCGTTGATGTTCCATGGATGGTTTGGCATCTTCCTAGAGTATGATTTTATGCATGCAAAAGGCGGGGCTTATACCCCGAATGTCAGCCAAAGTCCATCTTATTGCCTTCTTCATTCTTTGAAGCACCGCAAGGGTGGAATCTACCTGCACGTTAGTTAAGCACGAAGAAAGAATAACAGGTAATGTGGAACAAGGGCCTAAGAATTCATAGTGAGGTGTGAAGGCAAGGGCTTCAACTCCAATGTTTGTGGATCCTTGATTGAGGGCTTTGTTGGCAGAGTCTTCCGGTTCTCAAGGTCCAAGGAACGTTTACGGGGTCCATATGTGTAGGATCCTATTTCTTGCAAAGCATTTGCACATTCTATCAAGCCTACCTTCTCATCATCCTCATGATTCAACACAGCTTCCAGAGGGTCTTCCACATTGATCATAGCACTCGTGTCATCAACAATCACCTCTGTCACAAGATCCACAAAAGAGCATACTTCATTGCTATTAGGCTGCCTCATTGACTTGCACACGTTGAACACAACTTTTTCATCGCCCACCCGGAAGGTGAGCTCCCCAGATTCCACATCAATCAATGCCTTCCCTGTTGCTAGGAAAGGTCTCCCCAATATGATTGGCACCACATAGTCAACTTCGCAGTCGAGAATCACAAAATCTGCAGGAAGAATGAACATGTCGACCCGAACTAGAACATCATCAATAATCCCCAGCGGCTTCTTTATTGTCCGGTCCGCCATTTGAAACCTCATGGAAGTAGGTCTTGGTTTCCCAATACCCAATGTCTTGAACACAGAATATGACATCAAATTAATGCTCGCTCCCAAATCATACAAGGCTTTGGCAAAATCGGCACTACCAATAGTGCGTGGAATTGTAAAGGCACCGAGATCTTCTAGATTTGGAGCCATGGAATGCACAATGGCACTCACTTGATGTGTCATTTTGATCGTCTCACAATTCATTGACCTCTTCTTTGTTACCAAGCCCTTCATGAACTTGGCATATCCCGGCATTTGTTCTAGAGCTTCAACCAAAGGCACATTGATGGACAAACTCTTCATCATATCAATGAATTTCTTAAATTGGTTTTCATTATTTTTCTTTGCAAGCCTTTTAGGATACGGTGGAGGAGGCCTTGGCAAAGGGGCCTTGGCTTTGGGCACTACCATTTCCGGTATGTCTATCACGTATTTCCTAGACGGGTTCACATCATTTTGTGTCTCCTCCACGTTATCATCAATGTCTATCCTCACTCCATCATTCACATTCTCATCATTGGCTTGGATCTCATCATCTTCTTTCACAACCAAATCATCATTCACAATCTTTCTTGGATTGGAGGTACTTGCATCTCCACCTCTATCGCTTCTTGTGGTCACCGCCATAGCATGGCTTGTGTTGTTCCCACCCTTCGGGTTTACTACTGTATCACTTGGTAGTGCCCCCTTAGGGCGAGTATTCAATGCTTGAGAAATTTGACCCATTTGTACTTCCAAGTTACGGATAGAAGTATTGTGGGAGGCTATTTGGGCATCAGAGTCGACATTTCTTTCCATCATTTGCTTGAACATACTTTCTATCTGCCTCATCTCATTATTTGAAGAACTTTGCCCTTGAGACGGATATGGAGGCGGGTTATTGGGTTGTTGATACATCGGGGGCCTTTGAAAGCCCGCCCCCCGATTGCCTTGGTTATTGTTGCTCCAACCCCCTTAGTTTCCATTGCCTCCCCAATTATTATTATTGTTGCCACTCCAATTGCTATTATTGTTTCCTCCCCAATTGCCTTATTGATTACCCCAATTTGGGTTGTTGTTCCCCCAATTGTTCGGATTATTGTTATTTCCACTATTCCAATTCCCTTGGCCTTGGTTGCCCCAATTTTGATTGTTTCCTTGTGATCTCCATTGTTAATTTGGAGCATTGCTCCGTTGGCCTTGGTAATTATTGGCATATAAAACTTCCTCACTTTGATCATCATAAGAATCGTCTTGATTGTAGCCACTACCACTCTGCTCAAATTGTTCTTGATTGCTTTGCACTTGTTGACCACGTTCTCTTCTCTTGTTGACCATTACATTCACTCCTTCCATGGCGTTTACTTGCTTTGGCCCCTGAACCTACTGAAGCTAAGCCTTTGCTAACTGGTTCATAGTAGTTGTCAATTCTGCTATGGCTTGTCCGTGATCATGAAGTTCCTTGTGAAGTTGGATGACATTAGGGTCACCCTGAGGGACGTTTGCCTGACTTTGCCAAGCTGAGGAGGTGTCTGCCATCTCATCTAGAATTTCACATGCTTCTGAATATGTCATGTTCATGAAGTTACCCCCTGCCACTGATTCACCACACATTGGTTGGTTGTGTTGATACCCCTATAAAATGTTTGTTGGATCATTGCTTCAGTCATATCATTGTTGGGGCATTCTTTTACCATTGTCCGGTACCGCTCCCAGATTTCATGTAAGGGTTCATTTGGCTCTTGTTTAAAGGCTAATATCTCATCCCTCAATGTTTCCATATGACCCGGAGAGAAAAACTTTACTATGAACTTCTCAGCCAACTCATCCCACGTGGTGATGGAATGGTTGGGAAGCCTCTCAAGCCAATCCAAAGTCTTCCCTCTAAGTGAAAATGGGAAAAGCCACAATCTCAAAGTGTCCTCAGATACATTCGTCTGCTTGCTCCCCCAGCATGTGTCTACAAAACCTTCGAGATTTTTATATGCGTTCTGATGTGGAGCTCTGGTGAAGAAACCCCTTTGATTCAATAGAGTCAGCATGACATTGGTTATTTGAAAATTGCCCGCCTGAATCCGGGGCGAGACAATTGCACTTGCATAACCTTCATTGGGTAGCACTCGATGTGCTTCCCTTGGAGGAGGTGGGGGAGGGTTTGGCACGTTGTCATGAGGTGGGCGGCCTCTTCTTTGTACTTGAGGTTCTAGGTTGACCTCATCCACATCATTTTCATCTACCTCCTCCCCCTGAGGAATATGTCCGAGAACTTCATTATGAGCCATTTGGTACCTAAAGCAATTGACACACAAAAATTAGAAAATGGAAGGAAAGAAAAACAAAACACACAAATAGTTAGATAGATAGCTAAAACCGTCTAACTCCACGGCAACGGCGCCAAAAATTGATCGGGGCCAAACCTACACCACTATTGAGTAGAGAGGATGGTCGATGCAGTTTTACCCAACAAGGTCGGGATCGATTTCCACAGGGATTTAATTGATTTGGAATTAGGTATTTATCTAAATCTAGATGTGTGTGTTATTCCTAATTGCACTTCCAAACATGATGGTGTTGATTCTACTTCTATTTCTATTCCTATTGTATGCTAAGATTAAAGCTAAGTACAATATTTTTGATGATAGCTTTAAAGTGTTTAAAAGGACTAAGGTAGTGACTTCCGCCTAGGTGGATATCTAACGGGTATCAAGAATCTAGGGCGAGTTTGATTTGATTGGGGTCGTACTATAGGTATTACACCCAAGTACTCACTCTATACCTCTCGGTAGTTTGAGTGATTTTGCCCGATTTGGCTTTCTCAAGTCCAAATGGGTATTCATGTAATACAAGTGATATTAGCTCAAGTCGGGTATCACTATCTCTAGGTTTAACCCTTTTATTGGGGCTATCAATTTCTTGAGTTCACCCCAATTCCTTGTTAGCCTAGTTTTCCTAGACTTAGTCCCTCTTTCTCAAGAAGAGCCTAAGTCGCAAAGGCATGAATCAGTGTTTGCAACCACTAATTCTACAATTCTAGCATGAACTAGGCTAAATATCACTAACCTATAAACAATCAAGCCCTAAAATTCAAGACCCATTAAATACCCACACTAGGGTTGGGTCACAACCCTAGCTATGGGTCTAGCTACTCATAATAATAGCAGAAATCAAAAATAAAGAGAAGATATAATCCATAATACTAAATTAAAAGATGAAAATCTAATGTTATAAGATAAATCTTGTACAAAATTGCCCAAAAGGGAAAACCTAGCCGTCTCACATACTCAGCAAAAACATAACATAACATAAAATTGACAAAAAGATCTATTTATACTAAGCTGAAAATTTCGGACAAAAATACCCCTGCGAAAGTTTCGCGGCCGTGTAATTCTGACCGCGGCCGCACACTTGTTTTCGCGGCCGCATAATTTTGATCGCGGTCCGTGTTTCTTCACATCTGGACCTCGGTTGAACCTTGTTTCGCGGACCACATAATTTCCACCGCATCCGCATGAGAAACTTTCGCGGCCGCGTAACTTTGACGCGGACCGCCCTTCTCATTTTTGCTTGAATTATGCACTATCTAAACCTTAGCAACCGCGGTCCGCAGAATTCCCACTGCGGCCGTGCTGGTACTTTTGCGGTCGTATCTTCTTGTCGTGGTCCGCGTTCATGTTTGTGCCCAAACAATTATCTCTCTGATTCTTCATATCGCGGACCTTGAAATAATGGCCGCGTCCGCGTTAATACTTTCGCGGCCGCATTTTTTTTATCGCGGTCCGCTTCCACATCTCTTGGCCCAATCTTGATTTTTGTTCAAGTTTTGACTCCTTTATGAGTTGATTATGGCTCATTTGGCTCATTTTGAATAATCCATGTAAGCAAGCATATTAAGTTAGTTTCCGGGAATACCTTCACGCATTTTTGGCCCAAAACACAAGTAAAAGAGAGCAATTAATAGGCTGAAATCCCTACTTATCAATAAGCTAAGCTTGGACCTAAGGTTCCACCCGGTAAAACAAAAAAGAAGGCCCCAGTCCGAGGTCAAACATGCCATCATCAAAGACGTGGTAACCAAACTTCTTAAAATAGGGTCTATTCGGGAAGTAAAGTACCCCGATTGGCTGGCAAATGTGGTGGTAGTCCCTAAAAAGGGGAACAAGCTTAGAATGTGTATAGATTATAAAGACCTGAATAAAGCATGCCCTAAAGATTCTTTTCCTTTGCCTAATATCGATCGTA
Source organism: Nicotiana tomentosiformis (assembly GCF_000390325.3). Classification (NCBI taxonomy): domain Eukaryota; kingdom Viridiplantae; phylum Streptophyta; class Magnoliopsida; order Solanales; family Solanaceae; genus Nicotiana; species Nicotiana tomentosiformis. Next base: position 142,714,497 of record NC_090813.1, read on the forward strand.
TGATCGATGCCACGGCCGGCCACGAGACTCTCAGCTTTCTCAATGCCAATTCCGGGTATAACCAAATACAGATGAACCCGGAGGATCAGGAAAAGATCTTATTTATCACTAAGTACGGGACTTACTGTTATAACGTAATGCCATTCGGCCTAAACAGCTCTGGTGCAACCTATCAATGCCTAGTAAACAGAATGTTCGAAAAACAAATAGGAAAAACAATGGAGGTTTATATTGATGACATGTTAGTTAAATCACTGCGAGCAGAGGACCATTTAAAGCATTTGCAGGAAACTTTCGACATACTAAGGGAGTACAATATGAAGCTCAATCCCGAAAAATGTGCTTTCGGGGTTGGCTCGAGCAAGTTTCTCGGCTTCATGGTGTCCAATCGAGGAATCAAGATTAACCCCGATAAAATCAAAGCAATCGAGGACATCACAGTGGTAGATAATGTAAAGGCCGTGCAAAGGCTAACGGGGCGGATAGCCGCCCTGGGACGATTCATTTCGAGATCCTCGGATAGGAGCCACTGATTTTTCTCTCTGCTTAAAAAGAAAAGCAATTTTGCATGGACTCCAGAATGTCAGCAGGCTTTGGAAGAGCTAAAACGGTATTTATCGAGCCCTCCATTGCTTCATACCCCGAAGGCAGACGAACAGCTCTACCTGTATCTAGCTATTTCAGAGATAGCGGTAAGTGGAGTCCTAGTTCGAGAAGAACGAGGTAAGCAATTCCCTATTTATTATATCAGTCAAACTTTAGGTGAGGCCGAAACTAGATATCCACACTTAGAAAAATTAGTGCTTGCTTTAATAAGTGCCTCTAGGAAACTAAAACTATATTTCCAGTGCCATCCGATACATGTTGTGACAACTTATCCTCTACGAAATATTTTACACAAGCCTGAGCTTTCAGGTCGATCGACCAAATGGGTCATAGAGATCGGCGGGTACGACATCGAGTATCGGCCTCGAACCGCTATCAAATCTCAGATCTTAGCGGACTTCGTGGATGACTTCATGCCGGCCTTGGTACCCAAAATTGAAAAGGAATTACTGATAAAATCGGATACGTCTTCGGTAATTTGGACCCTCTTTACGATCGAAGCCTCGAACGCAAAGGGGTCCGGACTGGGCATCGTACTAAAATCGCCCACAGGTTTCGAACTAGCTAAAAGCTTGGGAGCCGAGGTCATGGAAGCTAAATGTGATTCCCTCCTCATGGTAAATCAAGTCAACGGGACTTTCGCAGTCCGAGAAGATCGAATGCAGAGGTACTTGGATAAATTACAAGTGACTCTACATCGATTTAAGAAATGGACTTTGCAACATGTGCTTCGAGAAAAGAACAGTAAGGCTGACGCTCTTGCGAACTTAGGTTTTTCGGTCGAGGATGACGAACTCAACTCGGGGACTATCGTATAACTCATGAAATCGGTAATAGAAGAAGGTCATGCCGAGATTAACTCCACGAGTCTAAACTAGGATTGGAGAAACAAGTATATAGAATACTTCAAGAACGGGAAACTTCCATCGGATCCAAAGGAATCGAGAGCTCTACGCACAAAAGCTGCACGGTTCACCTTATCCAATGATGGAACGTTGTTCAGAAGGATGTTTGATGGTCCACTGGCAATATGTTTGGGACCGGGAGATACCGACTACATCCTACGTAAGGTTCACAAGGGCACTTGTGGGAATCATTCCGATGCCGATTCATTATTCCACAAAATAATCAGAGCGAAATATTATTGGATCGATATGGACAACGATGCCGGGGAGTTCGTTCGAAAATGTGACAAATACCAAAGACATGCGCCCATGATTCATCAACCCGGGGAACTTCTCCACTCGGTCCTATCTCCTTGGCCTTTCATGAAATGGGGAATGGATATCATCAGCCCCATGTAAGGCTCAGTTCATTTTGTTTATGACTGATTATTTCTCTAAATGGGTTGAAGCACAGGCTTTCGAGAAAGTCAGAGAAAAGGAGGTGATAGACTTCATTTGGGACCACATTATATGTCGGTTCGGGATGCCATCCGAGATTGTATGTGATAATGGAAAACAATTCATCGGAAGCAAAGTAATCAAATTTCTCGAAGACCACAAAATCAAAAGGATCCTATCGACACCTTATCATCCAGCGGAAACGGACAAGTCGAATCAACCAACAAAACCATCATCCAAAATCTTAAGAAAAGATTAACCAACGCTAAAGTAAAATGGAGAGAAATACTACCCGAAGTCCTATGGGCATACCGCACAACATCGAAATCGAGTACCAGAGTGACACCATTCCCGTTGGTTTATGGCGCCGAAGCTCTTATCCCGGTTGAGGTTGGAGAACCCAGCATCAGGTTTCGATATGCAACAAATGAATCAAATAACGAGACGATGAAGACGAACCTAGAATATTGGACGAAAAACAAGAAGCAACTCTCGTCCGATTAGCCGCCCAAAAACAGCGGATTGAAAGGTATTATAATCGAAGAACCAATCTTCGATATTTTAAAATCAGGGACTTAGTGCTAAGGAAAGTCACCCTCAACACCCGAAATTCAAATGAAGGAAAACTGGGTCCGAACTGGGAAGGACCGTATCAGGTTCTCGAAATCGTAGGAAAAGGATCCTACAAGCTCGGTGTAATAAATGGCAAACAACTACCAAGCAATTGGAACGTGTCGCACCTAAAATGATACTACTGTTAAGGTACGACCCTCCTATATTAATTTATATTTCGAACTTAACCCTTGCAGGCGTTCGATCAGAAATAGGGATGGATCACTCAACTTGGAGCCTTTAGGCCTGAAAGCACGCGTTGCACTCTTTTTTCCTTAGACCGGTTTTGTCCCAAATGGGTTTTTCGGCAAGGTTTTTAATGAGGCAACCATTGATCGTGCTAACTTAGAATAATTCAACAGTATCCGAGGCCTCTTTACAATCAACCTCGAATACCGGGGGAATTACCCTCAAATATATCAAGTTCGATTATCAAGTTCAATGCAAGGAAATTACTTCATAACAACAGGGTTTCGATAGGAAAAATTGTAAGAGCCAAATGGTCAAAATGAACCATGCTCGTGTAGTTTGCTCGACCCCTGGTACAAAACATGAACACATGTATAATGACATAAAGAAAATTTCTTCTTTGTCGATATCTCATATCTTAGAATCCATCCTCTATTTTTTGATCTATTATGCAAACATGCCAACCGAAAAATCAACGAGATCAAGCCCCACATAAGCCTACGGGCTACATTACTTCGAGTTCGAGCAATCACTCACTCGACTACTAAGCATACGGGCTACATCGCTTCGAGTTCGAGCAATCACTCACTCGACCACGTCAGGGCCTACAGGCTACATTACTTCGAGTTCGAGCAAGCACTCACTCGACCATAAAGCCTATGGGCTACATTAATTCGAGTTCGAGCAATCACTCACTCGACTATTAAACCAACGGGCTACATTGCTTCGAGTTCGAGCAAGCACTCACTCGACCACGCCAGGGCCTACAGGCTACATTACTTTGAGTTCGAGCAATCACTCACCCGACCACTAAGCCTACGGGCTACATCACTTCGAGTTCGAGAAAGCACTCACTCGACCATAAAGCCTATGGGCTACATTACTTCGAGTTCAAGCAATCACTCACTCGACCACTAAAGCCTACGGGCTACATTACTTCGAGTTCGAGCAAGCACTCACTCGACCATAAAGCTTACAGGCTATATTACTTCGAGTTCGAGCAATCACTCACTCGACTACTAAGCCTACGGGCTACATTGCTTTGAGTTCAAGCAAGCACTCACTCGACCATGCCATGGCCTACGGGCTACATTACTTCGAGTTCTAGCAATCACTCGACCACTAAGCCTACGGGCTACATCACTTCGAGTTCGAGCAAGCTCTCACTCGACCATAAAGCCTACAGGCTACATTAATTCGAGTTCGAGCAATCACTCACTCGACCACTAAGCCTACGGGATACACTACTTCGAGTTCGAGCAAGCACCCACTCGACCATAAAGCTTACGGGCTACATTACTTCGAGTTCGAGCAATCACTCACTCGACTATTAAGCCTAAAGGCTACTCCAACTTTGAGTTCGAGCAACCACTCACTCGACTATTAATCCTAAGGGCTACTCCTACTTTGAGTTCGAGCAAGCACTCACTCGACTATTAAGCCTAAGGGCTACTCCTACTTTGAGTTTGAGCAAGCACTCACTCGACCATAAAGCCTACGGGCTACATTACTTCGAGTGCGAGCAATCACTCACTCGACTACTAAGCCTAAGGGCTGCTCATTATTTCAAGTTCAAACAAACATTCATTCATCCATTTATGCCTGAAGGCTACCTCAATTCGTACTCGATAAATGAAAGGGACTACCCACAAAGCCCGAAGGCAACGGTAATTCAAAGTTCAAATTATTTAGCCTAAAAGGCTATTTTGCTGGAAAGAAAGAAAGTTTTATATATATGCAAATCTTGTACAAAGGCAACTCGGAAGTTCTTTACAAAAAACTGAAAACAGCCTCGGAGGCAACAACTACCTAAAGTCCTAAATGGCTTGATCCTCCTCAGAGGCCGTATCCTCGGCATCTTCCTCACCTTCAGACTCGCTCGAGTTATCGGAGTCTTCCTCAGGAAAGGCCAGCCTTCGAGCCTTGTTTTCTTCCGCCCTGGCAACTTCAATCTCGGCCCCAACATCGAAGCCCTGAGCACTGACCTCCTCGAGAGCTTCTCTCCGAGCTTGTCATTTAGCATGTTCGACCATACTCTTGGCTTTGGCTTGGTTAACTTCAACATCGATCCTGAACTGAGCCACTTTAGCATCGGCTCTTTTATTGGCCTCGATCACCTAAAATTTGGCCACTTCAAGTTCATTAGCCAAGCCTGCTTTATCAGCAATGGCCAAATCCAACCGATGCTGAAGCTCTTTTATCTTCTCAATCAGCCCCGATGCATTTTCTTTCGCAGATCGAAGTTGGGCAGCAGACAACTCCAACTGAGCTTGAACGGCTTCCTTTTTCGAGGCAAGGATATCGATACTCTTTTTAAATTCTTCTGTCTCGGCCAGTAGCCCATCTACATGTGAGTTAAGTCGGCTGATCTGCTCAATCCTCTGCCGAACCTGCAGAATCGGATCGTTAGTGGTTATCTCTTTTTCATCTTTACTATCATGGAAAATCTGGAATACCTACTAAGCCATCTCCTCATGCTCTTCCCGAGCTGCTGTCAAATTTGCTCGAAGTTTTTCACTAAGGAGCTTGTAAGAGTTACTCTTCTTAGTGAGGCTCCGAACCTCAGCATCGTGCTCATCTCGGATTCGGAGGAATGCCTCGTGATGCAACACCGAAGCCTACAAACAGAAGGAAAAATGTTAGAATTACCTACAATTCTAAGTATAAAAGAAACAACAAAGATGTCATCAGAGTTACCCGATTCAAAGCATGTTGGGCCTCGTTGAAAAGACAGGCGGGCCCCACCGCATTCATCACTGATTGATCCTCTTCGGTCACCAAAGACCGAAGGTAACTGGCAATCCCCATGGGGGGATAAAAAATTTGGGTATCCTCAGGCACGAAGAGCACTATCTTCCGCCTACGGTCAGGATCGACACTCGGGGCTGGGAATCGGTCCACCAGTTTGTGAACCGATGAAGGCTCGGCAGGACCCGGCCATGATGCTTTCTTTGGTATCGGCATTCCACCAAAACCACTAACCTTGTCCGAGGCAGTTGACCCAAGCCCATCCAGAAAACCGTGGATATCGGTTGACTCTTGAATGCCCTCGTAGGACCGACCTTCCAACATGTTGGCCTCTCGGATCATGACATCCGAAATTTGAGGGGATCCACTAATATCAATTATCCCGAGCTCATCCCTCAAAATATCTTCTACTGCCCGAGAAGTCCTACCCTTAGTCTCCCCTTCAATCATCTTAGCTAGAGAAGGAATAATCTCGGCTTTTTCTTGTTTTGGGATTACGGCCAGGATTCCCTAATTTGCTTCCGCCAATTCGGAAGAATGTTGAATCACAACATTAGCCCGTACACATGCTAAATCCTTTTCTCCTCCTTCGGGCTCGTCCCTTAATCGGCAGACTACTTCCAAAGGCATGACACCGGAGCCCCCCTTTGGCTTGCGAGATCTCTTAGCCGGTGTTTTCTTTTCCAAGCTCGGGGAGCTCAGTACATCTTTTCTCTTCCTTTCTTTAACCTGCTTCAGGTCAGGAACCTCTTCATCACCAGATGGGGTCCTCATGGCTACATCATTCCCAAGTCCTAAAAAAAAGGGAATAAGCAAATAAAGAAGAACAAATAATAGACGAATCGAGAAAGAGACTTACCATGACTACGAGCCTCCCATCGACCCTTTGATAATTCGACCCAAGCACGCTCGAAGTACAGTCTCTGTAGCACCAGACCTTCAACCCATTGTTTAAGATCCGGAATCGATTCTGGCATCCGAGCTACGACTGTGACAAGAAAAGAAAAATAGATCAACAAAATGAAAGGTAGTCACAAAATTAAAACGAACAAAGGGAAACGTTTACTCACGGTTCGTGTTTCATTTCTCAGGAAACAGCAAGTCATCGGCAGGGATCAGGTCCGAGGTTTTGATTCGGACAAAATGACCCATCCAACCTCGATCGCGAGTCTCATCAATACTCGAGAACGGTGCTTTGGATGCTCAGCGAGCAAGCTTGATTAACCCTCCTCGGTAAAGTCGGGGACTATAAAGGCGCATAAGGTGATCGATGGTGAAGATACGCCCCTCGATCTTGCTCGAGAAAAATCGGAGAAGAATCACTATCCTCCAAAAGGAAGGATGGATCTGGCCAAGGGTCACATCGTACCTCTTGCAAAAGGCGACGATGGCGGGGTCTAGAGGACCCAACGTGAAAGGATAAGTGTAAATACTTAAGAACCCTTCCACGTGAGTAGTACTGGATTCGTCAGGCGATGGAATTACTACGAGCTTATTATCCCAATTGCATTCTTGTATGACTTTCTCTAGAACTTTCTCGGTAATCGAACACTGGTACCTCGACATCGGCTCACATCGGTCCGGTACCGGAGAAGGCTTTTCAATTTTAAAATCACCTACAGTTGAACACCCCACCGGAACGAATTCCTTAGAGCGAGGTTCCTCCACATCTTCGCCACCAGCGGGTCGAGATGAAGAAGCGTCCTCTTTTTGCGGAACGGTTTTAGACATTTTTGCCATCTATAATTATGTGGACGAAGATCGGAAGTATTTGGTGTTTAGAAAAGGAATTTGCAGTGAAAATCACAAATTTACAGACGAAAAACTCAGAAGATGCGAAAAGAAACTTAGAAGATTTGAAGATCTGAAAGTGAAAAATAGTGATGAGAGGAGCTATTTATAGATTGGGCAATGACTGTTCAATATCAGCAGTGGCCGACCGTCGTCTGACACGCATTTAATGCTTTGGTAACTGAACCGACGGGACATCTATCACGTATGTCATGGTCAAATTCGATACAAACGTCAGTGTATAGCTAGTCAAGCCGTTGAAAAATCATGTCGTTTTTCGCCACATCCTTCCCGAGAAACTAGGGGACTATCTGTATACGGTCAAACCGGTTTCGACCTTCATATGATTAGTCAAGATTGGAACATAGTGGACCGAGGAGCGTCTTCGTAATATCATGATGAGATCTGAAGCCAGGTCACCGAGCTCATATTTTAGGAACCAATCGAATTCCGAGCTCGGAACCATTGTCGAGCTCGAGCCAATATCGAGCTATGATGTGAAGCGGAGTTATCGAGCTTAAGAGACCGACCAACATCGAGCTCAAGTCAATACTGGGCCCCGAGTCAATATCGAGCTCAAGTCAATATCGAGGCCGATCAAGATCGAGCCAAGGGACAAGAGCCGTTACAGCCGCACTAAGGGAGAGAATCTCGGCGTGAATCAGGGAAAAGCTAATCTATCATGGGTTCCCCACTATGTATTTTTAATTATATCCAAAGTAGAATCCCTCCACTATAAGAAGGATGACTATTATTTATGTAAGGAGGGATCATCAAGGCATTCATACAATATAACTCAGATACTACAGAGACACTCTCATTTTGGAAAATTATCCTTTTGAGTTTTATACATTGATTCATCTAGTTTATCCATAAATCATTCTCCATTCAACTTGGTTTGTATTTCATTCTTTACCGTCAATATTCGATATTTCTACTTACTTTTACGATTTGTGTCAATTTAAATCACGTACCCTTAGAACTACGACAAATTTAACTGTATTCGTTTTTCGGGTAAACATTAACTTTAAACTGTTAATTTTATACTTAATTAGAATATTTATAGTCACGCAAATAATATAACACATAAACATCATAATATTCTTTTTTTCTGAACGTCTGCTGATAGTTAAACAAAATCACATGAATTGTAATTGGGACGGAGGGAGTGTTAATTACTCATTAAAAACCATTAGCAACAGGCAACAGCCAACGGCAGTGGTATATTCTTATTTTTCAATCAAACTATTAAATCTTAATTATTTATCATAAATTCATTCTTCAGTGCTATAAGCTAATAATGCATCAACAAAACCATCGGCAGTGGTATTATTCTTTATCTGTATAAAACTATAAATAAATAGGCATCCCTCAAACCTGATATATACTTGGATTTTCCATCAAACCAAACTGTCCATTTTTTTTTCTCTCACAAAACTCTTCTTCTTCACTCCATTTCCTCTTCATAATTCATACACATTGTTAAAAAAGAAACCATTGAATAGTGTGAGTGAGCTCTGTTCCCAAGTGGGGTTTGCCTTTTTCGATGCGTGTTCTTTGCGTGTTTCTAAACAGTCGTTCTTTTAACTGTATATATAAAACACGAAAAATAAGCTTTTGTTTCCTAATTTTGTATGTGATTAATGTTTGTAGTATTCTTGTCAACACTGATTGGCGCTTCTAGAAACTTCATTAGAAGGAAAACTCAATAATGGCTTTCTCAATTTCTTTTTACGTTACTTGATCTGTAGTTGATTTGAGAAAGCGAAATTGTCTTTGTTCTGTTTACTTTTGTTAACTGTAGGCGTTTCTGTGTGTAGCTGCTTTTTTACATTCTGTGTAGAAATGGGATCCTTAACAATGTCGATTGACGAGGTAGTGGAAGAGCTCATGAAAATTAACAAATCTCTACCAATAAGGCCAGGGATTGATGAAGTAGAAGCAGCAAAAGCGTTAATAAAAAACGTGGAGAAAGAGGAACAAACGAGAATGGAAATTATTGCTAAACAAAACAAACGAAAAGATGTTCCAGAAGAACTGTTCAAAATACTGCAAGAGATGCAGAGGAATTTAGTTGATTTTCAGAGTAGAGAACAGAAGAGGGAAGCAGTAAAACTTTTAGATCTCGAGAATGCACACTACCTGTTCGACGAATTGATACAGAGAGCTTCGAAATGTTTGTCATCGAATTCTCAAGCTAATAATACATCTTCAGCTTCTTCGAGGAATTCGAGTGGTTTGTCTTTGGCGAATTCGTCGTCCTTCTCTGGCAGCAGCTTCAGTTCTCCGGCGACTGCAACGACCACTACTACGACGTCTTCGTCGAGCTTTTATAGCGAGAAAGAGCCTGCTAAAGTGTCTGAATTGGTTACGAAAGATGATAGTTACTTGAAGAAGGTGAAAACCACATTTCAGTTGGATGGAATTAGCTTTGGGGTTCAATCTGGGAACGCTTCTTCAGCGCCCCAGATTGTTGATTCCAGTTTGAAGCCCAGTACTGGTGAGTTTAATCTATTTCCTGCACCATATTTTGCCTTTAAGGCTCCTATCATTTTTTTGTGTGTGTCAGTATGTGTATGTGTGTTGGGACTCAACTTTACGGGTTCGAGTTTGAAATTTTACCACAACCTTTTTGATTTACTGGGTTCAGAATCTACTTTTTGTACTTATTTAGTGGATTTTTAACACAATCTTAGGCAAAACTATTGGGTTTGCATGAACCCATAACTTCAATATGCATCCGCCCCTGTTAGGACTGCATGAAATCTTAGGTTAATTGATGAAGAATTTTGTTGCCTAGAATGTAAAAATTATGTCTGTAGTTGTTTTGGTTCTGTTGATTCGAAATTCTTAGTTTGATCGAGGAGCACTTTGTCTGTAGGTCAAGATGGTGATAAAATGAGCTTGATAAAGCTTGCTAGTTTGATAGAAGTATCTGCCAAAAAAGGAACTAAGGAGCTTATTCTTCGAAGAAAATTATCGGACCAAGTAGAATGGGTTCCAGATTCTCTAGGGAAGCTATCAAACTTGGTGACTTTGGATTTCTCTGAGAATCGAATTGCTGTTCTCCCAACTACGATAGGAGGTCTTTCATCGTTGCAAAAACTAGATTTCCATGGAAATAGAATTGTTGAGCTGCCCAATTTGATAGGAGATCTGCTTAACTTGGTCTTTCTTGACCTAAATGGAAACAACCTGAAGTCATTGCCGTCGACTTTTGTGAAGTTAGCTCACCTTCAGGAACTTGATCTGAGCTCTAACATGCTGTCGGTGCTGCCGGAGACAGTGGGATCTCTTGTCAGTCTCAGAAAATTGATCGTCGAGACTAATGATCTTGAGGAGCTTCCTCACTCTATTGGTCAATGTACTTCGCTCAAGGAGCTTCGAGCTGACTATAACCGACTTAAAGCCCTTCCTGAAGCTGTGGGACGAATGGGTTCTTTGGAGATTCTGTCCGTGCGATACAATAACATCAGGCAGTTGCCTACTACTATGGCATCCTTAACAAGTTTGAAAGAGCTCAATGTTAGTTTCAATGAACTTGAGTCAGTGCCTGAGAGCTTGTGCTTTGCCACCACACTGGTAAAGCTGAACATTAGCAACAATTTTGCAGACATGCAATCACTCCCTAGGTCCATAGGAAACCTTGAGATGCTCGAGGAGTTGGATATGAGTAACAACCAGATACGAATTCTTCCAGATTCGTTCAGGATGCTTTCTCATTTACGCATCCTAAAAACAGAAGGAAATCCTTTGGAAGTGCCACCAGGAAACATTGTTGAGATGGGAGCACAGGTGTTTAAATTTTATTTTATACTATTATTATGCTCTCTGGATTTTAATTAGTGTTCTTTTTGGAACTAATTATTTCAATTAGTTTTGATAGATGGCTCGGTAATTTTGTTTTGCTCCTCAGGCTATTGTGCAGTATATGGCTGATATTGTTGACAAGAGGGATGTGAAACCACAGCCAGTTAAGCAGAAGAAATCGTGGGCTCAGATATGCTTCTTTTCAAGGTCCAACAAACGTAAGCGCAACGGTATGGACTATGTCCAAGCATGATGTACTGCTGCTTGGCTAAAAAACTTTTGACCCTGTATTTATCTGGTATGTTATTTCTCCTCCTTGCAACTCTCTATTTGATGCTACCTCTGCTTCCAAATATTTGTTGTTTTAGCAAACATTTGTCTTAAAATATTTGATGTTTTATAAAAACAAGAATTCATTTATTACATTCTTTTTTTTCAAATCTACCCTTATTGTTCCGGTTAGTGTAGTGTTAGTTAGGTGAGACGTTTAAGGAGAGGTAAAGGATAATTTAGATAAAAAATTTATGATAGAAGTTATTTTAAATGTTTTTCTTTAAGGGGTGTGCAAAAGTTTTATGAGACAGATAATATGGGCAAGAGAAAGTATTCAGTAACCAGCTTGCACCTAAGGGTGTAGCCTAGTGGTCAATAAAGTGGGTGGATAACCATGAGGTCTCAGGTTTAAATCTCAGTGAAGATTAATGCACTAGGTTATTTCTTCTCAACTGTCTAAGCCTTGGTGGACAGAGTTATCTGGTACTTGTGTTGGTGAGAGATAGCTGGTACTCGATGAATTAGTCGAGGTGCACGCCAACTGATCCAGACACCACCGTTATAAATAAAAAAAGTATTCAGTAACCAGCTGATGATTCCTAGATCACAGTTTTCATGGCACTGATCCAGCAGTTTCCGTGGATAGTTCTTATCTCTTACATAGATACACATTTTCTGTCCATTAATTATTCTCAATTCTTGTCCTTTGATTTCCTCAGCTAATAAATGTACATAGTGCACGAGACATGTTGCTGCGTTAATTACAATAATAAAATGTTGGGTTGTAAGGGAACCCCTCACATGCTTTGTTATCCGTCATACAGGGAAAATTGAGCTGTGATTGGGCTGGAAGAGAGCTGCCATTCTTCTTGAAATCCTCGATTGCCAACAAAATCATCAGTTTTTTGGGTTGTTCCAGATATGGCTCTAATCCTTAATTACCACATGTTTCTTTTTCCCTTTAGTTTCATTTCCTGTAATTCTTTCATCCTCGTTGTTGTATCCGCAACATCAACAGTCCCAAACAAGTTAGGGATCCGATCCTCTTTGTTGTATCTACCGACTATCTGTAATTTTACGTTTATGTTCTAAAATCAGTGGTAAAAATCGATCTCACTCGGAAATGAAGAGGGAGAAATATCTGTTGTCCACTTGCCTCAATGTTAATGATTATGAGTTTACCTCTGATTCATTATGATCATCATTATTGTATTATTATAAAATTATAGTATTGTTTATCTATCAATTGTCATTATCCAGTTGGGAATCTCAGAGCTCAGACTAATCAATTGCCATTACTCTGTTCGGTAAATGTCATTATATTGGTTAGACCTTACAATGATGCTTTTAGAGAAAGAGAGATTAAACTAATCCAATAATTACAGCTTTTTACCATGACTGAATTACAATATCAGTGGAACTTTTTAAGAGAGACGTAAAGCAAAGCAACAAATATTAGAGCAATGGGGCAAAACCCCTATACCAAAAAATACAGTGAGATGCGAGAAGAGAGGCAGATCCTTGTATAAATTCGTGGGCAGCAGCAGAAATGATTTCCCCTCCCTGATCGTCCAATATAATGATGAAAATAAACATCACTACATCAGCTAGCTAAAACGGCAGAACCTACGGAATTTGTCAAAGCTCCTATTAAGGCTGGTGCCAGCAACAGGCAACAGGCAACAACGATAATTAAGATACAATGTGATGGATAAAAAAATACTCCTAATACATTACTATTGATTCGATATGTAACACTCTCTCGACAAATCATATATTAAGAGAACTAGTGGGTATATAAAATAACAAGCTTTAGAGCCTAAGGCGTGTGTTTAAAGCTGTGGATAGTTAGATTTGAGATGGACAGTTATTAATGTAGATGTCTTCTACTACAACTTCAGTGGTGCAAAAATAATTGAAGAATTAACCCAAAACTTCAACGACATGACTAATATATTGCTACAAATTAAATGGATTGTATATATTTTTGTGTGAAGATCAATTCAGAGAACGAATCAGTAGAATCTCAAACACTAACCCTACCAACTTTTGTCCCTATGTGAACTACACTGTCAAGGTGGATCCCAACTCTGAATGTGTGTATTATCTTAACACAAACTAAAACAAGAGTGCGATCTTAATTCCATAGTCTATATAGACTTGTTTTTTCTACATATAAAGAAAGAAAGGTACTAAGACCGCTGTTGATAAATGGATGGACCACACTAGGAACTAACTGGGGAGGATCATCTGGGCAAGGCTCCAACTGAAGCAGGTAATTTGCTGGAGGAAGTGGAATTTCCATACAAGACAGATCTTTTTTGTTCGAAATGATAATATAAATTAACATTTAAACTTTGCATTAGTCCAAAATGGAGTGCTGGTACAGTCATTCGGTGATATAATAATTTTATTACAAAGATACTACATTTCGCTTCTCGAAAGTAAAATTGCATGAACTTTGACCAATATTTTAACATAAATTTTTTTTTATCATATTGATGTAAGAAGAAGGTGCCACCAAGACTTAAAGGTAAGATATACACAATGGTGGTTAGACTATGTTGTATGAGGCGGGGTGTTGGTCAGTTAAGAAAACTCATGTTCATAAGTTGAAAGTAATAGGAATGAAGATGTTGAGGTAGATGTGTGGACATACTACGAGAAATAGGATCAGAAATGGAGATATTTCGGACAAGTTGGGGGTAGCCCCCGTGGAGGATAAGTTGTGGGAAGTGAGGCTGAGATGGTATGGCCATAGGAGATGCCCAGATGCCCCAGTAAAGAGATTACGCACGGTGGATGTAAGGAGGGGTAGAGAAAAGCCTAAGAAGTATTACAGAAAGGTAATTAAACACGATATGGCGTGTCTTTAGCTTAGTGAGGACATGACCCTTAACAGGAGGTTGTGGAGGTCGAAGATTTGAGTGTAGGTTATATAGCGGATATTCCTTGCATACCGTTATCTTTAGTATTACTCTAATTATGGCTTATCCTTAGTTTCATATTATTACCTAATATTGTTTTTGTTTCGATTTGTTGATATCTCGATATTTCTTATGTTTCCTTTCCATGGCTTGTTCATTTTTATTATTATATTTTTTTACTGCTAATACTGTGCTTACCTGAGTTAAGTGTCTATCGAAATCAGTCTATCTACCTGTATAAGGTAGGAGTAAGGTTTGTGTATACAATACCTTCCACATACCTCACTTGTGTGTATATATATATATATATATATATATATATATATATATATATATATATATATATATATATATATATAACAAAATTATATGCTAATCAAAATTTCTATTAACAATATAATAACACTAAACATTGCATAATATAATAAAGAAAAATACAGAATAAAAAAGTTATTCGTTGACTATATAAGTCTCCTTTAATTTAATAGAGATTTTACTACTAGGTATATCATATTGACAAATAAGATGACAATTGAAATTTATTAAAGCAATACAATCTAATATGTTCAAACAAGCACGATCATAATTTAATTTAATTAATATATTTTAATATTTATTTTTTTTTACTCCAATTCAGTTAACATGAATGGACTCCCACATGTTTTGGGCAGTTATTTTATCAATATAGTCAAAAAGAAGCAAAAGCATTCACATTAAGCGAAGAGATAGCCTAATAATAAGCCATTCGGCTCAAGAGATTGCTCCACAGAACTAGGAATTAGAAAGTTATTTGGAAAAAAAAAATCTCCTACATTTTAATGCAAAAAAGTGAAAATTGTTATAAGAAAAATCAAATTAACTCTTCCTCCATGATCTTCTCAAATGCTTAATGACATATTTTTATACTTAATGACATATTCAATGACATATTTTTCTTCACTTTTCATGCCTATATAAAGGCCTTGTAATAGATAGGAAAATACACACAATTGAAGAAGAAAATCTCTTCCTTCTCTCTATCTCCATTTCTTGTTCATGTTTTACTAAATTACTTTTATTTCATAACAACATGTCTTGTTCATGTTTTACTAAGTTGCTTTTATTTTATAACACGTTATCAGCACGAATTGCTCATTTCATAATCTTCTATGTCAAGACTATGTAAGTTATAAGCAGGCAATGAGATCAAGTACAATGAAAAATGTCTTGGATGATAATACAAAGATAAGTTTTACATCCATCTAAACCCATTCATATTTTCATATCTTTGCATTAACTTTATGTGCAGTGTTTAGTAAAAATATTTTTTTCAATTGTATCCAGTGAAATAAAGAACTGGAAAGGTATGTCTTTATTTGCTACATCTCTTATAGGACAAAGATAATATTCTAACGTATATATATGTTCTGACCTGTTACATACTATGATAGATAATTATTAAGGTAATTTAGTTATAATATTTTTACCATCACATGATGTATTTCATTAAAAGCAAAATTATCAAATATGTAGGCGATTTTACAGTACCTTGCAAATTTGGCATTCGAATATACAATCAATATAAACTCAATATAGTTATAATTTATAATAGTCATAGTTATGCATTAAGCCTTAAATATTTTTGCTGGAAACATAAGGCTCATTCTTCCGTATTGGATTTTTTTGGTGAAGTTCTTATAGTCTTTGAAATATAAGTGGTTATAGGCACCTTTCCCCTAATTAATTTATTAAAATGTAAAAGTGATTGTATCATTTGAAAACAAAATGGCATATATCCTAACTAGCATTTTTGTTGCAGAGGAATTGTTTCAAGATTGAAATAGTTATATATGTCTTCCTGAAAGTTAATTTACTTATGCCTATAATTATAAAGTAATAATATTTTAAAGGCTCGAGTGCGAGTCCTAGTGAATTTTGGCCCATTATGCCAAAGTTTGAGGGTAAGACAATGGGTTCAAGTCCCAATGCACTATGTTGATAAAAAGATGTTGGATTCAAGTTCCAACGCATTATGGCCTAGCATGCCTTTATATGGGTAAGACATTGGGTTTGAGTCCTAATGCACCGTATTGATAATAATAATAACTAAAGAAAAAATAATGTAATTTTCATGAAAAAGCATGAAGCTTGTCCCACTTGATTTGCTCCATTCTTGAAGTGAATATGATAGCAGTGCATGATAAGTCTAAATAAAGACAAGTGGTTGACCAATGAATGTGGGCGTGCGAAAGGCCAAAATAATAATAGTTATCACTATAGTAATTATAAAAGGGGAAAAATTCTTTGAAGAGAATGTGACTTGTGATAAATATTGAGATTGCATACTCATTCCTGAAAGTGAATGTGAAAATATATATATGATAAAGATTATGCATAATAATGTATTTGTGCATAGTTGGATAAATACTACAACTCACCTCTAAGGGAGGTTTGAGACAAAGAAAGATAATGAATATTATTGTGTAATTACATAAATATATCATTGGTCGCATGCATATGATACGCCAAAATATATTTTGTCATGCCTTATGAAAGTTATTAAAAGCAAAATTAAAGCAAAAAAATTATTTTGCTTGTGATGATTTTGAACATTACAATTATTATGATATGATTCTCTTTGTGAAGGAGACATTCATTATATGGATGGTGTGACAAAGGATCTTGTGGTACAAAAACAGTTAAGAGTTCTGAAAGAACTAATTTGTTACTACCCGGATGAATGAAATTGTTCATAACATTAATATTGTAGTAAGTCTCAAAAGAAATATTTTGATTTACAAATATATTAGCCAAAGTGGTTGGCATATTGAGACTATAAATGAAAAGAAGATTGAATATCTTTATATTACTATAATCATACCGGGTAAATATGAAAGGTTACCTGACTTTTCTTTTATTTGTACTACACAAGTATAAGCATGATGATGCAATCACAAGCCACAAGTAAACTAGAGGTTTACTGAAATAAATATTAGTTGGCATGACCGGTTGACCATCTCAGTTCAATTATGATGCGAAAAAATTAATTGAGAATTACATTGGCATATATTGAAGAAATATAAGATTCTTCAAGAATTCTCTTGTGCTGCTTATTCTCATGATATACCAGTTAAGGTTAGGGATTGAATCCCTTGATTTCTGGAACGAATAAAAGGTGATAAATATATGGGCCCAGTCACCTTCCATGTGGACCGTTTACTATTATATGATTTTTATAGATGCATCTATTTTATGGTCACATGTGCATTTGTTATCAACTTGTAGTTTGGCTTTTGCAAGATTGATTGCTCAAATTATTAGAGCACAGTTTCAGAATATAAATTATGATGATTTATCTTGATAATACTGGTTTAAATCCAAGTTGGTTTAGTAGAAATTGTATGCCTCCAATTATATCTAAACTATTGGTTATGAGAACAAAATTGCCAAAATAAAATTTGATATTTGATGTATTATTTAATATACAACAGCACTTGTAAGCATCTAGCCAAGTTATGATAAGTTCTCCCTATCACAATCGGTTCAGGGTCATGAACCAAATAATTTTCATCTAGAAATATGAATGTGCTATATGATTTAATTGTTCCACCACAGTGCACAAAGATAGATCCCCAAATAAGGCTAGGGATATGTGTTGGTGATCCCAACAATAGGGGGAAAAAATGGGCAGCTAAAAAAGTAATGCATGTAATGAATTATTATGAGTACATCGAGATCCTCGTACGAGAAAATGTGAACTTGAAGTTCAAGTGATAATTTATTTGTAAAATATTGTCGGGCGTATTTGCTGACCCAAAGCTAAATGTCATATTCAGCTGCTAATACTCCAAATAAAATAAAGTCCATAATGAATAGAGTCCATGGCATGCATAAAGCATAATAGACTAATCGGTTCTAAAGATAAAACTCCTTGAAGAATGAGAGGAGCAAATGTTCAAGATGGTCATAATAAGGAGGCAAGTGCTCTAGAAGAGTACCACGACATAACACTTCATAAGACCTCATGGGAGAGGCTCAGGTACCTGAAAATAATAAGATAAAGAGATCTCAATAAGTTATGTCTTTATTGAATAATAGTAGAACCGATATAAAATGATCGTCGACGATATTGTTAATATAATATAGCGCTCAATATTATTAATATTGACGAGGATCTTGAGCTCAAATCTGTCATGAAATTTGGACAGATAAATAATTGGCCAAATGAAAAATACGCAATGAAAATTGATTTCACATGAAAAATATGAAGTTGGACGGATAGTCCCAACACCTGAAAGTATAAAGCCAGTTGAGGTATAAATGTGTTCTTGTGCGGAAAAAAAAAAAGGTCAAGTCGATAGACATAAAGACGACTTGTGCCACAAGAAGATTTGCAAATATCCTGGCATTGATTATATAGAGACATGTTCTCCTGTGGTGGATGTCGCCATTTTAGGTTTTAATCTGGCAATACAAGAAAAACATGATATGCGTATAATGGAAATCATTGAAGGATTTAAATTGTTCTGAAGCATATTAAGGTTTCCAAGTAATTTATTAAATAAAGCTTCAAAAATCCTTATACGGATTGAAATAATTAGGGCACATGTGGTATAATCGCCTGAGTGAGTACCTGTTGAAAGAAGGGTACAAGAATGATTCAATTTGTCCTTGTGTCTTTATAAAAAGATCTGGATCTAAATTTGTTATAATCACCGTGTATGTTGATGATTTAACATTGGAACTCCTAGGGAGCTTTCTAAAGCAGTAGAGCTTCCTAAAGTAGTAGACTATCTAAAGAAAGAATTTGGAATGAAATCTTGGAAAGACAAAATTTTGTCTTGGTCTACAAATTGAGTATATGAAAGATGAAATTTTTGTCCATCAATCAACATACACTAAAATGATTTTAAAGCGATTTTATATGGATAAAGCACATCCATTCCGACCTCATAAAAATAATGAAGAGCTTCTTGGTCCCAACGTACCATATCTTAGTGCAATTGGTGCACTAATGTATCTTTCTAACATTACAAGGTCTGACATAACTTTTTCAGTTAATGTCTTAACAAGATATAGCTCTGCTCCTACAAGGAGACATTGGAATGGAATCAAACACATATTGCGGTATCTAAAAGGGACTATCGGTATGGGATTATTTTATGAAAATAATTGCAGTCCCGATCTTGTTGGTTATGCCGATGTTGGGTATTTATATGACCCACAAAAGGTTCGATCTCAAACAGGCTATGTGTTTACATATGGAGGCACTGACATATATTGGAGATCGACTAAGCAATCAATCGTGACTACTTCATCTAATCATGATGAGATAATTGCTATTTATGAAGCAAGTCGAGAATGTGTATGGTTGAGGTCTATAATACACTTTATTCGAGACAAATATGGTTTGAAGTGTGACAAACCACCCACAATTTTGTATGAAGACAATGCAACATGCATATCCCAGTTGAAGGGAGGATTCATAAAATGGGATAGGACAAAGCACATTTTACCAAAGTTATTTTTTTACACATGATCTTCAAAAGAATGGTGATATTAATATGCAATAGATCTGTTCAAGTGATAATATGGCTGATTTGTTCACCAAATCTCTACCGACGTCAACCTTCAAGAAACTAGTGTACAAGATTGGGATGCGAAGGCTCAAGGATGTGAATTGATACTCTCATCAGGGGGAGTTAATATGCGTTGTACTCTTTTTTCCTTACAAGGTTTTGTCCCACTGGGTTTTCCTTGCAAGGTTTTTAACGAGGCAACCAAAAGGCGTATTTCTAAATATGTGTACTCTTTTTCCCTCACTAGGAATTTTTTTTCGCATAGGGTTTTTTTTTCTAATAAGGTTTTAACGAGGTACATTGTCTATGGACATCCAAGGGGGAGTGTTATAAGAAAAATCAAATTATGGTGGATGTCTACTCTTCCTCCATGATCTTCTCAAATGCTTAATGACATATTCAATGACATATTTCTATGCTTAATGACATATTCAATGACATATTTTTCTTCACTTTTCATGCCTATATAAAGGCCTTGTAATAGATAGGAAAATACACACAATTGAAGAAGAAAATCTCTTCCTTCTCTCTATCTCAATTTCTTGTTCATGTTTTACTAAATTGCTTTTATTTCATAACAACATGTCTTGTTCATGTTTTACTAAGTTGCTTTTATTTTATAACAAAAATTAATTATATCTCCTTTAATTTTGGCAACTGATACATATGTGATAGCTTTTTTTCCCCCATAGATTTTGGCTATCTTTTTAATTGATTTTTAATGCCATAAAATTAAAAATTAAATTATATCTCCTAAGATTGTGGTAACTGATTTCATCTCCTAAAATTTTGGTAATTGATAAATATGGACTAACTTATTTTTTGCAGCATTTGGCTATCTTTTTAATAAAATTTTAATGCAATTAATATTAAAAACTGATTATATCTACTAAAATTTTGGTAATTGGATACATGTTTAGTAACTTAGAAAATATTTCATATTAAAAGTACGTTCATTTTATTTTTGTTTGGTCCTCCCTTCATCTTACTAGTAACTCGAGCATATTAATTCAGTGCAACTTTGTGGGTAGTTTTCACGTGGAACTAGGATTTTAACAGATAAGTACACTTTTTATTTTAAAAAAAAGAAAAGAAAAAAAAAATGACACAAAGCAATTGACTTACCTAAAATTAACTACTCAAATGTGGGTGAAGGTTGGTTTATGTTAGTTAATTTTTTATTTTTTAAAATCATTTTCTTTTTTTTTACAATAAAAAATATATTTATTCATTAAAATTCAGACAATATTATTGAGAACAATAGAATAATTTAAAATAAAAAAATATTTCAAGAGTAATAAAAATATATCTTCTATTATATTAGAATGAGAGTAGCAGACAAAAATATTAAATAAAGTAATATGCTAATAAAAATTTCTATTAATAATGTAATAATAATACTAAAGATTGGATAATATAATTAAAAAAATACATAACAAAAAAGTTATTCGATAATTATATAAGTTTCTTTTAATTTAATAGAGATTTATTATTGGGTATATCGTATTGACAAATAAGATGAAAATTAAAATTTATTATAGTAATATGATCTAATATGTTCAAACAAGCCCGGTTATAATTTATTTTTATTAATATTTTTTAATATCGACCGTGCATCGCGTGGGTACGACTACTAGTTTACAAGAAGAGCAAAAGACCTGTGATGAGATTTTCACTTTGATTATTTAAACTAAAAGCATGTTGTAAGTCCAATATAAACGATCAGTTGTCACAGATAAAAATAGCTAGTGACAAACAGTTTTTTACTGCAATTTAAACTCCATGACATAAACTTGAGCATTACCTCCATGTGCAATTTAATTAGAGTGTTAATTTAGTATGAGTCTGTACGACTACCAAAAAGTAACTTTGGATATGAAAAATAGGAGGGGTTATGTTCAAAACTGGTTCATTTTGTTAAAGCATCCCCTTCTAGCGATTTTTTGTTAAGTCAATCCTCTATATTTTTGTTTTTTAGTTGTGCAATATTCACTTTGATATTGAAGTTTACTAATCGGACCTTTTTAGGCTGCACTGCTTCTCTTTCTCGGCAAGTTCTCTCATGCGGTTGACAAAATTAGCCTCACTTTTCTTGATAAGCAAATTTCAGTTGATTAAGAAATCTAAGAATTACTTGGGCTTCAAGTAATATTACATTATTTTCCCATATATAGAGACCAGACATCGGGTAAATACCATCAGGCTGGGGTCACTGGTTTGTTTTTTGGAATCTTCATACAAATAGCAGGTAAGATTCGTTATTTATTTTTCCTAATTTATATACATATTATATACTAATTATATATGATTATATACATATATTATACACACGCCGGCTATTTTTAGTTTAAGCAACCGGTTGTGTGGCTATTTAGGATAAATCTTTCTTGTTTTTCCATTCTATTTCATTTGGGCCCAGGCCCAAACCTTTTTAATACTCTATTAGATGATATTAATTTCGGCCCACCTTGAAATAAAGTGTCTATTTCTTCAGTGCCAATAAAATCACAGGCAGCTACGAACCTCTCTTCAGCCGCCGAGTTCTCCTGCAAAATATCTCTCTGTTCGGCGCAATCCAATTGTAAAGTTCCCCTCTTTCTCTCTTTATCACGCCGCAAAAACCTAATCCTGATTTTTTAGTTGTAGTATACGAACTATGATTAGGGTTTTGTGTCTGCTCCTACTACATACGGAAGTATTTAACATATTAATTTGCATTCTTCTAGTATCTCCTTTATTGTGATGATTTTTTGTTGTCTGGAGTGGTGATTAGTATTAATGGTTATTAATTATTTTTCGAATGAATGAACAAAAGAAAAGAAGATTAAGTTCAAAGATGAATTTTTATTTACATCCTAGCAGGCACGTAAATATATGATGATTTTCTGATTCCTAATTAGATGATTTTGTTGTCTGGTTATTAGTAAAAGTGCTTACTTTTCGAATGAATAAAAAACATAGAAAATATTGAGGTCAAAGATGAAATATTTATTTAGGTCTTGGCACGTTAATATCTATTGAGTTTGTGATTCTTATTTATCCAAACGTCGGTTTTGCCAGAGTTGGTTTGAGATTGCAAGTTGGGTTCAAATTAATCTAATCAAGTATGCATAGATCATATTAGCAATCAAAGAACTTGATATTGAATATTTTCAACTTTAGTAAAATACACAGGGAATGGTTATAGAGGATTCATAAAGCTGAACACAGCATAGTCGATTAATTGAATAGCATGTATTATTGGAGAATTGTGTGTAGCTATCTTTATTTTTCTTTGTTAACATATGTGTGTGTCATTTTGGCTATTGACAGGTCTTCTAATTTCCTAGCGATTCTGTATTTTCCAGCTAGCAATGGCTACTAGTGAGTAATTAGTCGATTGTCAAATTGGATAATTTATTTATTAGGTTATTTTTGTAATGATTTTAATATGATTGCAGGGCTTCAGTTTGAAAATTCATGTGAAATTGGAGTTTTCTCAAAGCTGACCAATGCATATTGCTTGGTAGCTATTGGGGGTTCTGAGAACTTCTACAGGTTCCTTTTTTTGGCTCTTCGAATCATCTGTTGCTTAATATTGGAAAATTATGTAGTTTGAAACTAAAAGATTTGAAAAAGAAAATACTGGAGCTGCGCTTTCAGAATTTCCTAGTGAAAACAGCGGAAACAAGAGAATGATTGAATATATACTTAAGTGAGGAGTGTGGAGAATGGCAATGAAGAAAGTGGGAAAAGGGAAAGGATTTGTGTGCCCTCTTCCTGAATTTTTCCTTCTTCCCAATTTAGCACCTTTGAAAATTGACCTATGTCTTTATCACAAAAATAAAAGCTGTACCTCAATGTTTTAATCTAGTTTCCAGGTTCTGAACTCAGTGAAAATGATGTGATCTGTATTTTTTTCCAGCACGTTTGAGTCGGAGTTAGCAGGCATCATCCCAGTGATCAAAACCTCCATTGGAGGAACGAGGATAATTGGAAGACTCTGTGCTGGTACGTGGCAACAACTCTAGCTATCTTGGAACTTTAAGGTCCTGTTGCCAACTGATCTTTATTGGAATAATTAAGTTCCTCACTTTTCTGATCTTGTGCAGGAAACAAAAATGGGCTTCTCTTGCCTCACACTACTACAGATCAAGGTAATTATATAATCAACCATGCTGTAGATACATCTTCCTTACTCACTATACTGTGATTAACCATATATTTGAGCAAGTTTTTCATTTGTAAATCCTTGAGTTAGACATTTGTAATTGGACGAGTGTTCCAATATAGAAATCCTTGTTTTATTTGGAATGGTGGTGACTGGGCTAGCTTACGCACACCTCCATTATTATTCCACTAGGTACCTGTCATATCCTGCTAGCACAGGTAACGGGTAAGTCTACCCACCAAGGCTTAGGCACATGGGAAGAAATCAGCTAGTGTTTTGTGTTTTTGTCCCATCTGAGATTTGAACCTTTGTCTCAGAGGTTCGCATCCACTTCATTGACCACTAGGCATTAGGCAACACCTTTGGGTGCCTTTGTGTGTTGTATCATTGTTGGTTATGCTGGCATGTCTTAGATTGCCACTTCTGGAGCTTCTTCTTGTGGTTTAATCATCTCTTACACATATGTCACCTACATATGTTTTAGTATTTAGTACCTATATTTTTTCATCTTATGTATGTACCTTTCTTGACTTATTTGTCTTGCATTTGGGTTTATGATGAGGACTTGGGTCATTTTGGATCAGCTGATTTCAAATTGGAGAATTTAATAACAACTTTGATGCCTATGTTAAACAACAACTACAACAACGCCTCAGTCCCAAACAGAATTAGGATCGGCGATATGAATCCTCATTTCTTTCTTTAAGCTCAACTCATATCATCATCATGCCAAAATCAATGCCTATGTTAACCTTGCAATATGTAAAAGTTTTATATCTAAAAAAGGGTTTCAGATACCCACCTAAATTGAAGGAAATATGAACCCATTAAATATGGTAAATATGCTTCTGTCTTGACTATTAAAGTTGCAACTTATTGTGATTTGTGCAAATGGATTTGTTTTGAATCACTTTGTTCAAACTGAGCCTTTGAGAAATTTTATTATGTCACATGTTACATCCAATTATGCGGGTTAGGAAGGAAAAGAGTATTAAGGAAGTTTTGGCTACAGCACCGCAGGCCTTGAACTCTTGCACTAGGCTTGAGCCTGTCTGATGACTGCAAAAATCATATTAACTACAAACAGTTTAAACAATGTGTAACTCATCTTTGTGCAAATGATACCAATTTAGCTATTTACTTTGAGTTGTAAGTTGTAACTTATCTTTGGGCAAACAATACTGCCCTGATAAGTTGCCTATCAGAAAAACTGCCTTGATAAGTTATTTTTAACTTCATTATTTGAATCCATATCAATGTACATTCTGGGAGTAGTTTTTAGGACCTGTTATTCACACTCGAACTCTCCTACTGTTTGCTGTGTGTGCTTTCTAGCAATAAGACTGCTTGCTAAACGAACCACTGCTGACGAAGTGCCCCATACCCGCACTAAGGGGTAACCTGAGATAATAATTACATATTAGCTCATTCTGGGATTCCCTTTCTAGTTGCCCCTACTGTGGTTCTAGGATGCGCGAAACAAGTGTTTTTGGGATCGTAACAGTTGGCTAGATTCACCAGGAAAGGCAACTATTTCTGTTTTAGTTACTTGGGAGGTAGTGCGAGCATTTCTAATGATGTATGATGGAAGATGATCGTGTGATTATTATTCCTTTAAATAATAGTTGATCAACGACAATAGTAAAGATAAAAATGCGTAAAAAGAAATTTCAACAGACCAGCGTTTAATTATCACTCGATAATCCCATGCTCATTAGTGGGACAGAAGTGTTTTGTGATATACAGTGCTTCCCCCACTAAAGTTGAATTGACTCTGCTCACATCTTTGACTTTGGTTCTGCCTTTTTGTTTATGTTTCTGCTGGAAGAACTTCAGCACTTGAGGAACAGTCTGCCGGATGGAGTTGTGGTTCAGCGCATTGACGAGCGATTGTCGGCCCTGGGGAACTGCATAGCATGCAATGATCATGTGGCTCTTACGCATACAGACCTTGACAAGGTAATCAATCCGTTGGCTACTTTCCGCTACAAATTGGTATGATGTTGTATAGATCTCTGATATTTATTCCCCTCCCTGTTTATAAATGACAAGGCATAAGTGAACTTTATATCTTTTGGAAGCACGTGGTTATCCATTCCTTGGCGTCTTGTCTATAGTTTGTTTTATGTAGAGAACTGAACAACTCTCTTGAGTTTAAGCAAGTTAATCCTCGTCATGTAATACTGCATCAGTGAGTTGTTTCAATGTTCATGAATGTGCAACAGGAGAATTTTCTTACATATTATATCCTATTACTGCAGTACAGTTTACACTATCTGTAGAGTTTCTTGGCCTTATTTATATTGTGCTAAACTTTGTTTATGGAAAAAGGTACTTGTTTATTTACTCCTAATCAAGTGTTATCGTCCTCATATTAGCGCTAAACCCTCATCCTTTACTTTTCCTTCTTCTATCCTATTGTTTTACCTCAACCAACGCAGACTCACTACATTATTGTCATAGAGCTTTAGTTGTTGCATTTACTCTTATTATTATTGATTAATGGGGTACGGTCACCTAAGATTGTCAAATGTTATTTTTATCAGGAAACTGAAGAGATGATCGCTGATGTTCTTGGTGTGGAAGTTTTTAGGCAGACAATAGCAGGGAATATTCTTGTTGGCAGCTTTTGTTCTTTCTCAAACAGGGGAGGCTTGGTAAGTATACATTCTTTAAAGCCTTGTCAAAAAAGTTTACATTCTTAAATAATGGGAATGGGTGACGTTTGAACATACACGGCTTATACACCAATGAATGAGTAACATGTGTTAACATACACTTGTATCATTAAGCCATATTTAATTGATGTGCATTCTCACCTCAGTTTGTCGCTTACCCATGATAAATTAATCTGGTTTAGTGTAAACATCGGGTGTTGGTAGTATTTGCCCATGTGATGACTGCTGCTTGTTACAGGTCTGGGGGCTAAACTAGAAATGTGTTGTTTTGTTGCCTCATTTTGCTAAAACGTCGTGCTGGAGCAGGTACATCCTCATACGTCCATTGAAGACTTGGACGAACTTTCAACTCTCCTTCAGGTTCCTCTTGTTGCGGGAACAGTGAACCGCGGTAGTGAAGTGATAGGTGCTGGATTGACTGTCAATGACTGGACTGCCTTTTGTGGCTCAGACACTACTGCTACAGAGTTGTCCGTTATTGAAAGCGTATTCAAGTTGAGAGAGGCTCAACCTAGTGCTATTGTTGATGAGATGAGGAAGTCATTGATCGACAGTTACGTTTGAGTTATATGGTTCAAGTTGCATGTACTATGGAGTTGTGTGACAGTATGACCTACTGCTTTAATTTTGTGTTTCCTGTGTTAAAAGGTCTGTCTTGATAAAGCACAGATTTATGGTTAATCTTAATTGCGATTTCCAATTTTCAAGTGTATAATGTTTGATGTGGAGTTTAATTTCCTTATAAAATTTCGTTATTTATACAGCATTTGGTTTTTGCAATAACTAACTTAATCTTCGTACTTGGTATTAGATTTTGCATAAGTTTTACAGAGGGGGAAATTGAACGCTATAATACTAACTTCGGGTGGTATTTAATAAATTCAAAACGTTGTTGTTATTATCAATCATTAAGTCGTTCAAACAATTGTGAGATAATTCAATCATTTTGATTATTCACTTTCATTAAGTCTTTTCTACATTTATTCAGTATACGTAAAATAATTAATCCATGAAACCACAACTCTTGGTTGCTTGATTCTAACTCTACTTTTTTTTTTTGGGTTGTCTTTCTTCTCATCATCCAATCTTTTTCTTAATATTAATTTGATCCAACAACACCTATACTATAAAAAAATTAGACGAACATCATAATTGTAGAGAAATATATAGTACTCAAACATATGTATACACGTCAACTTAATTAATAAAATAAACACAAACAATTGAACGAAAATATGAATGATAAATTTAAAGCAAAAAAACACATATATTGAACCTTGATTTCCTTGTATCCTTCATAAGAATACTAGAAAATGAATAATGAGCTATAGATTCTAATTTTAATTTGTAAAATAAATATTATATGAATGAGTAAACTTACGACAAAGCTCAACATATTATAGTTTGGACCAAAGTGCTACTGTTGTGCCTACGAATCATTGAAATATTCAACCGAATAAAATCAATTATTTATTATCTGATTGAATATTTGAATGTCACATAAACTTGAATTCAAAATACAGCTGAAAAAAGTGCTTTTGTTTACCACCACGTTAATGATTTAAGGTTTCATGTAATAGTTCACATTTGAAAAGGTTTTTATTAGGTAAAATTAATTAATTTTAAAGTTCTAAATATTATATTCCATATATAGTATGTTAAATAAGGAAGGTTTTAATATGTAATATTTTACTTGAATTCAAATTCCTAAATATTAGGAAAATAATTAAATTACTATTATATTATGTCCAATGCTAAATTTATTTTTAAAGGGTAAAAAAGGCGAACGACATTTCGTTAAGGGCATTCGTACTTTTAATATAACTAATCTCTATGTACGTGCGTTGCACGTAAATATTTAATCAATTAAAGGGTAGCTCAGTGCATAAGGTATTCCGCATTCACGCAAGGTCCAGAAAAGGATCGCACCTCAACGGGTGTGATGTAGACAATCTACCCTAATACAAGCATTATTTTCTATAAAAGATGTATATATGGATTGTTGTAAAGCAATTAATATGGAAAAAATAATAAAATCTTTTAAATGCAAAAAATCATTGTCATTACATGGGGGGAAAAAATCAAACATCGTCTAAACTTGCATATATAATCAATTTAATCAAGTTAGATAGTATTTATATTTATTGATAGTGTAGAAATATGCAATATGGTCATATCTTATTTAATATATTTATTTACTTTAAAAACATGCAATGATCAAGTAATATTAAATTTTAGGTAGCACAAAATTATATAAAAAGATAAATTAATCTTGGATATTTAAAGGCAAACTCGCAGAAGATTTTTTTTTTAATAAAGTAGCATTTTTCAAGAAGGAATTAAATTGTGTTTAAAGTAAGAAAATACATTCCTAAAATTCCTAACCTAAACTGAATAAAAAGGTTTTAAAAGCATCCCTAAAATTTCTAACTCAAATAAAAAGGAAAATGTATTTTTAACGAAGGAATCAAATATTTTCAATTCCGAGAATTCTTATTCGTAATGCAAATAAAAGAGGAAATTACCTTCTTAAGAAAGAATCAATTTTGTTCCATTCCTAAGAACATAACAAATAAAGAAAGGCAAATATTTGCTCCTAAATATAAATAAGAGAACGAAAAATAGTGACTCTACAAAAAGAGTCCCGTCAAAATCGTTGCCCTGTAGAGCTTGGTTTTTTCATCCGAAGTAATTTTAAGTTTTTCTTTCTGTCTATTACTTTAGAGTTTAGACTATACTATAAAGAGGTCAATGTACTGTTTTGACCTTTCATTCCATTTTGTGATTATAGTAATTTTTATTCTAGTACTCTCTGCGAAGACAGTTTGATTACGTGAATTTATTAAAAAATACTACTTCTATGAAGACAAAATTGGTAATGTAATTATACATATGAATAGTAACTTTGGAAGTTTATTTATTTAGAGATTGATTTTTCCGTTGCTATACGACGTGTTTATTGCTAAAGTTATTTTGGCCGTGAACAATTGAAGAAGTTCTTCAAGTCCCAAATACTCTAACAAAAATTAGTTAAATAAAAATAATAATAAAGTGACAAGGGACTATGATTAGCAGTATCAACAATAATAACAACAACATAGTACAATCTCATAAGTAGCTATAATTAGCAGCATCAATAGAAAGAAAGTTTTAGATAACAGGACATAATATGAAGTTTAGTTATAACACTACATAAACTACTTCTTTGGTCTCGTATAAATTGGGGGAGAGATCGTTACAGCTTGCACCATATAAAACTACAAGAGAAATGTAATTCATATCACTTTATATAGTGGTTTAATGGCGTGAGATTTGTGTGTCTTCGCTAATAGGTAGGACACTTGATTGGTGTTAGAATCCCGTGCAAATTGAATCATACTTGCCTTAATTCAAAGACCATAAATATTAGGAATTCAATTAGCGATTGTTACTATTTTATCCTAGATGCAATGAAGCTTAATTTAATTTTTTAAGGTTAAAAGAGTCGATCAATATGTCAAGGATATTTTTGCCATTCAACATTTAGCGTGCAACATTCGTGCTTTTATAATAATATAGATATAGATATAGATATACTAGTTTAAGGTACATACTTTGCGCGTGTATCCCATTCAATAAGTATAAACTTTTAAAAAATTATTAAATACTATTAAACTATGTATACTTAACGTGCTTTTTAAATGTTAGTTTGGAAATATTTCTAAAATTTGATGTTGGGTTAAAGAAATCATAATAATATATGATAATTTAATATTATTAGAATATGTATTTATATTTTGGTACATAAATATTATAGAAGGTTTATTTGATTAAAGGGTAATGGAAATACTATTGTACCCTTATAGAATCAGACATATTTTTCATACATAGTCTTCTATTTTTTTTTAAACTTTTACTAAGATAAACTCATTCAATTAGAGACGTAAGTTATGCATACCTTTTGCATTTCAATTTTCTTATATCAAAATCATATTATTAAAAAATAACTAAATGCCCTAAATATTAAAAAATAACTAAATGGCTATTTTCTGAATGTAAAAAAAAAAAATTAAATTATTATTATTAAATATTAAGAAAATAATTAAATGACTATTTTATCTAGTGTAAAGTCTTTCGCTAAGGGATTTCGTGCATTTTTTAATACTAGTTTCTCGCCACGTGCGTTGCACATGTATGCGAGTCATGAAATGCACACTTTTATAAAATAATATCAATAGTATTAAAATAAAGATTTGAGTTAATAATGATATAGAAAAGAATAAAATACATGTCATTGTAAATAATCAATTCAGCACGGGATATAGATTGTTTGGAAAGAACTGTCGCTTGAACTCGGCTTTGAACTAATTTCACGTGCTAATAGTACATAGACCTTTATCCACGCCGGCCATCTTCCTTCTCCACCATAGCATGGCAGTCTCTGAGAGGTACAACTGTGCAGTGTTGATCATGGCCTCGTCGTCCCTCACTTTGCCGTGCTTGAAGTAGATCTCCAAGTGCTAAAGGAAGTTTTACACTTATTGTGCATCACGAACACCTTTGAACACGGGGGGTTTGGGAGCCTCGATCTTGGCCTCCCTTGTCACCACAACATTGCTGGCTACCTCGGTCACGCCAACACTAATATGCTCCTCAAGTGACTCTATCTTTGCCTTCATAGCATCGATAGTACTTAAAGCCTCCATGAAAGCAGTGATGGTTTACCTCAGTTCCATCTCGGTCTGTGTACGTCCCTCCAAGTAATTTCGGATACTCTCAATCTCTTCAAGAGTGTGCCCCTCAAGAACGCTAAGAGTGCCTTCCACCTTCCCCAAGCGTTGGCCAAAGATCTCCACGACGTCTATCCCCGCATTCATCTTCATCACCCACTATTTACCGAGCGAGACGTCCTCGGGCAGGACCTCCACTTCATCCTCGCTCGCCTCAGTGGCAAATGATTCTTGGGATGTAAGCCCTTCGTTTGACACAGCCTCGGATGGCACCTCCTGGATCTTGTTGGTGGCATTCCTCATTTTGTTACGGCCACTTTTGCCAGCAACATCTTGGATGACGCTGGCTTAGGTATTGCCAGCGTTAATTTCTCCGTCGTTCGTCATTCCCTTAGTTGCAACCTTTGCCCTGATACCACGTTGTCACGTCCTTAGTCGTTAACTAAGTACACGTGCGACACTTGACAATTTGTTCATGATCTTGCACAACTTACTCACGTTCTTGCTATGCCAAATCAACCTTACTACACTCAAGATAGCTAAGAGATTGTTAGAAAGAACACAAGAAAATTGTTAAAGGAATCTTTGTATTAGAGAGAATTTGAATTATTTGCTTGGTAAAATACAAATGAATGGTCTCCTTTATATACTAGTCTCCTAGGGGCTAGTGTGTAAATATTAACTGTTACACAAGTACTTAATATTTACAAGATAAAAGTGTTTTCTAGAATTCTCTACAAGCCTACTAGAAGATTTCAAGGACTTTCATAGCAGATCCTTAAATGTCCATACTTATCTAAATTTTCTCGCAAATGGTAGCCTTACTCTTATGTAAGCTTCCACGTGACATTAATATATGTCAAATAGCTCCTATGTGGCAGGATGACATGACGGATCACCACACATGGCCCAATTAATCCAAATTGGCTCTGAATAAGCAATGAGAGAGGGTAAAACAGTCTACAGAAGCCAATGGTCCTCTAAATTGAATACAATTTGTGCATTTGACACTCCTAAGGTATTTGGTCTTTCCTTCATCGAAAGCCCGGTGAAAGCCAGTGCGAATAATAGTATAACAACAATGTCGAAGCGCAAGCGTCGAGGGACGGTAAAGAGCATTAACAGCTCCCTTCTTAACCCTTCAGGTTACCTCTTTACTCAATCTTCTTCTTCTATCGTCCAGTGAGAAGGTTTTAATTTCAACCTTGTAGTTGTTTTTTGAAAAAAATATTTCTTCTCTCAATTATAGGGTAAACTAGGGCTTGATCGGAATCACATTTATTGGCGCTGCTGCTATCGTAGATTCACTGAGTTCTATCCTAATTTTAGTAGAACTTTTTTTTTTCTTTTACTTTTTCCTTTTAGATAAGAACAAATTAGAAAACATAATGGATCAAAATAATGAAACCGATGTATCAGATAATAAACCACTTGATAAGGAAGATAAGAAACTTTCCATCAACCTTGCAGCTTCTATACAGAGGGTTGGGTTCTCTTGTTGGGGGGTGGGTGATGTGGCAGGCTGTTTCTCTTCAATTGCTGTCAAAGCAATGATTAAGCTACTGACCAATGCTATAGTCCATTCTAACCTTGAAGGTCATATATCTGTTTACTCAGATTTTCCATATCAAGATTTGTGAGCGGGAAGGAGCAATGAGTTTTTAGATAGGAGTTAATGGAATGTACAGGAGCTAGCCTCTTTTTTGTACTCAGTATCCCCGCGATGCTTATTGAATGAAACCTAACTTTACCTGATCAAAGAAAAAGAGTGGGAAGGAGCAATGTTGCTTCCCCTTCCTAGAGCACGGAAATCAACATTGTGCTAATAGTTTCAAAGGTGCAAAGCTGATATCGTAATTTTCCACCACAGCAACTGATCAGGAAAGGATTAATATGGAATCCCCAAGTATGTCACAGTTCAAACCACGATCACGTGCACTAACATGAAAAAATAAGGTGACAGCTGATACAAGCCACTCTGAGGTTATGCCACGCAAGCTTCTTGTTGTTCGCAGTTCAAAACACAACCATGTTCACGTCAAAGACGTAAAGTAAGATAACAGCTGATACGAGGCATTCTGAAGTTATCCCACTGCCTACTTCTTGCTGTCGTGGTTCAAGGAGGAACAATAGTTTAAAGGGGTTAGGCTCATGGAAATTCGAGCGTTACTTAGAGTACTTTTCTGCTCTAACTCTACGTTTGGTTGGGGTGAGGAAAGGTTGGTGAAGGGTAAGTAAAAATTTAGGTTAAAAAGGTTATTTCTCTTGTTTGGCAAGGAAGTAAAATATGAACAGAAGTAAATGTAGAGAGGTCGGCTCCCCTCCAAGTCAACCTTTTTTAGCCCCTCCAAGATTGGACGGAAAAGAAGAAATGCTGAATACTACTAAATGAACTTTCTCTCCTTTACCCTCTCCTCAACTTTATGGAACCAAACAGAGCGTAAGAACCCAAGACTTATCAATTTCTCTTGTGAGCCTAACTTTTGGTTTTTTTTATAGGAGCATATGGAAATGGCATCCAGAAGATAGGAAGAACTCATTTACAATACCTTGACAGTTTGCGGTTCTACTTGTACTCAGAACGTTCTCACAAATCTAAGGTGTTGAATTGGATCAAGAAAAAGAACATATTCTCGAAAAATTTGTTTTTGTGTGTTTATTATCCTTATAAAAAAATATATTTGTTCTGCAGCTGACAAGGCACCTGATGGTTTCTCTATGGGGTTTTTCCATAATTGTTGGGAGATTGTGAAAGAAGATATCATACATACCATCAGGACTTTCACAACAATGAGTATTTTGAGAAGAGTTTCAATGCTTCTTACATAGCCCTTATTCCTAAGAAGAATGGTGCAAAGGAACTTAAGGACTTTAGACCTATTGGTCTAATAAGAAGCATATACAAGATCAATCATTTCCAAATTGTTGACAGAGAGGCTCAAGAAAGTGGTGGACAAGCTAGTAAATGAGCATGAAATGGCCTTCATAAGAGGCAGACAAATCATGGGTGCTTCTTTGATTGCAAATGAATGTGTGGACTCTAGACTTAAAGGGCAGGTCCCAGGAATACTTTGTAAGCTTGATATTGAGAAGGCCTATGATCATGTTAATTGGAACTTCTTACTCAAAGTTCTTCAGGATATGGTTTTGGGTAGGAAGTGGATTAACTGGATATCTTTCTGCACCAAAACAGTCAGATTTTCCATATTGGTGAATTTCTCCAGAGGAGGCTTTATTCCTTCTGAAAGAGGCTTGAGACAAGGGGACCCCTTATCACCTTTTCTTTTCCTCTTTGCTATGGAGGGACTGAATCAAATGTTAAGAAATGCAAACAACAATGGTTGGCTGAAAGATTTTAATACTTCAACAGGGAAGGAGATAGTGTGGAGATCACCCATCTTCTAAATGCTGATGATTCTTTAGTTTTTGTGAGGCAAAGCAGATCAACTAAAATACCTAAGAGTTATTCTTGTTATATTTGAAACAGTTTCAGTGTTGCATGTAAATTGGAGGAAGAGCATGTTGTTCCCAGTTAAAGAAGTGGATAATATCCAGGTCCTAGCAGCTATACTGGGATGTGAGGTGGGTTCTCTACCAACTATATATTTGAGTTTATCTCTAGGCTCCAAGAATAAAGCTCAGGAAATATGGAATGGGTTTCTTGAAAGATGTGAAAAAGGCTATCAATCTGGAAGAGCCAGTATTTATCCTTGGGTGGAAGGTGGTATTGGTTAATAGTGTCTTGGATGCACTTCCGACATATGTAATGTCTTTGTTTCCTTTACCAAGTAAGGTGAGGAAAAGAATATATTAAGAAGGAACTTTATATGCAAGGAAACAGCGAGAAGGAAGCTATTCATCTGGTTAAATGGAATTCCCTTATCACAAGCAAAGACATGGGGTTAGGAACCTTAAAGCAAGAGAGGCAATCCTCAAATACGTACTTTGACTTGACGGCTTACCCGTTCTATAAGAGAACGGTTCAACTGGTTAGGCGGTCTGGTCTGGCGCATTACAATCAAAGTTTACTCTTGAAGTGGCTTCGGAGGTATAATCTGGAGGTTAATGCTTTGTGGAGAAAGGTCATCTGCGACAAGTATGGACAAAATGGACAATGGTACTCTAACATTGTTAATAGTCCATATGGGGTTGGGTTATGGAAGTCAATCAGACTTCACTGGAATACTTTGGTTGATAATACCACCATAAAGGTAGGTAATGGAAGGAAAACACTTTTCTGGAGTGATAACTGGTTAGGATATAGCCCTCTCAAAGAACTATTCCCTGATTTTTTCAGCATTGCAACATCACCTACAACCACTTTAGACACTGCTGGGGACAACAAGGATGGAATGTTACTTTTAGGAGGGCCTTGAATGACCGGGAATTAGAGAGGGTTGTGAATTTCTTTAATATCTTGGAAGAATTTCATGGTCTCGGAGAAACTGAAGATAAACTTTGTTGGAACCTTTGCAGGAATGGAAAATTTACATTCAAATCTGCATATACCTTAATTTCTACTCCAAACCAAAGTTAGAACATTGGCTTGGAGGTATGTTTGGAAAGTCTAGGCACCTCTCATGGTAGTATGCTTTTCATGATTAGTCGCAAGAAAGGCTTGTCTAACCCAAGAGAACTTGAGAAGAAGAGGTTTTTAGCTATGCTCAAGGTGCCTATTATGTGGTACAACTATAGAAACTAATAGCCATTCGTTTCTTCATTGTCCTTTTACTGACCAATTGTGGCAGCTCTTTCTTAATATTGCGGGACTTAAATGGAGCATGCCAGCAAACACTTGTGTTCTGCTGAAGTGTTGGAATTATAATGGGGGTATAGTGAGACAGAAGAAATGGTGGAGATTGATTCCTGCGTGCATATGGTGGACAATCTGGAAGGAGAGAAAATGAAGAACTTTTGAAGACAAGCAATTCTTTACAGAACATCAAGATGAAGTGTTTTCTTTTGTTTCATTTCTGGTGTAAAGAAAGCTGTGTAGAGGAGGCATAATCTCTAGTAGACCTTATAGGTGCACTGTAATCTTAGGTGGATATAACTGGTTTTTGTTTTCTTTGTAAATATGGCTTGGCACTGCCCTAGTGTTGTTTTTATTTATTAATATACATGTTACCATTATAAAAAATAATAATAATAATAATAATTAAAAAAAAAAATAATATATATATATATATATATATATATATATATATACTAGCCTCTATGATCGTGCGTTGCACGAGAATGTGTATTGACAGTAGTTAACTTTCAATTGTATATGTATACAATATGAAATCAATTCCTTAAATAAATAAAAAATATAATTTATTAGACAAACCAAGTCATAAATAGTGTTTTGACATAATATAGAGAACAAATTAAAACTAAATATTCTGGAGTCACAAAGTTATGTGATTGAAGTTGTAATATAACAAATGCACTATTATTTACTATTTTATGTGAAGTTATGATTTACTTTAGTTAAGCCTTTAGGTATATGACGTCTAACATATATCTCAAGATAAAAATATATTGATAATGGAGAAAACTAAGCTTAAAAGTCATTTAGTTATCACTGTCTTTCATGACACTTTTTTTTGTTGGACGTTATTCTGTTTCAATTATTACACATTTTTATATCTAAAAATTTTAAATTCTTAGCCACACATTGAAAACACATTTCTTTTATTATACTGAAGAAATCATATTATACAAAAGTTATCGCTAGGAAATTATTCAACCCTTATTCTTATCATTCCATTCAAACCAATCGTCATAGAGAACCTTGAGATGTAACTTAGTATATCTATTTTTGAAAGTGATTGATTTATTAGGAGTAGTCACCAATTGAGATTTAGCGTCTCTGAGTTGCAAATTGGCGTATATATATATTAAAAGATCGTCATACCTACCAAACCAAACGTCATATCCTTGCTGTTGACTTGTAAATGTTTCTTTTTAACTATTTATCTTAGATATAGAGTGAAAACTCAGTGATAATTTATTGGAAGGAATAAAATTCATTCTGTTAGGCAAACACTCATATTTAAACCTATTCATGCTTACCATGCAACTCTAAAGTTTGTATGTGCGGGTGTTGATATTTTTATCAATCAATATTTTGTGTCTTAACATTTGTATTTTTATAATATATATATATATATATATATATATATATATATAAAATTAGAATTTGTATAGTATAATCTATACAAATATAGTATAGGATAGTATAAATATATTAGTAGTTTATCCAATTCATAATTATTTCCAACGTTACCAATTTGTAGTTGTATTAGAAGTTCTAGATATTGGTAGAGTAGGAATTTGATGTCGGATGTGGAGTTTTAATCCGGAAAGAATTCCATTCTTGGGGTAATATTTGGAATATTACAATTAAACCCATCTTTAACTCAAAATTTTAAGGGCATAAAAGTCTATTAAAGTTTCAAGGATATTTTAGTCGTTCAACAACAACCCAGTATAATCCCACTAGTGGGGTCTGGGGAGGGTAGTGTGTACGCAGACCTTACCCCCTACCTTGGGGTAGAGATGCTGTTTCCGATAGACCCTCGGCTCCTTCCCTCCAAGAACTCTCCACCTTGCTCTTGGGGTGACTCGAACTCACAACCTCTTGGTTGGAAGTGGAGGGTGCTTATCACTAGAGCAACCCACTCTTGTCGTTCAACATTTAGCATAAATTATTCGTACTTTTATAATATATATATATATATATATATATATATATATATTTTTTTTCTTTTTTTTTTCTTTTTTTTTCTTGTGTTTATAAGTCATCTCATT
This sequence comes from Nicotiana tomentosiformis, assembly GCF_000390325.3. Taxonomy (NCBI): domain Eukaryota; kingdom Viridiplantae; phylum Streptophyta; class Magnoliopsida; order Solanales; family Solanaceae; genus Nicotiana; species Nicotiana tomentosiformis. Next base: position 142,752,689 of record NC_090813.1, read on the forward strand.
AAGGATAAAATGAGAAGTTTAAAGTTAGATCGTTTTCCAAATGTAGAAAGGTATTTTTTTTTTTTGCGACAGTCTAAAAAAGTAAGAGTATCACATAAGTTGGGACGGGAGGAGTACCATTTAATTAAAAATAGGACTCAGTTGTTGTTACACTTACATTAAGTTTCATGCTTTACGGAGAATTTTTAGTTTAATTAAAGATTTGAATGTCAGTGTAGTGTAGGATAAGGGTGAGATTTGAAAAAAAACTTAGTATTTGAAAATTCCTAATTTGTCTCAATTTGAGACAAATTCTTGAGTACTGGAATGAATGGAACATTATGGATATTAAAGATTCATTGTATAATCGACACTGACTAGTTTGAAGTGGCTTAGTTGATTGATTGATAGAAAATATAACTTAATTCTGAATACATTCCTTATGTTGTTGCAAATGCACTAAATACATGAAACTTCATTTGGAGGAAAGTTGCCAATTTAGTCCGTCAAAAGCAATCAAGTTAAAGGACAGTTATATCACCCTATAAACAAGTAGCTTCAATCAAAACGGCTCATTGCTTAAAAATGTCCCTCGACGGCAAAGATCAAAGGGGAGACTACAAACTTCTGGTATTACTAATACCTTGCAACCTTAGATATTTTTTTATCAGCTTGCTGAATTGTGCATCTTTATCTCTAATTACATAAGTCCTTTAACATTGGAATAAACATTTGTCTGCGCCTTTATTCATTTCATGTTGTCTATTTAATTTGATGGAAGATTAGTTTTCTTCAAAGTCAGATCAAGACTTAAATAAGACCTTGCATTTGATATAAGTTTGGGACAAGAAGGTTAATCTAACAGAGTGTTAAATTAGGATTTCTGGTGTAAGATTCTCTGTGTTTTCTGGGTAAGGTACATTCTATCCTCATAATTTTGTAATTTTCACCTTTTCACCCGTACGATTTCTTGGCACATTAATACCGTATATTGTCTGTTTGCTTGCTACTGTCATAGATCACTGAGTTCTATCCTAATTTTTACAGAACCATTTTTCTTTTACATAAGAATAAATTACTTAAGAAAATCATAAGATATCAAAATAATGAAACCAAGGTATTAGATAACAAACCATTTAATGAAGAAGATAAGAAACCTTCTGTCAACCTTGCAGATTCTACACAGAGAGGGGGATTTGGGGGGGGGGGGGGTTGTGGGGGTGGGTGATATGGCAAGCTGTTGCTCTTCAATTGCACTCAAAGCAATGATTTAGCTACTGACCAATGATATAGTTCATTCTAACCTTGAAAGTCGCATATATGTTTGCCCAGTTTTTCCATATTCAGTTTTGTGAGAGTGGGAAGGAGTATTGAATTTTTAGATAGGAGTTACAGGAATGTACAGGAGCTAACTTTTTTTTTTGTACTGTTGCATCCCTTGGATGCTTATTTTATGATGTCTAACTTTACCTGATCAAAGAAAAAGAAAGTGGGAAGGAGCACCATTGCTCCCCCCTCCTAGAACATGGAAATCAATGTTGTGCTAATTATTTCAAAGTTGCAAAGCTGATATCTTAATTTGCCACCCCAGCAACTTATCAGGAAAGGATTAATACGGAACTCCCAAGTACGTCACAGATCAGACCACGATCACGTGCACTAACACGAAAAAGTAAGGTGACAGCTGATACAAGTCATTCTGAGGTTATCCCAGAGCAAGCTTCTTGTTGTTCGCAGTTCAAACCACGAGCACGTTCACGAAAAGGACGGAAAAGTAAGATAACAGCTGATACAAGGCATTCTGAGGTTATCCCACAGCATACTTCTCGTTTTCATGGTCAATCAAGGAGGAACAACAGTCAAAAGGGGTTAGGCTCATGGAAGTTTGAGCGGTACTTGGAGTAAGTTTTTATGACTTTTTTTCTCTTAAATATCCTAATTTAACACTATGTTTGATTGGGGTGAGAAAGGTTGATGAAGGGTAAAAGTAAAAATTGAGGTTAAAAAGGTTATTTCTCATGTTTGGTAAGGAAGTAAAAGATGAAAAGAAGTAAATATAGAGAGGTCGGCGCCCCTCCAAGTCAGCTTTTTTTATCCCCTCCAAGATTGGACGTTAAGGAGGAAGTATATTAGTTCCTTTCCATCTGTTTCAAACAACCAGAAGTAAATGGTGAATACTATTACCAAAGAACTTTCTCTCCTTTACCCTCTCCTCAGCTTTATGGAACCAAACAGAGTGTAAGAACCCCAAAACTTATCAATTTCTGTTGTGAGCCTAACTTTTGGGGTTTGTTTGTAGGAGCATATGGAAATGGCATCCAGAAGATAGGAAGGACTCATTTACTTACCTTGACAGCTTGTGGTTCTCCTTGTACTCAGAACGTTTTTACAAATCTAAGGTGTTGAATTGGATTACGAAAAAGAACATATTCTCGAAAAAGTATGTTTTTGTTCCCATTGTTCTGTGGTAAGTATTTCATGTACTTGCTGTATGATTATGTAGAATTCTACATTTTAGATATGTCTCTATAGACTGAGTTCCCACATTGCCAGGGGCCACTGGAGTCTCCTGATCTTTTGTCACCTTGATGAAAGTTTACAATCTAAAGCAAGAAGTCCTTGCATGTTGTTACTTGATTCTTTGCAGATGGCAAACCCTGAGAGACTTGAACCTGGGATCAGAAAGTATTTCTTTCTCTCAGCCTACCGTTCCAGTCTGGGCTTACTTTGAAATGATAATCCATTAATATAGCAGTGTTTTCGTTGCAGATTTGTTATAGACTTATTCAAAGCAGAGCAGAGGCCAGAAACCAAGGACCAGATCAGGAAAATCCCTCTAATGATTCCAAAGGTGACAATATTTTGTGTCGTTGTTTAATCTCGGTGCTTTTGCAATGCCAATGCTCATATAAAAGGTTTCAGGTTCCGCAGCAGAGAAATGATGAAGACTGTGGCAATTTTGTTTTGTACTACATAAACCTCTTCTTAGAGAGTGCTCCAGAAAATTTTAGCATTTCGAAGGGTTACCCTTACTTCGTAAGTTCCTCACTGTGAAAGTTTCATACTTGTTACATTTCTAGAAATTATGTAATCCTTGTTGTGGCTGGATGCTTTTTGCAATTTGGTGTTGCTTTATAGATGACAGAAGACTGGTTTACTGTTGAACGGTTGGAATGCTTTTGCCAAGAACTGCAATCTACTATTATGAGTACTTCCGATTCTGATGAATGCCTCCTAGATGACGGAGATGTAGTGTGTCTGGAATAGTGCTGGGAAAATAAGCAAGTATCCGTCCAACCCTCCCAATTAAAAACGGGTTGGATAATTGATTTATTTAAATTTTAAACTGGGTCAAATATGGATCATTCTATAAAAATAGGATAAAATGGGTACAAATATGGATCATTCTCCTCCAGTTCCAGAAGCTGAAGCTCTTGCTACCCCTCCTTGTTCAATTCTGTATCCAGAGGCGGAGCCTGCACCAGTGCTGGTTCATTGAACTTTAACACCTATATGGCCTTTGGATCAGTTGCTGCTATCATTTGCGCCTTCGCTTAGTAGGGGTATGAAGCTAGCTGCTGCTACTTCTGTTTTTTATGGAGTGAGATTTTACTAGTAGTATTATTTTAAGAATTCTTAGTTATTATTTTTTTAAAGCTGCTCTGTAATGATTTAGTACTGATTAGGAGTTTTTGGGTTGTTTTTTCGTCTCTTATCTAGTACTCCTATTATTTTAAGAATTCTTAACGATTCTGATTAGGAGTTGACTGATGATGATTTCGTAAAAACTAAAAGGCATGGCATGGCTGTCATTTTATGCGCAGATTCTCTTTCTATTATTTCTTGATGGTGAAAGAGAAGAGGCAGTTTTGCATTTGCTTAAATGGTGTACTGTATAGTCTGTAGTTGGTAGAAGCAAGATGAGAGATGATTCAAGTAACCTTCATATTTGGATTTCTGGTCAATTCTAAATGTTTGCTATCATTTTCATATGAGTAAGAGAGAAGCTTGTGTCCTTTTAGGTCTTTACTTAGTGGAGCAATATATAGTGGGAATTTACTGGTTGGAATATTATAAATTTTCTTTGAATATTTCAGTGTAAAACAGTTAGAAGACAATTAACCTACATAGCAAGAAGTATCTATCTATATTTATATCATATCATACTATATTATAAGTGTGAAATCCAACGTTGAGAATTGAGTTACCAAAATACCCATCAAAAACTGAACGATTATCTTATCCTTTAAACTCAATCTAATTTTTACAAGAGTTCCTATACAAGTGAATAATTTCAATTAAAACATAATACAAAATAGTAAATTACCCCTTTGAAAACAAATAAAGTAGGTATCTAAAGTAAATTACCCCTTTGAATAATTTCAATTAAAACATAATACAAAATACTAGTAATTACCAGCTTTTGCCATGACAGATGCTAAAGAAACAACCTGCTATCTTCTTATACAAAATCCAATTGTCTTGGCCTCAAGCAATCATTATGGTCATTAAGATTTTAGACCTATTTTCACTTAATAATGAGGTATGCGGATTTACTACTAAAATTATTGCTAACATGATGACTATTTGATCGACATGTATTCGCTTTGATCGAGAATGTGATTTATATATATATATATATATATATATATGTGCGGTTTGTTTTAGCTGTTTTGGAGCCTTTTTTTCTTTAGATATTTGAACTCACTCTATACTTGCTACTTTTTAGTCATCTTGAGATAACTTTATTGGTTTGATCTCATAGTACATTTTTTTCCTTTTTAAATGACACAATTATTTTCTTATCTTAGATGAATATGTCCAACTTATACATGAGATTATGCTTCTACCTATAATTTCAAGAAATTTACATATGGATTCTGAGACCTAAGTTCTAACATCATTTGAGGTGAAATCTTGTACCTAAAAATTAGCTAACTGAGTTATCTGATAGATTTTCCTTCTGATATGAAATAACTTTACTTTGCACATGATCAAGCTGCCGAGTAGCTACGATTTATTTTTAACCATTTTGCCATGACTATAGAAAATTTGTATCATTATTATTTCTTTTTGTTTTTACTAATTGCACAATCCAAGTAGCAGTTTCACCTCATATATAACAAATGAAAGTCTGCTTTGATTTATCTGCATGCAAATTCGAGACTGATTAGATCTGTCTAAAATAGCTAAATGGAACATCAGCATAATAATCTAAGTTTATCCTTAATGAAAGTTCAAGCAATAAAACATCTAAGCACTTTTGTGGAGCAAGGTTTCTTTCTTTATATTTTTTAAACTTTTATTTTATAACTCAAATATTTATTTTTATATTAATATTTGTGTGATATTTTAAATTATTTACTAATCGATATAGGATATACGCGCAACGCGCGTGTCCAGATACTGGTTATATTAAAAGCCCGAAGGCCCTTACGAAATGTCGTTCGCCTTTTTTACCATTTTAAAATAGAGTTTATATTGGACAAAATAGTCATTTATAATTTTCTTAATATTTAAGATTTTAAAATCAACTAAAAATTTAACTCCTCTCCTTATTTGAACTACTGAGCTCCTAATATTTAGGGATTTAAAATTGTCAAAATCATGAAAAAAATATTCTATAATTGCAAGACATTAATTAAAACTCTAATTATTATGCCTACTCCTATTTGAAGTGCATTCGTTCAACTAAAGAAAAAAAAGTGCATTCTATGTTGCCCACAGTAGCAATACAAGCTCAACCACAAATTAAGTATAATTAGTATAGTTTAATACTTTGCATTATTCAACGAAGAAATCATAGGCATAATCGATTGGTCGAAAACTATTGATAAATATGTTTTTTGAAAGTATCAACATTGAATACAAACACGAAAATGACGTATTTAGGTAATTGATCGCGTGTAAATAAAGTAATCTACAATATATTATATTAAGTTAAAAATTAAATTACGAAATTATCCTTGTCTAATTAAATGTTTTTTTTAATAAAAAAAACTACATATTTGTGTCGCGGAAAACTTCCTCAAACATCATCTTCTTTAGATTTGTTTTCCCCATGATAATGTTCCCTCCCTCTTCGCTCTGCCACGGAGAATCAAAACAACACACTTAATTGAAGGTCATATAAGTTAGCTATGTTCCGAATTGGCTTCCTTTTCTAAATTTTGAGAGCACAAAAACAAAACCAAACGGCTCTCATCTTCCGCAAACTACCAAATATAGGCAAGAACATGTGCTAATTCTAGCAATTTATGTGTTTCTTTACTCTTTGTGAAGGTAATCCGACAAAGTACAGCAAGGACCTCAACTTGATTTTTAGTCGGTCTCTTCAAATTTTTTTGCAAGTTAGAATTCTCTCAAATTAGTCGATGTTATAAAATAAAGACTATAAAAGAAATAAGTTGAAGATAACTATAGAGGGAGATTGATATTTTATTCAACTTTCAAAATTATGTTCATAATGAACTGAAAACTCCTCTATTTATAGAAGAAAGGAAGCAACTGCGAGACTTTTCAGGAAGCAGATGCAAGGCTTTTCTTTAGCTACTTGTAAACTGTCTGCATGAGCTTCTTGCAACCTGCCTGTTTAATAAGAAGCTGCTGCAAATCATTTCATTGAGTTGCTTGCAACCTGCCTGCATCAGCTGCTTGCAAATAAATTTCAACAGAGTACTAAATGGATAATCTTCTTCAGAAAGATTATCTATAGCGGAGTAACGAATGGACATCCACAATATAATATTTTCATAACACTCCCCCTTGGATGTTCATTAAAAGATAATGTGCCTCGTTAAAACCTTACTAGAAAAAACCCAGTGGGAAAAATCCTAATGAAGGAAAAAGAGTACACATATTTAGTAATACGCATTTTTAGCCGCCTCATTAAAAACCTTACAAGAAAAATCCAATGGGAAAAAACTTTAGTAAGAAAAAAAGAGTACAGTGTGTATTTCACTCCCCCTGATGAAAAACTTATTTCAAATATTTGAGTCTCCGCATTCCAATCTTGTATACCACCTTCTCAAAAGTTGAAGTTGGCAAAAACTTAGTGAACAAATCTGCCGGATTGTCACTTGAACGGATTTGTTGCACATCAATGTCACCATTTTTCTGAAGATCATGTGTGTAGAATAATTTTGGTAAAATATGTTTCGTTTTATCTCCTTTTATAAATCCTCCCTTTCATTGGGTTATGCATGCAATATTGTCTTCGTATAAAATTGTGGATCTTTTATCACATTCCAAACCACATTTTTCTCGAATGAAATGAATCACTAATCTCAACCATACACATTCCCTACTTGCTTCGTGAATAGCTATTATCTCAACATGATTTGAAGAAGTAGCAACAATAGATTACTTTGTGGAGTATCATGATATGATAGTACCTCCACATGTAAACACGTAGCCGGTTTGAGATCTAGCTTTATGGGATCAGATAAATAACATGCATTTGCATAACCAACAAGATCTGCACTACCTTTGTTAGCATAAAACAAACCCATATCAAGAGTTCCCTTTAAATATCGCAATATATGCTTAATCTCATTCCAATGTCTCCGTGTAGGAGAAGAGCTATATCTTGCTAGTAAATTAACAGAAAATGCTATGTCAAGCCTTGTAGTATTAGCAAGATACATAAGTGCACCAATTGCACTGAGATAGGGTGTTTCAGGACCAAGGAGTTCCTCATCCTCTTCTGGAGGTCGGAACAGGTCCTTATTCACTTCAAGTGATCGAACAATCATTGGTGTACTCAATGGGTGCGCTTTATCCATGTAAAAGCGTTTTAAGACCCTTTATGTATAGACAGATTGATGGATAAAGATTCCGTCTGCTAAATATTGAATTTGCAGACCAAGACAAAGTTTTATCTTTCCAAGATCTTTCATCTCAAATTCTTTCTTAAGATATTTAATTACCTTTTGGAGCTCTTCTGGAGTTCCAACAAGATTTATGTCATCAACATAAACATCAAGTATAACAAATTCTGATGCCATTTTCTTTATAAAAATAAATGGACAAATAACATCATTTATGTAACCTTCTTTCAACAAATATTCACTAAGGCGATTATACCACATGCGCTCAGATTGCTTTAAACCGTACAAATATCTTTGTAATCTGATTGAATACATTTCCCGAGATTTTGAATTTGCTTCAGGCATTTTAAATCCTTCAGTGATCTTCATATAGAATTAATCAAATGAGTCATATAGGTTATGACTTACACTTAAATGGTATGACATCTTCAAGTGTCTGGACTATAGGTCATATCCTCACAATCTTTTATAATATTGTGCACTATATTGTATCAAATATATCGTCGACGATCATTTCGTATCAGTTCGCAAGCGACATAACTTGTTGAGATCTCATCACTTTCTTTATTTTCAGGTACCTGAACTTCTTCTGGAGTTTCATGAAATGTTATGTCATGGGCTCTTCCAGAGCTTATTTCCTCCTTCATTTTGATCATTTGCTCCTATTCTTTTCAAGGATTGTTACATTTGGAACCGATTGGTCTACCACGCTTCATGCGTACAGTTAACTCTATCCTTCAGGGACTTTAATTTTAATAGGAGCATTTGCAGCTGAAATATGATATTTAATTTTGGATCAGCAAATGCTTCTGGCATTTGACTTGAATTATCTTCTAAGTGAGGATCATATTAATGATAATTTGATTCATATAGCATATTTTTTGGCTGTTTTATTCCATCCCCCAAATGTTAGAAAAACTAACTCATATCCCCAATCTTCTTTAGAAAATATATTTTTGTGCATTGTGGTAGAGAAATTAATCATATATCACATATCAAAAGTTATTAGATAGTAAAAATATTTGGGTTTTGATCCTAAACCAATTGTGAGGGGGGGACTTATCATATTTTGTTGGTCTGATGCATACAAGTGATGATGTATACAGTTTAGAAAATCTTAGACTAACACATGAGGCTTTGTTCTCATAAGCAATATTTTAGCTATTAATAGGAGGTATTCAATGCTAAACTAGCTTGGATATAAACCAGCATCATCAAGATGAACTATCTTGATTTCATAATCTGAAAATTATGCTCTTAATTGAGAAAGACAATTTCAAATGCCAAACTGCAAGTTGACAATAAACATACATGTAACCATCTTATATATGCATCTATAAGTGGTTTACAAGATAGGTGAATGAGCCCATATTCACCTTTTATATATTCGAGAATTCGGGGATTTTAGTCCCAACTTTAACTGGTATAATCAAGTTATTATGAGAACAAGCAATACAAGAGAATTCTTGAAGAATCTTCTAGTTTTTCAGTATATGTTTATCTGAATTCTCAAATAGCTCATTTAAGCAAATGAAAACTTCAAGTTTATCATGGCATGTGCTATCTCTAAGTAAACTTCTGGTTTACTATGGCATAAACTTTTGCATCAGTAAACTTCTGATTTACTGTAGCTACTTTTGTATCGGTAAATTTCTAATTTACTGTGACTGCTTTTGCATTTGTAAACTTATGGTATATTGTAATACATGATGTAGTACGAATTTGAAAAATAAGGTAGGTATCTTCTCATATACATATTTTACCCAATATGATTGTGGAAACATGAAGATTTTCAATCTTTCAATCATTTGTAGTCTCAGTATGATAGTCATGTGTATTAGTAAACTTCGGTTTATCATAACATATGTTTTGACCACAATAATGACAAATAAGCTTTTCGGGAGCTTTTCATTTATTGTCCACAATCAAATATTATTCAGACACTACTTGTGTCATGTGTCTTCTAGACAAACAGTTAGCTCTTCAGGAGCTTTTGTTGTACTACTAAATATTGCTCAGACACTTCTGGTGTCATGAGAGAAAATCATAATCAAATGAACAATATAAAGCTAATTCTAAATTTATAAATGACGAAAATTAAGAATTTTAATATTTCTACCACTAACTTTGTGACAAATATCTCCTTCAAGGAGAAATATCATTAACATCTGAATATTTTGTATCAATACGGCAACTACATAGTCATTGCATCTTTTAAGGAAAGATACACGAGTTGTTATTTCCTTCGGGGAACTCAATAACTAATCATAATATATTAATGTGGTTGTAGTAGAAAGTATTCTACAAGAATGCTTTTGCCTTAGAATGATACTTAATAAAATTATCCAGGATATTTTACGTACAACAAGTACATGTGCCAATGATCTTTATGCTATATAAATAATATTTGTATCCTCTATTATTCTACCTCTCTAGGATGTGAGTTGTGGTGTTTCTTCATTCACTCCAGGGAATAAAAATGTGCTTCAAAAATAACTTTGAATAGCTCATTATTTTGTTTAAGCACATAAAGATACTGCTTCAAAATATTTTCCTACTTCATGAGGAAATTTCAATTGTGTTACTTCTTCAGGAGCAAATTAAAAATATGAAATATTGAGTATATATTCTCTCAATCATATTAACTCTTCTAGAGGTGAATTGTAATATATTTACAATAAGAGCGCGTTCATATTTATGACTTTATTAATATTATCACATTCACTTCAGGGAATAGATTAATATTTATTGAAATTTCTCACCCTTCAGGAAATCGAACATGATTATCTGAACGCGCGTTAATCACATCAAATTGTGATGCTTCAACCTCTTTTAAAATATTTACTACTTCAGGAGCAAATCGAGGCGTGCATGTAATATAGAGAATATTTCTCTAGCTTATCTTTAATTGTAACCATAGAAAGTCTAAATTATCACTTCTGGTGGTCATAGGCATATACCACTTCTCGTGGTTAACAAAATTTAGTTACAATGAGATATACGAAATATAACCACTTCTGGTGATTGTATATTTCTTCCAAACTCTGCTGGAGTTTAAGTGGATCTAACAATGATATCCACTTTGTAATCCTTTATTAAGATAATAAGTATGAAAACAAATACCAAAATAGGTACTGTATACGTAACATATAACCAAGCAAGCGATGATAAAGATATTAAAATATAAGCAAAATGCTCAAATTAAATTACGCAAATTTGGCCACTCCATATATAAGTGATATCTACATCACTACTACCAAGAAGAAAAACTCACCACCTCAAGGATATAATGTGCCTTATGATCTCGGAATGAACAAGATCTGACCACGGACATAAGAGTGTCGCCTTACATCGGAGATGAACACTGAAATAGAAATTAAATTCGATGTAAGTGCTCAAAATGGCAGAGTCTCATGCTGATAACGTGTTATAAAATAAAGATTACAAAAGAAATAAATTGAAGACAAGTATAGAGGGAGATTGATATTTTATTCTAACTTTGTTATTTTATAATAATCTATAAATTGTTTGGCTTCTTTGTTTTGGCATTTGTTTCTTTGCCGAATAGGAAGTGTGCGTCTTTATCTTCAATTAGGTCAAGTTGTATAAAATTTTTATTCTTTTTAGGCCAAATACATATGCAGCCCCTTAAAGTTTTGCTCTAATTTCTATTTAGATACTCTAACTAGCACTTGTACTTATTGAGCACTCCAACCTTAACAAAATTGTGCCTATTGAGCACCACAGACAATATGTATGAATAAGTTAGGCGCGTGACAACAATTGCTTCCGATGTGGCAAATCAGACAAATAAATGATAGCCACGTGGAAGTAAAAAAAAAAGCTTTTTCTCCACATTGGATATCCTTCCCCGCCGTTCATCTATCTTCTTCGTTGCTTTCCTTTACTCTTCTGCCTTTTCTTTTTCTTCTTTCTTCCTCTCCTTCATTTCATCTTTCCCCCCTCTTCTTCTAAATCTCTATCCAAAACCTATAACTTTACCTGCTTTCTTTTGTCTTCTAAAATTTATTTCACATCACATAACACTTGTTACCCTTTTTCTTCACCTAATCACCTTCATTATCTGAGGCAATGGAATCTTTAAATTCTTGTTGTATTTAATTCAATAATCTGATGTCACAATATAGAGTATAAGGGCCACTATTGTGGAGTATTTGGATAGCCAAGAATGGAGAATGAAGTGGGCACCATTGATGGATGGTGTTTTTTTAATCTTCAGTATTTAAAAGAGAAATTTTATTGGTGGTGAGATGATGATAGCAATACTAAATAATATCTGTAAATACCACGATGAGGAATTACGAATTCACTGTAAGGCCTCTAAAACTACTGTGAATACCTGAAATTAATGTAAAGAATAAATACTTCATAGGATGGGAAATAACTGGTGTGGTTCCACTATACAGAGTTGACTTGGACGCTAGTGTAAAAAGCTGGTTAAATGTGTCGTTTTGGGGTTGAGTAGTCTGCCGGTGTATAAAGTTGGTTAAAGATGGTGGTGAATGGATAAAGGTGCATCGCTGAAGATGAAATGAGTGGTTTTCAATTTGTGTAAAGGTTGTTAGAGCTAAACCATACAAGTTGAGATCAAGATGAATATTACTTTGCTAGCTGACAGTAGTTGTATGCAATGGCTCTCATGAGGTGGTGTGTGATTTTTCCGGCGATGGTTGAGGTGGCTTGGAGATTTTCAGATAAAAAAGCTAAGGCGGTGATATAGTTTTAAAAAGTGATATGTAGGAAAATAAAGAATGATATGTTTTTGGATCAATTCACGCGCGCAAGAGATGTGAAATGCACTCTTTTTGCCATGTCAGCCTATTGTGTTCAATTGGCACAATTTTGTTAGGGTTGGAGTGCTCAATAATACAGGTCCTAGTTAAAGTATCTAAATAAAAATTAGAGTCAACTTTAAGGGGCTGCCTATATGTTTGACCTTCTTTTTAATAGAAATTATAAAAATAATATATTTTAACTGTATTAAATCATGTTACTGTGTTGTTCTTATTCCTTTTCACTGTACATTATATTATGGGTAACAATGTTTTTCCATAAACGACGAAGTTAAAGGATATATATAAGATGTATATATAGTATAGAATAGTTAATAGTATAGAATAGTATAGCTGTCACGAGGTTCTACGGAATATGGGTATAGTGGAGACCAATGTGGTCGATTTTGCTGCATTTCAGATGACTAGTTCCGCCAAGAAATGGTGGAGATATTACTTGTTGACCAGACCAACTGGGTCGCCTGCTCTTACTTGGGACCAGTTCTCTCAGCTCTTCATAGAGAAGTTTCTGCCAATCACATTGAGAGAGGAACATCGCCGTCAGTTTGAGCATCTCTAGCATGGTAGTATGACTGTTACTTAGTATGAGACCCGTTTTGTGGATTTGGCCCGTCATCCTATTATTCTGCTTCCCACCGAGAGAGAGAGAGAGAGAGAGAGAGAGAGAGAGAGAGAGAGAGAGAGAGAGAGAGAGAGAGAGAGAGAGAGAGAGAGAGAGGGTGAGGAGGTTCATTGATGGACTTGCTCAGCCTATCTAATTGCAGATGGCTAAGGAGACTGTGAGTGAGATTTCCTTTCAGGCGGATGCTAATGTCGCTAGATGAGTCGAACTGGTTCTTACTCAAGGAGGTCAGGGGTCTGACAAGAGACCTCGTCATTCCGGTGAGTTCAGCGGTGCTTCATCTAGAGGCAGGAGTACACTTGGTAGAGGCCATCCTCCTAGGCCGTTTCATTCAGCGCTCCAGACATCCACGGTGCCTTAGGTCGTCGTGGCCCTCAGATGCATTATTCCGACCAGCTAGCCTACAGTGCACCACCAGCTCCTATTAGTGCACCTCCACTCTAGAGTTATCTGGGTGGCTATTCAGGTCGACAGGGTCAGTTTTAGGGCCAACAGTCACAACAACCGAGGTTATGTTATACTTGTAGTGATCTGAGGCACATTGCTAGATTTTTCCCTCGGGAAACGGGCAGCTCACAGCATCAGAGTTCTCGTGCCATGGTTCCGGCACCAGTTGTTGCACCACCTGCTCAGCCAGCCAGAGGCAGGGGTCAGGCAGCCAAAGGTAGAGGCCAGACTGTTAGAGGTGGAGGTCAGGCCGTTAGAGGTGGAGACCAGCCAGTTAGAGGCCGTCCCAGGGACGTAGTTCAGGGTGGTGGGCCCCAGCCCAGGTGTTATACTTTCCCAGCCAGGCCTGAGGCTGAGTCATCTGACGCTGTTATCACAGGTACTGTTACAGTTTGCAATAGAGATGCTTCAGTTTTGTTTGATCCGGGATCTACTTACTCCTATGTGTCATCCTATTTTGCTTCCTATTTGGTTGTGCTCCGTGATTTTTTGAATGCTCCTGTGTATGTGTCCACACCAGTGGGAGATGCTATTGTTGTAAATTGTGTTTATCGTTCATGTGTGGTCACCATTGGGAGTCTTGAGACTCGTATATATCTCCTACTTCTTGGCATGGTTAATTTTGATATCATACTGGGTATAGATTGGCTATTACCTTATCATGCTATAATTAGATTGTCATGCCAAGACAGTGACCTTAGCCTTGCAGGGGTTGCCTCGATTAGAGAGGAGAGGGAATCTTGGCCATTCTGCCAACAATGTTATCTCTTATGTAAAGGCTCGGCATATGGTCGAGAAGGGGTGTCTAGCTTATTTGGCTTATGTCCGCGATTCTAGTGCGAAGGTTTCTTCCATAGATTCAGTGCCAGTTGTTCGTGAGTTTCCAGAGGTGTTTCCTGTAGACCTGCCGGGGATGCCACCCGACAGTGATATTGATTTCTGCATTGATTTGGCTCTTGGAACTCAGCCTATTTCCATTCTGCCATATCGCATGGCCCCGCCAGAGTTGAAAGAATTGAAGGAGCAGTTGCAAGATTTGCTTGATAAGGGCTTCATTAGACCTAGTGTCTCACCTTGGGTGTACCTGTGTTGTTTGTGAAGAAGAAAGATGGATCGATGAGGATGTGTATAGATTATCGGCAGTTGGGTAAAGCCACCATCAAGAGCAAATATCCATTGCCGAGGATTGATGATTTATTTGATCAGCTTTAGGGTGACAAGGTGTTTTCAAAGATTGATTTGAGATCTGGCTACCATCAGTTTAGGATTAGGGCATCCGATGTTCCTAAGACAGCTTTTCGGACTTGATATGGGCATTATGAGTTTCTAGTGATGTCACTTGGGCTGACAAATGCCCCAGCAACATTCATGGATTTGATGAACCGGGTGTTCAAAACCTACCTGGAGTCCTTTGTGGTTGTGTTTATTGATGATATCTCGATCTCCTCCCAGAGTCGAGAGGAGCATGAGCAGCACCTTCGGATCGTTCTTCAGACTCTGAAAGACAGCCGGTTATATGCTAAGTTCTCAAAATACAAATTTTGGTTGACTTCAGTTGCTTTCTTGGGTCACGTTGTATCAGTAGAGGGTATTCAGGTGGATCTTAAGAAGATTGAGGCAGTCCAGAACTAGCCTGAATCCACATCAGCTACAAAGATCCGTAGTTTCCTGGGTTTGGCGGGCTATTACCGTCGATTTGTGGAGAGGTTTTCATCCATAGCAGCCCCGTTGACCAGATTGACCCAGAAGGGTGCCCTGTCGATTTGGTCCGAACCTCGGATTTTGACCAAGCAGGCCCGGGGTCGATTTTATTTTTCCGACTTTTTGGAGAAAAATTTGGGAAGTTTAATTTATGAAATATAATTGATTCCTTTAGCAATGTTTGATATTATTGAGTCATTTTTGAATAGATACGAGTGGTTTAGAGGTGAATTCCAAAGGAAAAGCGGTGATTGAGAATTAAGTGGCCTTCAAAGCGAGGTAAGTGCCATGTCTAACTTTGGCTTGAGGGAATAGGTATTATGTGTTCATTTGCTACGTGATTGGTTGTTAAATGCGATGTATAGGTGAGGTGACGAGCATCTATGCGTCATTGTCGAGTCATAGCATGCGAGTGAAATTCTATTCTTGTCTATTTTTTAGCCTTAAATCCAACTATCCATGCTTAGAGGGTTATTGGAAATGTTGGGTGACTCATATTTGGTAACTTTCGAATATTGATTCGAGGTTGAGATTACATTGTGCTATTGATTATGGGAAAAATACTGGTTTCTTTGTGATACTCTTATCTATCTGTTGTTATTGATTCTGTGATTTGTGAGGAGGAGTGTAAAGCACAAAGGGTGATGCCGTGCATGCATTATTTATATTGTGAGGAAGAGTGTAAAGAACGAAAGGTGATGCCGTGTATATTATAAGAGGTTTAAAAGCACGAAGGGTAATGCCGTGCTGTTCTATTTATTTATTTGGTGAGATTGAGAGTAAAAGCACGAAGGGTGATGCCGTGCAATTTTCTTTTGCTGTTTCAATTGCTTAATTCATTTACGGATTTTCTGTTTAATTTTATCTTTTCATTATTCTCACTCTTTATGTTGTATTCCCCCACTGTATGTTCCCTTCCCATTATTTCTGCGTTATTACTTTACTTACTGTTGTTGCCACTAGCATGATTATACTGTTCAGGTTATATGTGGGAGTCTTGTCCTAGCCTCGTCACTACTTCACCGAGGTTAGGCTCGATACTTACCAGTACATGGGGTCGGTTGTACTGATGCTGCACTCTGCACTTTTTGTGCAGATTTTGATACCGGCTCAGGTTGATCGAGATTTTCTACTGGTCCGCTGTCCGGAGACTCAAGGTAGATTTGCCGGTGTTCACAGACCTTGAAGTCTCCGTCTATATTTTATGTCCTACTATTTTCTTTCATTCAAACAATTGTATTCCTTTCAGACTATTACTTGTTGTCACGACCCAAACTGATGGGCTACGATGGGCACTCGGTACCTTACTCAACCGAGTACCAACATGACGTATCTTTTCGTATCATACTATCATAGATAACTGAGCTGGAGAGGCTGTCATGAGATAAGTAGAATAAAACATTAGGAAATACTCAATATAGAGTGACCGAACTTGATATACTGACTTATACATATGACGTACTGGCCTATAAGGCCATACCGGTATCCGTATACATGACATCTATCTACAAGCCTCTAAGAGTACATAATTATCATAAAGGTTGGGACAGAGCCCCGCCATACCAATCAATACATATTCAAATCATACTGACCAAATAGGCAACTCCGGAGCAAATGGAGCGCACCAACATCTTCCGCTGAGCTGATAGCCTACTTGGAGAACTCTCAACCTGTCTATCAGTACCTGCGGGCATGAAACGCAGCGTCCCCAGGCAAAAGGGACGTCAGTACAAATAAAGTACCGAGTATGTAAGGCATGACAGTAGTATATAAAAGACATGAAAGAAACATGGAGTAAAGAACTTAACCTAAAATTCTGAATAGCTCTGTGAATCATGAAAATTTATAATGTCATGCATGTGCGTATAAATGTCATACCATTCATAGGTATATGCGTGCATAACATCATCAAGCCTCTGAGGGCATCCCATCATATCATCTCGACCACCGTGGGCAAAATCATCAACGTATACCAGCATATCAGGTGGTGGTGCGTATATAACGCCTTAACCTTTTCCCATATCCCATATACATATAATATATGCGTATATAACGCCTTCTGGTCATGGGTCAATGTACATGTATAAATTCATGAAATGCATAAGAAATACGTTAATAAGATTTCTCGAATATCATAAAATTAATATGTCTTTCGGACAAACTTTATCAAATACGTATTTTTTTGAGACCCATGAATAGAGGATATAATAATAATTCACATAGGGAATCAAGAATATAGACACCCCTAATATTTCTATGAATAGAGTCATTTATGAAAGTTGCGTATTTTGCTCATTTCGTTTGTATCATTTGGATCATTCCAAAAAGAAAGAGGGGATAGCCTTAACACACCTTAACTCCGCTGAGTCCTTAATACCTTCCAAGAAATTCTTCAAACAACTCAATTCAATTTACCACATCATAAGGAGATTCAAAATCAATGCTGAGTAAAGGCTAAATCCGCATCTTAAACTAGTAGTTCGTTTACCTAAATTTGGGCAGCATCTCCCCTGTAACTATGCCCTCCTCCAATACCATATACCAACAACAAGAAGAACACAACAATAACAACATGTGAGCATCATTTTCCAACCTTATCACCGTCATAATATACTACAAAACAGCCCACACACCCTAATCACTTCATACATAAAACGACAACCAAAGTAGTGTCAAACAACTTAAAATAATGTAACGATGAATGACCAGCCCACCATTCCGTCATTATGTGGTGTCTCTCCACACAATTTATCCTCCAAAACTCCATTAAACAGTAGAAAAATATACATCCCAAAGGCAACACGAAACAGCCCACAAAACAGTACTACAAGTTAAATAACTCGAACTCACGGCTTCCGATCAGCGTCCCGTGAGTTCTAACTATTAGGAAATGAATTTATCAACCTTCATTAATATTTAAACACTTAAATACAGAAAGTACACGTTTTATTAACTATGAAGTACCTTCCAAAACTCAAACCACAAAGAAAAAGAGAGCCGATATAGCGATACTTACACCGTAGGGATCGTTTTAATGTTATCGCTTCTTGATTCCGTACCCAGGATGATAATATTGTTTGAAGCTCTTATAGAGAGCTTAAGAGTAAAGTTAGGGGTGTTATTTGGGCGAGCTCTCTGGAAAATTGGAGAAAGAGACGATATGGGATGCAAATATCCCAATTGTTTTAAAAGTCATAAAGGTGATACTTGGCACCCTTTAATTGGCCCTTCTTCCAATGCTTATAACCTTTTATCCGGGTGTCGTATGAATGAACGGTTAAGTGCATTGGAAACTAAATTCCAAGACCTTCAATGTGATATATAATATGTACCAAAAATACCTCATATAGCACACGAAATATATTTTTCAGAAAATTCTATTACATGACAAATCCTTAGTCGGTGTTTCTGCAACTTTAATCTGATTTTTCTCAAACTTCATATTTTCTATCCAAACATCATATATAGCCATATTATGACTTTAAAATCATTTAAATCATGATTAACAAGTCTCATATTCATTACGTCACCTTGGGACGCACAGGGTGTAACAATCTTCCCCCTAGAAACATTCGTCCTCGAATGTTAAACTCCCAGAAATCTATAGAAATTTTGGTAGAATCTCCTCTGTAATGTTACTACTACCAACTTGACACACAGAAAACCCAATAATACAAAGCCACACAGGGCCACAATCATCAATAACACCAATGGCCTCACACGACCAATAACAGTAACTAACATAAGAATCAAGTACTATATGCTTACCTAATGGCTGTGATGTCTCAGTCTGATCCTCCTCCGGAAGTGGCAAAAAAAAATGAGGATACCCAGTCTTCATTTCTTCTTCAGCTTCCCAAGTCATCTCCTCCACATTATTGTTAATCCAAAGTACTTTAACCGAATCTACATCATTAGTTCTTAATCTCCGAACTTGTCTATCTAGTATAGAAATGGGAGCTTCCTCATATGATAGCTACTCTGTAACCTGAACATTATTAACTAGAATGACTTTAGAGGGATCTCCAATACACCTACGGAGCATAGACATATGAAAGGCTGGATGTACATACTCCAATTTGGAAGGCAAGTCTAACTCATATGCTACCTGGCCTACTCGACGTATGATCTTATAAGGTCCAATGTACCGAGGGCTAAGCTTTCCTTTCTTACCGAATCTCATAATGCCTTTCATCGGTGATACCTTTAGGAATACCCAGTCATCTACCTGAAACTCCAAGTCTCGTTGTCGATTATCTGCATATGACTTCTGACGACTCTGAGATACTAATAGCCTTTCCCGTATAAGCTTAATCTTATCAACTGCCTGTTGTACCAACTCTGGTCCTACTAACTTAGTTTCCCCAACCTCGAACCATCCGATAGGTGACCTATACTTTCATCTGTAAAGAGCTTCGTATGGAGCCATCCGAATGTGGAATGATAACTATTATTATATGCGAACTCAATAAGTGGAAAATGATCATCCCAGTTACCCATGAAGTCCATCACACAAGCCCGTAGCATATCCTCTAGTATCTGAATAGTACGCTCATCCTGACCGTCTGTTTGGGGATGAAATATTGTACTAAGACTTATTTGAGTCCCCAATCCTTTTTGAAAGGACCTCCAGAAATTAGCTGTAAATTGAGCACCTCTATCTGAGATAATAGATATAGGGACACCATGAAGTCGTACTATCTGCCTAATGTAAAGCCTTGCATAATCCTCTGTTGAGTAAGTAGTCCTGACAACCAAACAATGATTACTTTTTTAAGTATAGTGACAATAACCCATATAGAATTGAACTTACGTTGGGTACGAGGTAAGCCTATGATGAAATCCATATTAATCACTTCCCATTTCCAAGTCGGAATATTTATAGCGTGTAATAATCCACCGAGTTTCTGATGCTCAATCTTAACCTGCTGACAATTAGGGCACTGAGAAACAAACTCTGCTATATCCTTCTTCATTCCGTCCCACCAGTATATTCCCCTGATATCATGATACATCTTCGTCGCTCCTGCATGAATGGAATAACGAGAATAGTGAGCTTCTCCCATAACCTGCTGGCGCAACCCTACTACATTATGAACACATAATCGACCTCGATATCTGAGCACTCCATCTCCTGTAATTTTAAATGGTGTATTCTCCTTTTGAGGGGATGTATCTCTGTAATGAGCTAGCACAGGATTCTCATACTGGCGTTCCTTTACTTCAGTTACTAAAGGGGATATTGCCGTGTCCTAAATAGTAACTCCGGTATCACCTGAGTCCAGTAATCGAACTCCAAGACTAGCTTGCTGATGAATCTCATGGGCTATCCCACACTTCTCTAGCTGTAAATATGACAGGCTACCCATAGATGTAGGCTGAGGGCGTCGACTACTACATTCGCCTTCCCCGGATGGTATAAAATATCAACGTCGTAGACTTTTAGTAGCCCCAACCATCTCCTTTGGCGAAAATTCAATTCCTTTTGATTGAAGCTATATTGAAGGCGTTTATGATCCGTATAGATATCAACATGAATGCCATACAAATAGTGCCTCCACATCTTTAGTGTATTAATCGCCGCGGCTAACTCTAAATCGTGGGTAGGATAATTCTTCTCGTGCTTTCTTAGTTGTCTTTAAACCTAAGCAATTACTTTTCATGGTCGTTCTTCCACTTGTTGCATGAATACATGGCTTATCTCATTGACCACAAATACTGGAATTTTCTGTAACTCATATGATGTCAAATATCATCTTTTGATTGATTTTTTTTTTCGTTCACTGGCCACGATAGGTGCCACTTTCTTATGGAGTGCATACAATGTTGTGAGACTGTTGTTACAAGACCATTTCTTCCTTATGTCACTATGCTTAAGTTGAAGCCTTCTTCCTTATTCCCTCACTTAGTTTTTCTTTGTAGTACTTAAGAGAGATCCTTTGACTCCTGTAAAGCTGCGAGCTTATTACATCGTATACCCGAAAGAATTTTTGATGTTCTTACTCACCTATAATTATCCTTAATTACTTACCTCCACGCCCTTGAGCTCGTAAGGTTGATTCTGAACTGAAAGTTTTGACTGTCTTCTCAGTGGCACCATTTTTTTCGTAACACTTATACGGTACCTTTAACAACACCAACTCCTATATGAATATTTCTCAAGGATTACGATGTTATCATATTTGCGAGACTGAATTCCCTATATTGGGTTTCACTATGTTTATCTTGCACAACCTGCTGATTTGTCTATATCCTCTTGTTTAGCCTTGGCTAGGCTCTTCCTGAATCAATTACTAACTACACGTTAGTCCATTCTCATATCTATATTCTACGTAATCTCTCTTGGGTTATATCCTTTGTCTTAACTTATCCCACACACTGGCTCCTTATGTATCCAGTGTTCATTTGCACTTATTTATCAATAACATCTAGTGATGGAACCCTTACTGCCTCTCCCCATCGTCATGCTTACATAATGTTTTGGAGTCGTATCATATCCGTAGGATCTGAATAAATGCAATCTCATTCCTTTTGCCTTTCTACCACATTCTTACTTTACTATTCCATAGTTACTTTAACCACATAACTCTGACTTAATACCATATCACACCATCTTACCCCCTTTAGGTGAGTACTAACATTTATTGATATGAAGATTTACCTATAAATGTTTCACCTCTTCATATTTGGCGTCTTTTCACATCTTCACGAACTCTTACTTGCCTTGCGTTAACCCTTATGTACCAGAGATAATTTAATTTCTTACACATAAAGGTGACACCTAGTGTAACTCGCACACTTAGTCTCTTAAGCTTAACTCTGCTCACAGCGCTTGTTTTAGGGAAACGTCTTCCTAAATGACCTTTAAAAGTTATTGTTCTATTGTCCATTCAATTATCTCCCGGAACGCGATCTCTGAAATTCTCACAATGTCAACTATTATCAAATCTTTTGGTCCCGAATTCATATTCAGTTTATCTTATTCACTAGCCCATACTAATTTCTATTACTCCGGGGGTCTAACTTTTCCTTCTGGTAATCATGTATGAGTCACCAACTCATTTCTCGAAATGGGGACATGACTTTATGGCTTATACTCTTTTATTGTCTCAAGGCTTGTAACTTCTTGTCTTTTCCTTCACTTGACTATATAATCTGTAGTCCTGTCATATTTTGATTTACCGTTATCATCCATTTATCACATCTTACTCATAATGCTTCATTTACTTTCTTCTTATTCTCCTGCTAATATTTCCGTCTATCTCCTTATTATGAAAACTTCTTCAAAACATTCTTTCACTTTTAGCCCCCCTTGATTCAACCCACTGGCACGTCGGGTCGCCTAACACTCTCTCTTTATTAGGGACGAGCCATACACAGGTAAATATTTATCCCTTCTAGGATTCCAATACCAATCTTCTGAAATTTCTGAACATTCTAGTATTCATATCCGATTGTACTATTCTAGAGTGCACCATCTGGGTGTCACACAAGGAGAACCATTACCACGTTTGCAATATACTTCAGATTTATGAGCTAATGATAATAATCCGTCCACAATTTTGGGTTACTCTAACCCTAGCTGGATGTTGATATCCCATCCTTCTCTTAAATTATATTTGTTAGCTCCCACGGGGCATAACTGAAATGGGTGTTGTCAAGTGAATATATTTTTTTATTGTTGAAAGTAACTCGGAATGCTTATATTTCTCTGCCTGAATTGTAAATACAGATAATCTTCACTAACTGGGATCCTTCTTCACCTAGCTTCTTTTACTTGTTGAAACTTGTACCTACCTTCTGATTCTCTCGTTACTTTTTACCATAGTGGTAGATAGATATTCATGCCTTAGGGCTCCTTATAAAAAAGCTTATACATATTAGTACACACATAATCTGCTGAAAACCTCACATTTACTCATCATAAGCATGATGCAAAATCGAGTTCCTCTGACTCAACTCTTCCGTAGCCACATTTAATCTCTTACCAACTGTCTTTCTGGATGTAGATGTCGTTGTATAACGAATAAAATAGAACTTAGGAGTTTGAATTTCTTACAACTGAGCTCTACCAAACGATCTACAGTAAAAAGAAAGAGTGATAGTCCTAAATGCCCCGTAGCCTCCGACTTATAAGTGTGGTGCACAACACACCTATAAACAAGACTCTACTAGACACGTCTTGTAGACTCCCTCATTTCCTTCATTTAAAACAAATAGTCTTTCAAATAATGGTTTATACCAATTATAAAAGGAACTTCCAGTTCTATTATCACACACGAATACCACCGAGGACGTTCGGCCCGATCCAACATAAATGTAAAATGTGCATTGCCGAGGGTCGAACTGCGCGAACCATAGATGCATCTATTAACCTACCGAGGCGAACGACCCGCTCCCATGAGAGTAGTAGAAGAAATACCCCGCTCGCGAATCATACATGCGACGCGGTCAAATATAAATTATCAATAAATTATAACTCTTTCTTGATTCTTTTCAAAATAAAGACAATTCAACTTGAAGCTTTTAAATCTTTAAAATCTTTGACTTAGTTCCATTTGATATAATTAACAAATATAATCAAATAACGATGTCCACAAAGCATGGCGTAAACCTAAAACTACCCGGACATAAACATGGATAGTTGCTACGTACGGACTCTCGTCACTTCGTGCGTATGTAGCCCCCACAAATAACAACACATATTAATTAACTCTACATATGGGGTAAATTCCCTCTTACAAGGTTAGAAAAGAGACTTACGTCGCTCCGAAGTTCCATCACTGGCTCTCAAGCCCTTCCAATAACTCAAACCGATGCCCAACGCTCCAAAACTAGTTAATAAACATGCAAATCCATAAATAAATAATCTAATACTTATTATAATCCAAGTTATAACAATTCCTAATTCCGCTTGAAAAGTCGATAAAATCACCTTCGGGCCCACGTGCCCGGAGTTCAAAAATTTTCGAAGATAAACCTTACCCATAGCACGATAAACTCAAATATATAATTTATTCTCAATTTCATGCCCAAATTCGTGATCAAATTCCAAGAATACCAATTTCTAGGTTTTTCTTCAAAATCTCAAATTTCTACAAATTTTCATGTCTAAATCCATATTTAATCCAAATATTTAACTTGCAATAGGTGGGAATCATTTACCTTGATATAGATGATGATGATGGAGCTCCAAAATCGCTCCAAGAACGGCTCCCATGGAGGAAATAAAGTGAAAATGGCCAAAATCCCGTTTTAAAATAACTCACTGCCCAAAAATCTCTCTTCGCGTTTGCGACCCTTTGAACGTGTTCGCGAAGGCCAGCTGACCTGCCCCTTCGCGTTCGCGTACCCCTCTAAGCGTTCGCGTAGGCCAAATGGCCTTAGGCCCAGCTCCCTCCTTTCCTCTTCATGTTCGCGTCGCCTTGGCCGCATTCGCGAAGGCTTGCCCAGCTCTTACCTCGCGTTCGCGTCCACTGGTTCGCATTCGGGAAGGCCAAACCCAGCAGCCCCATAAATTCCTCTTTGTGAACGTGGGACTTCTTTCGCGTTCGCGAAGAAGGAAACCAGACACCAGCAACAACAGTCCAATACAGCTCCAATTTGGTCCGAAACCACCCCGAAACACACCCGAGGCCCCCCTGGACCCCGTCCAATCACACAAACAAGTCCCATAACATAACACAGACCTACTCGAGGCCTCAAATCACATCAAACAATATCGAAATCATGAATCGCATCCCAATTCAAGCATAATGAACTTTAGAATTCAAACTTTTACATTCGATGTCGAAACCTATCAAATCACGTCCGATTGACCTCAAATTTTGCACACAAGTCACATTCGACATTAAGGACCTGTTCCAACTTCCGGAATCAGAATACGACCTCGATATCAAAAAGTCCACTCCCGGTCAAACTTCTCAAAAACCTTCAAATTTCTAACTTCCGCCAAATGATCCCAAAATGACCTACGGACCTCCGAATCCACTTCCGGGCGCGCTCCCAATACCAGAATTACCATACGGAACTATTTCCAGACTCGAAATCCCAAACGGACATCGATAACATTGAAATACACTTAAACCCTAATTTACGAAATTCTTTCAAAATGCCAACCTTCCACAATAGGCGTTGAAACGCTCCTGGGCCATCCAAAACCCGATTCGGACATACGCCCAAGTCCAAAATCATCATACGAACCTGTTGGAACCCTCAAATCCCGATTCCGAGGTCGTTTACTCACAATCACACTTTAGTCAATTCTTAAAGCTTCCTAATTTAGAATTTTCTTCCCAAACTAACTCCGAACTTCCCGTAATTCAATTCCGACCATACGCACAAGTCATAATACCTGCCGTGAAGCTGCTCAGGGTCTCAAACCGCTGAATGATGCGCTAGAGCTCAAAACGACCGATCGAGTTGTTACAATTTAATTACGTGAAAAGCGAAAAAATTTATGCACTTTTTCCTATCATGGATACGAGAGATTTTCCGAAACCTTTTTGATAAACTAACTACTATTTGGTTGTTCTAGTGGATATTTTTCTCAATTACTTATCAAGAGCGCTAGTATACTAGGCATATGAGGATAATCAAATATCATAGTTTCTGTTTCAAGTCGATATTTAATTCGCATTATTCTTATACACTGTAGCATTAACCTTCTTTTCCTTTTTAACCCAAATCATAGGCGCTGTTGGTGATGATGGATTCGATCTTCATCCGTATGCAAAATAAATCTTAAAATAACGTCAAATGATATGGGAAGTGGAAAAACCATCTATTTACGGGATGCACTTAAGTTAATTAATTTGTAGAATAATTAATATATCGTATATTTGTAGTTTAAACTAAATGAGCTTAGATTCATTGTTTCTTAGGACGAATTTAAAACAAAAATGCTTGTGAGGTCACTTCAAGAATCTTTTCTGAACTTGGGGAAAAGCAGGTTCTTGGAAGCGAATACTTTGCACCATTTTAAAATGCTTTAACATGACAGTAAAGTTAAATTTTAAATCAGTGGATATTAACTCCCACTATTGTTGGACAATAACTTTCTACTTCTCTTCTGCCTTCTAGTTCGAGGTATTCTTCTTCCTCTTCATTGTCCTTCTTGATTTTGCTCTTCTTCTGATTGTTTTTGTGAAAAGATGGTGGCTTGAGAAATTGTGATGGAAATGATACAGAGAGATGATCTAGTTCAGCTTTTTTTATGCATTTTGACCTACACAGAATATATGGGACGAAGAAAAGGGGATAGACGCGTGTGATATACATGAATATCTTTTACTGAAGGAATTGGGGGGAAATTGATAGTGATAGATACTTTAGGTGAGAGATAATCAGAAAGAGATATCTTGTAAGTGAGAGAGAATCTCAAGGGAGAGATTTTAGGATATAAAAAATTGTACATAATTTAATTAAAAACGTAAGATTTTAAAAAAAATTCTACAAAAAATATTTTTGTAAAAGTAGTTGTAGGAGATATAAAAAAGCCTTTAAAAGGTTGTATTCTATGTAAATATATACTATATTAAAAGCACGAACGCCCTTAGCGAAATGTCGTTTGCCTTTTTACCCTTTAAAAACACATTTCACATTGGATAAAATAGTAATTTAAGTGATTTTTCTAATATAAAAAAATTGTTATTTAATTATTTTCCTAATTTAGGAGTGAGCATTTCATTATTTTGCCTAATATTTAGGATTTTGACATGAAAAATCATATTATTGATTCGAATTTTTTCAATTCCCTTCCGGTTTTAGGAGTCTTCACTATTACTCCATTTTTTAGAACTAGTTTTAGTGTACATGTGTTGCACGTGTGTGCCGCGTCAATTAATAAATATATTTATATGTAAGAAGAATAAATTATTAAAAAAATAGAAATTTATATCAAAATAGCAATTTTAATTGATGTTAAATTTTACATATTAAGACTTCTGACATGGTTCAAATAATACATATTCGATAAATAAAACTGATTTGAAAATCCTAAATAGGTAAATATTAGGAAAATTAACACATGAAATAATTATAGGTGTGAAACAATTTAATAAAATATAATTTAAACAATCAAGAAAATATTTTTTTATGGAAAGAAAAATAAAGGATCAAAATTGATCTTGCACGATAAAATTTTCCTTATACAATATAGGCACAAAACTTTACATGAATATATAATATATTTTGTCCTTCGTTGAAAAGAAACTTACTTTTTACTTTTTATATTCTCTTATTTTTTATTAATATATTTTATTCTTATTTAGTTGATCTCAAACTCCTAAATATTAGGCAATGATTAAAAAAAATACTTGATTTTAAAGTCCTAAATATTGGAAAAGTAACTTAAATTACATATTTGTCCAATGCGAAATTTTATTTTTAAAAGGTAAAAAAGACGAATGACATTGTAGATGAGTGCAACTTCTGTACTAATAAATCTGTAATTTTAATCGTTCATCATCATTTATCAATTGATGAGATTTCTGCCATTGACCAATTATTTGTTTGGTTGGTGTTACGTTCTTATTGTTAAAATGAATCTTTCATAACATTAACAAACTCAATATCTTTCTACCTATTTAAAGGCTCTTGATTACTAATACATATTTCAACCATCTTAAATTATTTGTCGTATTTCTATTTGATATGCCCTTAAAAAAATTAGTTAGAAGGAATTTGATTATTTTATCCTTATTTATGCCTTTAATATAACCTCTCTTCATTGAACATTTACTTTATTTATGTGCCATCTCCATCTTCAAGAAAAATTACTACTAAGGATAAAATGGGAAAAAATTAATTAATTTTATCTTGAACCTTTAAAATGACAAATAATTTGAATTATCTATTTTTAGAAATTACGATAAATAATTTGAGACAGAAGAAGCAGAAATTAATTCCCTTATATTAGTCGTATATTGACTTATTTTAACTCTAATTCCTCGTCTAGCTTTACTTTTAGAATAATTAATAGTACTGGACAAAAAACAATAAATGGACGAATCAATACTTTAAATTAAAAAGTACTAGTATGTCTTGAACCCAAATCTAACGCTTAGTGGTAAGATATTTAAACTTTGAAATTTGAATTCCTAAAATGTATTTTAACGTAAAAAAATAGTTCTTATATTTGATTCCTAAATATTAGGATTTTGAATTATAAAAGGAAAATTCTAGTTTATTCAAATGTCCTAAATATTGTGATTTCCTACTATAATAAATAAAGTTTTAGTTGATTTCAAAATCCTAGATATTAGAAAATTAATAAAATGACTATTTTATTCAATGTGAGCTCTATTTTTAAAGGGTAAAAAATGTGAACGACATTTCGCTAAGGGTCTTCGTACTTTTAATATAATATATATTACGAGTATTTTTTAAGTTTACGAGTATTAGTTTTTCTGTATAAAGTTTTTTGTTTAGGGTGTCCGTGTTTCCCTTTTTCTTTCACACTTTTAGGAATGCTTACGAGTAATATTTTGGTTAAAATTTTAGTTTAAGTAGATCTTTTATTTTTCATAACTCCTTTTCTTCGTATATTTGTAATTTGATTATACAAAACGAGCAATAATAATTTATTATTTTTCTAATATGTTGGAGATAATTCATGTATTATTTATTAGTAATTAATTAAATAGAACAATTTGTATTATACTCGTGAGAGAAAAAAAGTATTCCATCTATCTCATTTTATGCGACACTTTTGCTTTTCGGGAGTCAATTTAACCAATTTGTAAAGCTAAACTGGATTAGATCAACTCAATATTTTAAAATTTTAAATTTAAATATTCAAAAATTATATGAAAAGTGTTATAAGTAGCAATTCTTCTCATATCAATATGATAAAAAGATTCAAGGAAAATATGATTAAAAGACACATTTTAATTTGAAGTAATGAAATTATAAAACTGGAACAAACTTTTAGTTGAATATATCGACTGGTGACTGAGAGATACTATGGACATTTTCTTCTTTCATTGGATTGGGTATATAGGATTAACATTCATCATTTTAAGAATACATATACTTTTATTTTATAATTCAAACATAATATTATGATATAATATTTATATGATTTTTTTAAAAAAAATATTTACGCGTTGAGATAGTGGGCACGCACAACACGAAGCCTCTATCGAAATGTTGTTCGCCTTTTAGCCCGTATTATGTGCATTCTAAGTTGGATATAATTATAATTGTGATCACAAATAAATTTTAATTTTGGGAAAATATAAAAAATTATCGTGCATTTAGGTTTAGGATTCTTTAAGTTTTTCTTTGGTTAGGATTAGGACTTGTAAAGTTAAATTATTAAAACTTGAATAGAACATAATGTTGAGATTTTTGTTTTTAAGATAAAATAGTCTTAAAATGAGGGTGAATAGGAAATGGAGGGAAAATAAAATTTTTGAGTAAAATTTTAAGTTTCCCCCTCTTGACAATGAGATATTGTCCCATATTGGAAGAGGAAGAGATTTTTAGTGGGTATATATATAATTGCTCTTCTTGTAGCTCTTAAAGAGTTAAGAAGAAAGCAAGCCTCGCGCCGTCGTCGTCGTCGCTCGCTCGGCTTCGGCTACGGCTACGGCTTCGGCTTCGGTCAAACGATTGATTGATTAATTTTTTGGACTAAATTTATTTGTTAATAGTAAATATTGCTCCACCATGGAGGGTGAACGATTGTTCTTCTTCAACACTGGCTACTATATATATGTGCAGCAGCTGTTGAAGAAAGACACACACAACACACAACACACAAGACACAAGACACAAACTGAAATCGCTCAACAGATTTGGCTATACATTGCACTCCTTCCTCTCAGCATTTCCATATAATTTTTTGAGTTTCTATTCCTTCGTTCTGTATTGTTTTAACTTCAAACAAAGCAACTGTAAGTGTGATTTGCTACCGAACTTTGTGTTCGCTTAAACACTGGGGTTTGAAGTACCGCTACACCAGTGTGTGATTCGTTCTATCCTGGGAGGAAATAATCCATTACCTTGAGTACTAGGAGGGGATTAAATTCCTTAAGGAAACACTGTGAATTCAGTGGGCTCGAATTATTTATTGTTTCATTACGATAACTTATATTTTGCAGAATTATTATTTACATATACAGCAATATTGGCGGGACTAATAATCTTAAGGAATTTAATATTTATTTCTATATTTGTATTATTCTTATTATTCTGCAAATAATGGGAGCAAATATTGTTGAAGATAACAAAAAGAGGAAGAAGGCTTCTGGTCCGAAATACAACCCAAGCAAGAAGCGGTTCAGTGAAAACTGCTACAACTGTGGGAAAACCGGACACAAATCTACGGAGTGTCGTGCTCCGAAGAAAGACAAGAAAAGGGGTCAAGCAAACATGGTAGTAAACCATGATGATATTGATAACTTGCGTGCCATGCTTTCTGAATGTAACTTGGTGGGAAATCCTAAACTGTGGTGGTTTGATTCAGGAGCCACTCGCCATGTTTGTGCAGTTAAAGAAGCTTTTGCTACTTATGCTCCTGCTGGACCCGGAGAGACAGTTTATATGGAAAATGCTTCAACAGCAAAAGTTGAAGGATATGGGAAGATATTTCTGAAAATGACTTCTGGCAAGGTCATGACTTTGAACAATGTCCTTCATGTTCCCGAAATGAGAAAGAATTTAGTCTCTACTGGACTTCTTGTTAAGCACAATTTTAAGTGCATTTTTGTGTCCAACAAGGTTGTCATTAATAAGAATAAAATATTTGTAGGAAAAGGTTACCTCACTGAGGGCCTTTTCAATCTGAATGCAATGGTTGTGGAAAACAATAATAATATTTCAGCTTCTTCTTACTTACTTGAGTCAAATGATTTATGGCATGTACGTTTGGGTCATGTCAATTATAAAACCTTGCGGAAAATGATTAACTTGGAAGTACTGCCCAAGTTTGAATGCGAAAAATCAAAATGTCAAACATGTGTGGAATCTAAGTATGTTAAACATCCTTATAAGTCAGTTGAAAGGAATTCAAATCCTTTAGACTTAATTCACACAGATATTTGTGACATGAAGTCAATACCATCTCGCGGTGGAAAGAAGTATTTCATAACTTTTATTGACGATGGTACTCGATATTGCTATGTTTACTTACTGAATAGTAAAGATGAAGCAATAGACGCATTCAGGCAATACAAAAATGAAGTTGAAACGCAACTTAACAAGAAAGTAAAAATGATAAGAAGTGATAGGGGTGGTGAATATGAATCTCTTTTTGAAGAAATATGTTTAGAATATGGAATTATTCATCAAACAATAGCCCCCTACACGTCCCAATCTAATGGGATTGCGGAAAGAAAGAATCGCACATTAAAGGAGATGATGAATGCATTGTTGATAAGTTCTGGTTTGCCACAGAACTTGTGGGGGGAAGCCATTCTTACGGCTAATCGAATATTAAATCGAGTGCCCCATAGCAAAACACAATCCATTCCATATGAAAAATGGAAAGGAAGGAAGCCCAACTTGAATTATTTTAAAGTGTGGGGGTGTTTGGCAAAAGTGCAAGTTCCTAAACCCAAAAGGGTAAAGATAGGACCGAAAACCGTTGATTGTATTTTCATAGGATATGCGACAAATAGTAAAGCATATCGATTTCTGGTTCATAAATCAGAAAATCCCGACATTCATAATAATACGGTTATAGAATCAGATAATGCTGAGTTTTTTAAAAATATATATCCGTATAAAAAGGAATGTGAGTCGTTTGGTGAAGGATCTAAACGACCTCGGGAAGAAACAAAAGAAAGTACATATAATCAGGAGGATCCAAGACGTAGTAAACGTCAAAGAACGTCTACTTTATTTGGACCAGATTTTGCAACTTTCTTATTGGAAAATGATCCTCAAATATTTAAAGAAGCTATGACTTCTTCGAAATTATTGTTTTTTGAAAGAGGCAGTCAATAGTGAAATAGAATCCATATTAAACAACCATACATGAGAATTGGTTGATTTTCCTCCTGGAAATAAACCTTTGGGTTCTAAATGGATTTTTAAGAGAAAAATCAAAGATGATGGCACTATTGATAAATTCAAGGCAAGACTCGTAGTCAAAGGGTATAGACAACGAGAAGGTCTAGACTACTTTGATACATACTCTCCAGTTACAAGAATTACGTCCATACGGATATTAGTAGCATTAGCTGCAGTGTATGGTCTTGAAATTTATCAAATGGATGTTAAGACGGCCTTCTTAAATGGAGAGTTGGAGGAAGAAATTTACATGGAACAACCTGAAGGGTTTGTGGTTCCAGGTAAAGAAAAGAAGGTATGTAGACTTGTTAAGTCTCTTTACGGACTAAAACAAGCACCCAAACAATGGCATGCGAAATTTGACCAAACAATGTTGTCAAATGATTTTAAGATAAATGAATGTGATAAATGTGTGTACATTAAAAATGTTCCAAATCACATAGTCATTGTTTGCCTATATGTGGATGATATGCTGATAATGAGTAATGACATTGCCAACATAAATGCTACTAAGCATATGCTCAATAGCAAGTTTGATATGAAAGACTTGGGAGTTGCTGATTTAATTCTGGGAATTAAGATCCATAAGACTCTTCAAGGTCTGGCATTGTCACAATCTCATTATATTAAGACAGTACTTGAAAAATTCAAGCACTTGGGCTTTAAAGTTGCAAAGACTCCAATTGACGTGAATCTTGCATTAGCAAAGAATAAAGGCCAAAGCATATCACAATTGGATTATACTCGTGTGTTGGGATGCTTAATGTATATCATGAATTGTACACGACCAGATATAGCTTGTGCTATAAGTAAACTGAGTCGATATACGAGCAATCTAGGCCAATCTCATTGGATGGTAATGAAACGAGTTTTGGGATATTTAGAACATACACAGAACTTTGACTTGCACTACAGTAAATTCCCTGCGGTGATTGAGGGATACTGTGATGCAAATTGGATCACCGGTTCAACTGATTCTAAGTCCACGAGTGGATATGTATTCACTATTGGTGGAGGAGAGGTATCTTGGAAGTCGTCCAAACAAACATGTATTGCCCGCTCTACAATGGAGGCTGAATTCATAGCCTTAGATAAAGCCGGTGAAGAAGTTGAATGGCTCCGGAATTTCTTAGAAGACATTCCATTTTGGCCCAAACCGTTGGCACCAATATGCATACATTGTGATAGTCAAGCGGCAATTGGAAGGGCTGGGAGCGTTATGTATAACGGTAAATCTCGTCATATATGACGAAGACATAAAATCGTTAGGCAATTACTCTCTAGAGGAATTATCACGATTGACTATGTAAAGTCAAGTGATAATGTGTCGGATCCACTTACAAAAGGCCTAACTAGAGAGGTAGTTGAGAAATCATCAAGGGGAATGGGGCTATGGCCGAGAACAAGTCATTGTGGCGGTAACTCTACCTAGAAGACTGGAGATCCCAAGATCTAGGTTCAAGGAGATCAAACAAAGTCATTAATGACGGTTCAACATTGTCAAATAAAATTTTAGTCCGTTCTCGTGATGAGACAATGTTCAGTACCAAGGATAAAGCATTAAGGCTTTTTAATGATTTCTAAATTTGATACGGGGTATATCAAATAGTGTATCTACAGGATGACACGTTTAGGAATCACCTATGTAAGTGTGAAGTGTTAGCCGCTTCAAGGAGAACTTTGTAAGGCCAGTTCTCTACGCACTTATGAAACCAGGCGGTGTTCATGGCTGAAACGAACACAACAATGAGAACCAAAGACGGTTAAGGGATGATTGTGTGACTTATGGTTGTCTATGTATACACCAAAGATCGACGGTTCAAAGATATCAAATCTACCGATTGACCGAGTATATCCGACATAAGTTTACTACGGAAAGTTCAAAGGGAAACCTACTTATCCAGATGCGATTAATCCTTGCTTGCAAATCACACAGTTTTTTCATGCATACTTCCGTGATATAGCCATTCCCCATTCATGTGGGGGATTGTTGAGGTTTTTATTTTTAAGATGAAATAGTCTTAAAATGAGGGTGAATGGGAAATAGAGGGAAAATAAAATTTTTGAGTAAAATTTTAAGTTTCCCCCTCTTGACAATGAGACATTGTCCCATATTGGAAGAGGAAGAGATTTTTGGTGGGTATATATATAATTGCTCTTCTTGTAGCTCTTAAAGAGTTAAGAAGAAAGCAAGCCTCGTGCCGTCGTCGTCGTCGCTCGCTCGGCTCGGCTACGGCTACGGTTTCGGCTTCGGCTTCGGCTTCGGTTTCGGATTCGGATTCGGATTTGGATTTGGATTTGGATTTGGATTTGGATTTGGTCAAATGATCGATTGATTGATTAATTTTTTGGACCAAATTTATTTGTTAATAGTAAATATTAACGTAAGATTATCCGCATTTGTAACGGATATTTTTCAATTTGTATATTGACCACAAGGCAGCCGCCTAATGCTCTTCCCACCATGATTGTGCTTGCTCCACAAACAAGCTAATGCTTGCTCCACCATGGAGGGTGGACGATTGTTCTTCTTCAACACTGACTGCTATATATATGTGCAGCAGCCGTTGAAGAAAGACACACACAACACACAAGATACAAACTGAAATCGCTCAACAGATTTGGCTATACATTGCACTCCTTCCTCTCAGCATTTCCATACGATTTTCTGAGTTTCTACTCCTTCGTTCTGCATTGTTTTAACTTCAAACAAAGCAACTGTAAGTGTGATTTGCTACCGAACTTTGTGTTCGCTTAAACACTGGGGTTTGAAGTACCGCTACACCAGTGTGTGATTCGTTCTATCCTGGGAGGAAATAATCCATTACATTGGGTACTAGGAGGGGATTAAATTCCTTAAGGAAACACTGTGAATTCAGTGGGCTCGAATTATTTATTGTTTCATTACGATAACTTATATTTTGCAGAATTATTATTTACATAAACAGCAATATTGGCGGGACTAACACATAACACTTACATATTGGCTAAAAATTGAAATCTAAAAGTTACGACTAGGTC
Source organism: Nicotiana tomentosiformis (assembly GCF_000390325.3). Taxonomy (NCBI): domain Eukaryota; kingdom Viridiplantae; phylum Streptophyta; class Magnoliopsida; order Solanales; family Solanaceae; genus Nicotiana; species Nicotiana tomentosiformis. Next base: position 142,788,121 of record NC_090813.1, read on the forward strand.
CCTATTTCTGACGACTCAACTCCTGTTTTCTTCTTACATCAACTTTGGCTCTATATTTTCTATCTTCTTTCCAAGCTTGATTTTTTTTTCCTTCTATTGAGTTGGTGAATATTATGATATTTTCTTGATTTTTTGACCAGTATCTAAATGTATTGATCCAAAGTATCAGACGAAAATTAAGATGTTAAAAACAATAAAATGTTAAAAACAATAAACTGTCAAGTCTTGAGATTGATTTTGATGGCGGAAAGGTGGTGGAAAGAAAAAGATGGGAAAAAGGTAAATTAAAAAAATAGAAGATATTTGACTGGGATATTTTAAAATTCACTAGTGGGGATATTTTGAAATTCATAAGTGAGGTTGGCTAATTTTTAACGTAATACTCATTTTACCATTTAAATGAATATTACGTTTATTTCGACAACAACTAATATTATCTATAATTCATCCTTACTCTATATTATATATTATATATTTTTTCATTGATAGACACAAAACACACGTGCAACGCACATACACTAAATCTAGTTCCTCTAAAATGAACGTATTAACCTTCAACCCAGGATAAGAAGAAAACAAAGACACAAATATATCTAACTACAACCAATATTTCGATCAAAAAAATAACACCTACTACGCATAAGGGTGGCAAGTGGGCCGGTCCCGAGCCTAAACGGGACAAGTGGGCAGGTCCAAACGGTCTCGGGCCCGGTCCCGGGCCGGTCCCAAATTAAACGGGCCAAACGGGCCCGGACTAAACGGTCTTTTTTAGGAAACAAAACCGTTTAGTCCCGGGCTAAACGGTCCCGTCCCGCGGGCTAAATGGGCTAAGTCGACCCACCAAATTTTAAAAAAAAAAATTAAATATGGGTTATCTTATTATCTTATTATATTATTATATAAATGGGAGAAAAAGTAATGGAGAATAAAGGGGTTATTTTATTATATTATTATATAAAGGGGACAAGAAGTAATGGAGAATAAATGGGTTATTTTATTATATAAAGGGGACAAAAAGTAAGGGAGAATAAAGGGGTGATATTATTATATTATTATAAGTAATTAAAACACACACACCAATATATAACTAATTAAAAAAAAAATACATACACACACATATATATAAATTTAAATGGCTATTTTTTAAATTTAATTTTTTTTTATTTAAAAGTTGACCGTTGGGACCGTTTGGCCCGCGAAGGAACCGGTCCCGGGTCCTGGCGGGCCAAATGGTCCCGGTCCTGGCAGGCCCAAAGCATAGGACCGGCCACCGGCCCTGACCCACTAAAGTCAGTCTTAACGGTCCTGGCCCGTTAGGTCCATTTGGTCTGTGGTCTCGAGCCGGTCCCGGACCTGAACTGGCCCACTTACCGGCCTTAACTACGCACGTAATATTATGTCTTAATGTTGAATTGTGTTATTTAAATCCAAGAGTTCTTATTCGCTCTAATACTATATTGAACTTTGACCATCTCATCAACAATATAAGCGCTAAAAAAAATACACTTTCAATTACTAATTATGTTATGTCTAGATATTTAATTTTATAACCAACTAAATCTACTGTAGCAAAAACTAACGGCTGGATTAGTTATTGTTTGATGGAGTATTTGAGAAGAGGATATTTTATTCCTCATTAAAAGTAATAAAAAAGAAAGAAGTGTTTAAAAGTATTTTTTTGTCTTATATAGTTTGAATATTTTAAAAGATATTTTGGAGGGAAACTAGAATTTGACTATGTTATTAATAGTCATAAGATTGGGCACTTGAGCTAATTAAGTAACCCGAAATTAATAGTTTGGTCAACTATTATTTTACTAATTACTAATTAAAAATATTTTAAAATTAATTTCACAAAACGATTTTAATATTTTAAAAAAAAATTCAAAATAGGCGATTATTGATTTTTAAAAGGTGTATGTTTGTGATAGGATGTGTTTGTTAATTCCAACAGACTCCTAGAGGTATTATAAATATTAGTATCATATCCAAAACGCAAAACTAACTCTAGATTTCTATCTCTTTCTTTTAGACTTATTTATACAACTTACATATATTCTGTTCTTGTGGGAAATTCGATAATTACTGATATTCGAATTTCAGTAGCTTTGTAAAATCCTGACTGCTATTATCCTTGCTTATTTTATCCCATTATTTTCTAACACTACTGTTTACCCCAAAATTGGGTAACAATTGAATTTGTATGTGGTTTTAAGGATATGTGATTTAATTTAACATGAACAATTAAGAATATCAAATAAATGAGTTAGGAGTGAAATAAACGTTCAAACCAGTTGCAACACTATGATCAACCCTGAACTTAGATTGATGAATGACCTCGTCCTCGGTCAGACCCTCGGTTCAAGCCTGGTCGTGAATGAAGAACAGAACAAATGAGCAAAACTTTAACAATAGCTAAAAGGCATAAACTAAACTTGTATTGCTTTGTTTCGTGTGTTATAATATGTTTTACAAAAGAAAACTTCCTCTTGATATAGTAGGGGAGTTTCATCTATAGTATAAATCTAAAAAAGGTAAAAATCTTCCCTTCCTAGTAATTACTGATCCATAATCGACATCGAGCGGGATCCGCACGGTGATATTCGGTTGGATGCGAATATCATGGCCCTTTATACGTAACCGTTCACCGTATTTTTCGAAGTCTTAGAACTCATTCTTGGCTCGAGTTGCGTCGCTTTACCACACCCGATATCTGTAATGACCCGACCATTCGTTTTGAGAATTAGCATCCCGTTTGGCGGTTTAAGGTCTCAAGCAGCTTCGTATTATGTGTTATGATGTGCGTGTGTAGTCGAGTTCAAATTTCGGATGCTTCGGGATCAATTTAGAAGAAGGATTCTTGTTTTAGAAGTTTATGCGGTAAGAGTTGACCGGAGTTTGACTTTTGTGTAGATGATTCCGAAATGGCATTTTGATTATTTCAATAATTTCGTATGGTGATTTGGACTTAGGCATGCGTCCGGATTTGGATTTGAAGGTCCATAGAGTAAATTAAAGCATTTCGACAAAAAATGAAAAGTTGAAGTTTTGGAAGGTTCAGAGGTTTGACGAGGAGTTGACTTTGTTGATATCGGGCTCGAATTGCGATTTTGAGAGTTGGATTAGCTCCGTTATGTCATTTGGGACTTGCATACAAAACTTGACGTCATTCCGGGTTGATTTGATATGTTTCAGTACGAGTTTTGGAAGTTGAAAGATTTGAAAATTCATAAGTTTGATTCGAGGTGCGATTTGTAGTTTCGATATTGTTTGATGTGATTTGAGGCCTCGATCAGGTCCGCGTTATGTTATGAAACTTGTTGGTATATTCGGACGGGGTCCGGGGGCCCCGAGTGTATTTCGGATAGGCTACGGGCCATTTCGTTTTGTTTTAGAGTTGCTGGTTTTCTGATGCTGCAGGTACTCTATGCGATCGTATGTTTACTGTCGCAATCACGATGTGTTGTGGGAGCTGGGCATGGTTCTTCTTCGCATTCGCATAACTCCTTCCGCGTTCGCGATGCTTGACTTGGTTGTAAGCCGCGTTCGCATCATGAAGAACGTGATCACGTAGTGCTGTGGGAAGAGGCATGGCTAGCTGGCTTACGCGTTCGCATAAGGTGTTGTGCGTTCGTGCTGCTTTGGTTCGTTGGCTTCTGCGATCGCACTGCGATTTACGCGATCACGTAGTGCATTGTTTTTGGCAGTTTTTGTTTCTTCTTTGCGATCACTTTATTTCTTCCGCGATCGCGGTGTGCAAATACCTGGGCAGCAGAATATATTTTTCCAAATCGAGAGTTTGGCCATTTTTATCGTATCTTGAGTTGTTGACCTCAGATTTGAGCGATTTCTCGTGGGGTAAGTTTTCTTCACCTGGAATTTATTATATTTCATGATTCCATCTTTATTTTTATCATTAAATTAGTGGTTTGAGTTGAGGAAAAGGGAAAACTTTGTAAAAAATTTTCAAAATTTAAAATGATGATTTGAGGGACGAATTGATATCGGGATTTGATAATTTTGATATGGTTGGACTCGTATCGAAATGGGTGTTCGGGTTTTGTAAATTTTATCGAGTTTCGAGGTGCGGGCCCGAGGGTTGACTTTTTAGTTTTAATTAAAGATCAAAACTTTAGTATCCGGAATTATTTCCTATGAGTTTTATTTATGATTTGATGTTGTTTTGGCTAGATTTGAGCCGTCCGGAGGTTGTTTCACTCGAGGAGGTCATTTTAGAGTATCGGTCTAACTTCTTTGAGGTACGTATCTTGCCTAACTTTGTGTGGGGGAACTATCCCTTAGGGCTTGGGTCGTTTGTGCTATCTGTGTCTTGTGAAAGCCGTGTACGCGAGGTGACGAGTACTTACTCGAGCTTATATGTGGAAATTGACTTGTCTAGACTCTTAGGCATCTTTATGTAATTAATTGGAATTTTTAGCACATGTTATATCTTTTATTCGTCATGTCTACTATCACATGCTTTATTTGAAGTTGTCGTTACATGCCACATTCTTTAGTTGTCGAGTTTTCTTCTATATGCTTTATTTGGAGTTGTTATCACTTTGTTTTAGTATGTGATTTCTTTTATTGTTGAGCTACTCTTAGTTGAAATTGTTATCACATGATATCTTTGGTTGCCGGGTTGTTTCCATGCATATAGACGTAGTACTAGTTCGTGTCATCTCTCTCATTGTCAGCCTACTTCATACATTAGAGTCTGAAGTTTGCCATTCCATGGAAGTACTATCACCATCGAGGTTATCCGTAAATAATTAATTGGAATTGAAGTTTGCGAGAGTTATTAATCTATTCTAATCGAAGTTGTGTCTAAAAAGGGGTGTTATTCCTTGTTGAGTTACTTTCATTCATTTTGTTATTATTAAGATTCTATATACATTGTGTTGAGCCGTGGGCTATTTGTTGTGAAAATATTGATATCGTTGAATCCTTGGAAAGGTTGTGGCCTAGGGGAAATTGTGATACGAGTTATTGTGTTGTGTTGTTGTAATGATAACACATGTGAATTATTGTGTGGTTTGGTTGTTGTTATGCGGAGTATAAGGGTGGCATTTCACCATTGTTGTTGTGCGGAGTATAAGGGCGGTAATTCACTGTTGTTGTTGTTGTTGTTGTTGTTGTTGTTATGCGGGGCATAAGGGCGGCATTTCACCATTGTTGTTTTCATGTGAGGCATAAGGGTGGAATCTTACTATTGTTGAATGTATGGAGTGATACAGGTGGTGTCAAGACCCAATTCCAATTTAGGCCGTGATGGCGCCCAACACCATTGTCAGGCAAGCCGACATTGATCAAAATAGTGGTTTCCCGTTTAAATAAATTTACTAAGTGGATACATTTCCTTATTTGTTGAAAAGATTTAGAAATTTGCAAATGGGACATAATTAAACAGGAATAACAAGTACTAATGAAACTCAAGTAAACAAATCCAAAATCATAAGTCTACTAGAGTACGTGCCAAGACCTGGTGTCACAAGTATGTGGGCAATATAGTAGAATATACAAAAGAGTACTAGCCTACTGTCTGAAAGGAAATAGACAGAAAAATAGAGCATAAGAGAGACCCTGACTGCTGCAGAATAACTTGGAAGGCAGCTCACAATGAAGTCTCGAGATGGGTATCAAAACTGCGCACCAGACTGGTAACCAGATGCACCTGCCTCCGATCCTGTACAATTAAGTACAGAAGTATAGCGTGCGTACATAAACAATATGTACCCAGTAAGTATCTAGTCTAACCTCGAAGAAGTAGTGACGAGGGGTCGACTCCGACATTTACTAAGGCCAACAATAAGATAATATGAAATTCTAATTAAACATGATGTATAACAATGAAACTGAGAAATAATAAATAACCGAAAAATTCGTCACCATATTTAAGAGCTCAAATCACTTCCTTCATTTAAAACAATAAATCTTTCGAATAATGAAATTGGCACCGATTAGAAAAAAAGGGACTTTCATTCCTATTATCACGTACAAAATTCCACTAAGGACGTTCGGCCCGATCCAACATAAATATAAACTGTGCACTGCCGAGGGTCAAACGGTTCGAACCATAGATGCATCTATTAACCTGCCGAGGCGAACGACCCGCTCCCATGAGAGTAGTAGAAAGAATTACACCGCTCGCAAAATATACTTGCGACGCGGTCAATTATAAATTATCAATAAATCATAACCCTTTCTTGATTCTTTTCAAAATAAAGACAATTTTACATAGAAGCTTTTAAATCCTTAGAAATCCTTGACTTAGTTTCATTCGATACAATTAACAAATATTATCAAATAACGGTGTCCACAGAACATGGTATAAACCTAGAACTACCCGGACATAAACAGGGATAGTAGCTACGTACGGACTCTCGTCACGTCATGCGAATGTAGCCCACACAAATAAAAACACATATTAATTGAGTTCACCTATAGGGTAAATTCCCTCTCACAAGGTTAGAAAAGAGACTTACCTCGTCTCAAGCCTACTTTCCAAATTCAAGAATGCGCTCGAACCTCCGAAATTGATGCCAAATGACTCGGAACTAGCCAAACATTACATAAATCGATCAATCTATGCTCAAAAGTTTATATCTCCACTATCAAAGTGATTACCCAATCCAATTTTTAAGATTCCTAAAATTCACCCCGGGTCCACACGCCCGGATTTCGGAAATTATTTTGAAGAAAGTTGTTACCCATGACCTTAAGTACATAATATATGGTTTTCTCTAAGTTTCATAATCATTTTCGTGGTAAAATCCCATTTTTATTAAACCCTAGGTTCCTCACCTAAACCCATAATTTCTACCAAATTTTCATGTTGAAATCTACCCATAATCTATGTATTAAACTCACATCAAGGTAGAAATTACTTACCCTCAATAGCCAAGTTGAAATCTCTCCATTTTGAAGCTCTAAAATCGTCCAAGTGAGTAAAGAATGGGAGAAAACATGCTCAAGTCCCGTATTAAATGAAGACACTGCCCCGACAATTTTCGCATATGCGGTGCATTGGCCGCATCTGCAGATCCCGCTTCTGCGGAAGAAGGGTCCGCTTATGCGGAATTGACTAGGCCGGCTGGGGTCGCTTATGCGGACGGGCTCCCGCTTCTGTGGAAAAGTGGCTGTGCCTGCTAAACTGGGCTGCCTTCCTTGGGCCGCATCTGCGAGGCTAGGTTCGCACCCGCGAGCTCGCACCTGCGGCTGGCCAACCGCAGGTGCGGTTATGACAGAACTGGGGAGCTTCAGCTCCCGAAATGGTTCGAGCCTCGTCCGATCGATACTCGGGGCACTCGGGCACTGCCCGAACATATCAACAAGTTTGGAATCATAAAACGGACTCGCTCGAACTCTAGGAACGCCCGAAACAATATTAAAACTAAGAATCACACCCCAAAACCAATTGAATCAAACTTATGAACTTCAAGTTCTTATATTCACTCAAAATGCGCCGAAACGTACTTAGACTACTCAGATTGACACCAAACTTTGCGTGCAGGTCTTAAATTACATTTCGGAGCTATTCCCAGTCTTAGAATTCCGTTTGGACCTCGATATCACCAAAATCTACTCCAAACTAAATTTATAGAACTTCTAAAACCTTCAAGAACCAACTTTCACTATTAGGCACCAAAACGCTCCCGAGTCATCCAAAACCCAATTCGAACATACGCCCAAGTCTGAAATTACCATACGAACCTATTGAAACCATCAAATCCCGATTCCGTGGTCATTTACTCAAAATGTTGACCGAAGTCAAACTTGGCCTTTCAAGCCAACTTTAAGGAACCAAGTGTTTCGATTTCAACCCAAACTCTTCTAAATCCCGAACCAACCATTCCCGCAAGTCATAAATCAGTAAAAGCAAGTACGGGAATTCTTATTTAGGGGAACAGGGTTCTAAGAATAAAAATAACGGCCGGGTCGTTACATTCTCCACCTCTTAAACAAACGTTCGTCCTCGAACGAGTTTAGATTCATACCTGAGGTGCTGAATAAGTGTGGATATCTGCTCCGCATGTCCTCCTCGGACTCCTAGGTCGCCTCATCAACTAGTTGGCCCCTCCACTGAACCTTTACCGTGAAAATCCTCTTGGATCTCAACTGGCAGTCCTGTTTAGCAACAATAGCAATTGGCTCCTCTTTATAACCCAAGCTCTCATCTAACTGAATAGTGCTGAAATCTAACACATGTGACAAGTCGGCATGATACCTCGAGAGCATAGACACGTGAAAAACCGGATGAACCCCTGATAGGCTGGGAGGTAAAGCAAGCTCATAAGCAACCTCCCCAACTCGCGTCAACACCTCAAATGGGCCTATAAACCTTGGGCTCAACTTGCCCTTCTTTCCGAATCTCATAATACCCTTCATCGGCGAGACCTTCAAGAGAACCTTCTCGCCGACCATAAATGATACATCGCGCGCCTTCTGATCAGCGTAACATTTCTGTCTGGACTGTGCTGTGCGAAGTCGCTCCTGAATCAACTTTACCTTTTCCAAGGCATCTTTTACCAAATCAGTACCATATAACTTAGCCTCGCCGGGCTCAAACCACCCGATGGGAGAACAACACCGTCGACCATATAAAGCCTCAAATGGAGCCATCTCAATGCTGGACTGATAACTATTGTTGTAAGAAAACTGGCCAAAGGCAAGAACTAATCCCACTAGCCCCTAACGTCAATCACACATGTTCTGAGCATGTCCTCCAAGATCCAGACTGTCCGCTCTGACTGCCCGTTGGTCTGAGGATGAAACGTAGTGCTGAGCTCTACACGGGTACCCAACTCACTCTGTACGACTCTCCAAAAATGCAAAGTGAACTGAGGGCCTCTATCTGATATGATGGAAACAGGCACATCATTTAACCGGTCTATCTCCCAAATATAAATCTGGGCCAACCTCTATGAAGTATAAGTAGTGGCAACTGGAATGAAGTGTGCCGACTTGGTCAACCTGTCAACAATGACCCAAACTGCATCGAACTTCCGCAAAGTCCGCGACAATCTAACTACGAAGTGCGGATCCTCAAACTGTCGAGCCTTGATCAACTCTAATAATGAAGATTGGCAACCACACATGCAAGGACTCGGCTGAGCTCCAAAACATCCAACCTCACCAGTCTGCTAGCCAAGGACTAAATGTCCAAAGCTAGTGGCCTCTCCTCTGCTGGAATGAATGCCAAGCTACCCATACTCTCTGTCTTCCTGCTCAAGGCATCCGCGACTACATTCGCCTTGCCCGGATGATAAAGAATAGTGATGTCATAGTCTTTCAGTAACTCAAGCCATCTGCGCTACCTCAAATTGAGATCCCTTTGCTTGAACAAGTGCTGCAAGCTGCGGTGATTAGTATAAACCTCACATGACTCCCCATACAGATAATGCCTCTATATCTTAAGAGCATGGACAATCACAACTAACTCTAGATCGTGCACAGGGTAATTCTTCTCATGAATCTTTAGCTAACGCGAAGCAGATGCAATAACTTGCCTTTTCGGCATCAATACACAACCCAAGCCAACGCGTGAAGTGTCGTAATATACCGTATACATCCCCGAGCCAGAAGGCAATCACTAGAACCGGTACTGTAGTCAAAGCTGTCTTGAGCTTCTGGAAGCTCGGATCACAATCATCGGACCAACGGAATAGAGCACCCTTTTGGGTCAATCCAGTCAGAGGTGCTGCAATGGATGAGAAACCCTGCACAAACCGGCGATAATAATGTGCTAACCCCAGAAAACTCCTAATCTCGGTCACCGAAGCGGGACGAGGCCAACTCTGAACTGCCTCAACCTTCTTGGGATCCACCTTAATACCTTCTCCTGATACAATATGCCCCAAGAATGCCACAGACTCTAGCCAAAACTCACACTTGGAGAACTTACCATATAGCTTCTATTCTCGCAAGGTCTGAAGTACCACTCTCAAATGCTGCTCGTGCTCCTCCAGGCTACGTGAGTAAATGAAGATGTAATCAATGAAGACAATAACAAAGGAATCAATATAAGGCCTGAACACCCGGTTCGTCAGATCCATAAATGCCGATGGGGCATTAGTCAAGCCGGACGACATCACTAGAAACTCATAATGGCCATATCTAGTACAGAAGGCCGTCTTCGGAACATTTGAGTCCCGAATCTTCAACTGATGGTACCCTGACCTCAAGTCAATTTTAGAGAACACCTTAGTGCCCTGCAACTAGTCAAACAAATCATCGATACGCGACAATGGGTACTTGTTCTTGATGGTAACCTCGTTCAACTGGCGGTAATCAATGCACATCCGCATAGTCCCATCTTTTATCTTTATAAATAACACTGGTGCACCCCAGGGTGATACACTTGGTCTCACAAATCTCTTTGCTAACAAATCCTCAAGCTGTTCCTTCAACTCCTTCAATTCTTTTGGAGCCATACGGTACGGTGGGATAGATATAGGCTGGGTGCCTGGAGCCAAATCAATACGGAAATCAATATCACAATCTGGAGACATGCCTAGAAGGTTAGAAGGAAACACATCGGTGAACTCCCGGACTACTGGCACTGAATCAATCATTGGAAACTCTATGGTAGTATCCCGAATATAGGATAAATAAGCTAAACAATCCTTCTTGACCATATGTCGAGCCTTCAGGAAAAAGATAACCCGTTTAGATATGCTGACAGACGAACCCTTCCACTCCAACCTGGGCAACTCCGGCATCGCTAAAGTAACAGTCTTGGCATGGTAATCAAGGATGGTGTGATATGGAGATAACCAGTCCATGCCAGGATGACCTCAAAGTCAGTCATATCAAGTAACAGAAGGTCCACCCTAGTCTCGTAACCACAGAATATGACCACACATGACCAATAGATCCGATCCACAACCACAGAATTGCCTAGAGGAGTGGACACATAAACAGGAGTACCCAAGGACTCACAAGGAACATCCAGGAAATGAGCAAACAGAGATGATACATATGAATAGGTAGATCCTAGATCAAATAACACCGAAGCATCCCTACCGCAGACAGAAATGATACCTGTGATCACGATATCTAAGGCCACTGCATCTGGTCTGGCCAGAAAAATATAGAATCTAGTTGGAGCGCCGGCTGGCTGGCCTCCACCTGACTGAACAATAGCTGGCTGACCCCCCCTGCTTGGCCTCCACCTCTAGGACGGCCCCTACCCACTGTCCCCTACCTCTGGGTGGTCGGACGACTGGTGCTGCAATCATGGGTTGATAACCCTGCTGTACTGCCTTGCCCCGAAGTCTGGGACAAAATTTCTTCATGTGACCCGGATCCCCACACTCGTAATAACCTCTCGGTACCATAGACTGCTGCCCTGAAGTCTGACCCTGATGGCCTGAATACCCACTAGAAGAACCCTGAATGGATGGTGGGCTGTATGAACTCTCTGGCATGGCGCTGAAATAAGATTTGGAAGAACCCTGATGAACTGGTGGGCGATAAGAACTCTCTAGCATAGCACTAAAATAGGGTCGTGCCGGAGCACCCCGAGGAGGTGGTGGTGCTGAATATGTAGGCCTACTAGGCTGACACATCCCAAACTGACCTCTGCCCCTAGTTGGGGCACCTCTAAACTCTCCAGAGAAATGGGCCCTCTTGTCCTGCTGCATCTGCTCTCTACCCCTCCGGCGGTAGCCCTCAATCCTCTGAGCAATTTCCACTACTAGCTAATAACCAGTACCCATCTCAACCTCCTGGGCCATACTAGCTCGAATATTTAGGGGCAACCCTGCAACAAATCTCCGCACTCTCTCTGCGTCGGTAGGAAGTATCATAAGTGCATGGGGAGACAACTCAGAGAACCTTGCCTCATAATCAGTCACTGACATCTGACCCTGCTCGAGCTGCTCGAACTAAACTCGCAACTCTTCCTTCTGAGAGGGTGGAATATACCTATCCAAGAAAAGTTGTGTAAACTGGTCCCAAGTCATGGAAGGAGAACCCGCTGGTCTGCCAAGAAGATAAGACTGCCACCATCTATGGGCCCTGTCCTCCACCTGGAAAGTAGTGAAATCCACCCCATGGGACTCCAATATCCTCATGTTGTGCAGTCTGTCCCTGCACCTATCAATGAAGTCCTGAGGATCCTCTTGTCACTCACCCCCAGATATCGGAGGGTGAAGCCTAGTCCATCTGTTCAAAAGCTTCTGCGGCTCGCCGGCCACAATTGGTCTGGGATCAGGCGCAACTGATGCTACTGGCTTGGCTCCGGCCACAGGTAGTATACCCGAGGTCTAATATACTGCAACTGCGTGCCCAGGAGCCTGAGCAGTAGGGGTCTGTGCTCCCCCTCCTGCCTAAGATATGGCTGGGTCCGCTGGAAATAAACCAGCCAGAGTCATGGTGTCCATGAATCGCATCATACGGCCCATGACCTCCTGAAAGCCTGGTGCTGTCATGAAATCTACCGTGGCTGGCTCTGTGACAGGCACCTCGCCCTGCTCCTCAATAATGGGATCCTCCACTGGATCCGCTGGTGGTGCTACTGGGGAAGCTCTGTGTAACACCCCGAAAAAATTTCAAAGTACTTAAGTGTAAGGCTTGGTAAAATTTGCAAAGAAAATAATGTTTCATGGTGCCAGACTAGGCTTACGTGTTTGAGGATTATAGAAACGTCTCGAACTTTTTGGGTTGAATAATTCACGGGAATGAAAAGGAAAAATTTTGGCGAAAAAGTTCATTTCTGCAGTCCATTATGCGACTGCAGAACCACTCTGCGGATCGCATAATGGCCACAGAATGAGGTAGTTAATTGGGTCAGTTGGAAGCAACTATGTAGTTGACTATGCGACCGCATAACTATTATGTGGACCGCATAGTGACCGCATACATAGACAATTCTTTTGGCTATTTCGTAACCAACTATGCGACCGATATGCGGTCCGCATATCGGTTATGCGATAGCATACCTTGTTCCGGAGCTCCATTTTTGGGTTTTTAAAACCCGACCCTATTTTGTTAAATACACTCTTTGGGTCATTTTTGAGCTATTATCTGACATTTTAGAGTGAGAGAGGGTGCCCTAGAGTGAGAAGGTGTTCTCCAATATTTGTCCTTTAATTCTTGCCCAAGTTTTGGAAGATTAAGAAGGGAAACTCACTAGGTCTTCATCCTAGAGGTAAGATTCTACACCCTAACCCTCAATTTCAAATTTTATGTAGAAATGGATAATAAGCAAGATAATTTATGGGCAAGAGGGTTGGTTATCTTACATGCATGTGTTATCAAAGGATGTAGGAAGATTGTTGAGCTAAAAATGGTAAAGATTGGGTTGTGGGATGATGGAATCCTCCATAAAAAGGGCCTTGAAACCTTAATGCACACCTAGTATTTGATAAAATGCTCAAATGAGCTAGAACCATAATCATCTTCCTAATTGTGGTTCAATTTGTTATATTTCTAAAATAGATTAAAGTTGCTAAGAATTTCAGAACGTTTTAGAGTTTAAGGAAGTTCAATTGAGGTATGTTGGCTAAACTCTTCTTTAAGAGTTGGAATTCTCATTATCCTTGTAAGTTCTGAGATGTTGATTATAAATCGAGTATTCTGATAAGTTTTGTGATGAATATATATATTCAATTCGTATTCAAATGCTCTTATCATATTGCATTATAAATTGAGAATGTGTCCCAAACTATGGATTACGTATCCACATGTTATAACTTCTAGTCCTGATTTATGTGAAAGTTATTATGCCATGTTGTGTAGAGATTGCAATTGTGATACACCTCCACCGCATACATTGGAGTGAGGCGGCATGACCACTTTATGTGGGGATTATGGTATAGAGATTGTGATTGTGACATACCTCCACCCACATATATATTGGGGTGAGGCGACATGACCGCTTTGTGTAAGGATTATGATATTGTGGGACTGCACCTCCACCCGCTTACATTGGGGTTAGGCGGTACGACCGCTTTGTGTATGGTTTTGGTATTGTTGTGACACCACCACCCGCATACATTGGGGTGAGGTGGCATAGCCGCTTTGTGTAGGTTCTTAGTACTGTGGTTATACATCCACCCACATACATTGAGGTGAGGCGGTAGGGCCGCTTGATTAGAGTTGTGGTATTGTATGTACACCTCCACCTGCATACATCAGGTGAGGCGGCGGGGCCGCTTTGTGTGAAGATGGTTATAGAGGATCTTATCTTAAATCCTATAAATGTTGTTGATAGCTTTTAATAAGCTTGCTATGGTTGAGACGGTTATCTATATTATTCTATTGCCGCACTGGTTCATCATAATTATCTTGTATTTCTAAATTCTTAAATTAGTGTTTAGTTTTCATACTAGTACTATTCGACGGTACTAACGTCCCTTTTGCCGGGGGCGCTGCATCTTTAAATGGATACAGGTGGTTCCACAACAGGAGACATTAATCAGTGATAGCAGTACACCTTCTTCCCAGCTGACTTGGTGAGCCCCACTTCATCCCGGGGTCATGTATTTTTTTTGTACTTTGTGTATTCAGTTTGAGGTATAGCCGGGGCCTTGTTGCCGGCATTATCATTGTACTCTTCTTCATATATAGAGGCTCCATAGACATAGTGTGGGTTGTATATTGGTGCTGGGAAAGACAAACTATGCTAGGTTGTGGTTGTATTACTTGTCCATTTGAGACTTTAAAAATGGTGAAACTTATGGTAAGAAATTGGTAATTGCAGACATGACCACTTTATTGTTTAATTAAGGAAAATATATATTCTCTTTATTCATGAATGAGTTTGGGTAGAAGGAATCTAACAGGCTTGCTTGGTTGGGTTCACTCGGTTGAGCGCCGGTCGCGCTCCTCAGTTTTGGGGCGTGACACTCTGGGACACCCTCGTCCCCTACCTCGGGCCGGTGCCCTCCCCCGGCCTCTGCCTCGGCCTCTAGCAACGGGGGGAGCAGGGGGCAGCTCCTCTCGTGTCTGGAACGTCCACCGTACGCGTCCTCACCATCTGTGAGAGAATAAAAGGATGAAACTTAGTATACCATCAATTGCACGATAGAGATGAATAAAGAGTAGTTTCCTAACATACTATAGCCTCTCAAAGATAAGTACGGACGTCTCCGCACCGATCCGCAAGACTCTATTAGACCTGTCCAAAACTTGTGAGAGCTACGTGAACCTAGAGCTTTGATACCATGTTGTCAAGACCCGATTCCAATTTAGGCCGTGATGGCTCCCAACACCATTGCTATGTAAGCCGATACTAATTAAAATAGTGGTTTCCCATTTAAATAAATTTACTAAGTGGATACATGTCCTTATTTGTTGAAAAGATTTAGAAATTTGCAAATGAGACATAATTAAACGGGAATAACAAGTACTAATAAAAATCAAGTAAACAAATCCAAAATCATAAGTCTACTAGAGTACGTGCCAAGACTTGGTGTCATAAGTATATGAGCAATCTGGTAGAATATACAAAAGAGTACTAGACTACTGTCTGAAAGGAAATAGATAGAAAAATAGAGAATCAGAGAGACCCCAACTACTGCAGGATGGCTCGGAAGGCAGCTCACCGTGAAGTCTTGAGATGGGGATCAAAATTGTGCACTAGACTGGTAATCAGATGCACATGCCTCAGATCCTATACAATTAAGTACAGAAGTATAGCGTGAGTACATAAACAATATGTACCCAGTAAGTATCTAGTCTAACCTCGAAGAAGTAGTGACGAGGGGTTGACTCCGACACTTACTAGGTCCAACAATACGATAATATGAAATTCTAATTAAACATGATGTATAACAATGAAATTGAGAAATAATAAATAACCAAAAAATTCGTCACCATATTTAAGAGCTAAAATCACTTCCTTCATTTTAAATAATAAATCTTTCGAATAATGAAATTGGCACCGATTAGAAAAAAGGGACTTCCATTCCTATTATCACGTACAAAATTCCACCGAGGACGTTCGGCCCGATCCAATATAAATATAAACTGTGCACTGCCGAGGGTCAAACGGTTTGAACCATAGATGCATCTATTAACCTGCCGAGACGAATGACCCGCTCCCATGAGAGTAGTAGAAAGAATTACCCTGCTCGCGAAATATACTTGTGACGCAGTCAATTATAAATTATCAATAAATCATAACCATTTCTTGATTCTTTTCAAAATAAAAACAATTTTACATTGAACCTTTTAAATCCTTTGAAATACTTGACTTAGTTTCATTCGATACAATTAACAAATATTATCAAATAACGGGGTCCACAGAACATGGTGTAAAACCTAGAACTACCCGGACATAAATAGGAATAGTAGCTACGTACGGACTCTTGTCACGTCGTGCGTACGTAGCCCCCACAAATAATAACACATATTAATTGAGTTCACCTATGGAATAAATTTCCTCTCACAAGGTTAGAAAAGAGATTTACCTCGTATCAAGCCTACTTCCCAAATTCAAGAATGCTCTCGAATCTCCGAAATTGATGTCAAACAACTCGGAACTAGCCAAACATTACATAAATCGATCAATCTATGCTCAAAAGTTCATATATCCACTATCAAAGTGATTACCCAATCCAATTTGCAAGATTCTTAAAATTTACCCCAGGCCCACACCCCCAGATTCTGGAAATTTGTTTGAACAAAGTTGTTACCCATGACCTTAAGTACATAATATGTGGTTTTCGCTAAGTTTCATAATCGTTTTCGTGGTGAAATCCCATTTTGATTAAACCCTAGGTTCCTCACCTAAACCCATGATTTCTATAAAATTTTCATGTTAAAATCTACCCATAATGTATATATTAAACTCACATCAAAGTAGAAATTACTTACCCTCAATAGCCAGGTTGAAATCTCCCCATTTTGAAGCTCTAAAATCGTCCAAGTCAGTAAATAATGGGAGAAAAAATGCTCAAGTCCCGTATTGAATGAAAACACTTCCCCAACGATTTTCGCACCTGCGGTGCATTGGCCGCATCTGCGAATCCCGCTTCTGCGGAAAAAAGGGTCCGCTTCTGCGGAATTGACTGGGCCGGCTGGCGTCGCTTCTGCGGACGGGCTCCCACTTCTGCGAAAAAGTGGCCGCGCCTGCGGAACTAGGCTGCCTTCCTTGGGCCGCATCTACGAGGCTAGGCTCCCACCTGTGGCTGGCCAACCGCAGGTGTGGTTATGACAGAACTGGGGAGCTTCAGTTGTTGCTTCAGCTTCCGAAATGGTCCGAGCTTCGTCCGATCGACACACGGGTCCCCCGGGCCCCGCCCGAACATATCAATAAGTTTGGAATCATAAAACGGACTTGCTCGAACTCTCAGAATGCTCAAAACAACATTAAAACTAAGAATCACACCCCAAAACCAATTGAATCAAATTTATGAACTTCAAGTTCTTCTATTCACTCAAAATGCGTCGAAACGTACTTAGACTACTCAGATTGTCACCAAACTTTGCGTGCAGGTCTTAAATTAAATTTCGTAGCTATTCCCGATCTCGGAATTCCATTTGGACCTCGATATCACCAAAATCCACTCCAAACCAAATTTAAAGAACTTCTAAAACCTTCAAGAACCAACTTTCACTATTAGGCGCCAAAACGCTCCCGGTTCATCCAAAACCTAATTCGAACATACGCCCAAGTCCGAAATCGCCATATGAACATGTTGGAACTGTCAAATCCTGATTACGTGGTCGTTTACTCATAATGTTGACCGAAGTCAAACTTGGCCTTTCAAGCCAACTTTAAGAAATCAAGTGTTCGGATTTCAACCCAAACTCTTCTATATCTCGAACCAACCATTCCCGCAAGTCATAAATCAGTAAAAGCAAGTACGGGAAGTTTTATTTAGGGGAATGAAGTTCTAGCAAGAAAAATGATCGATCGGGTCGTTATAGGTGGCTATTCTGTTATTGTCCGAGTGGAGCGATAAGGGTAGCTATTATTGATAACTGGGGAGTTTGACTACTTATTAGCACCTTTTAACTTTTGTTTTAGTCTAAAATCATTGAATTATGTTCCTGAAACTGATAAAATGTGCTAAATTGCAGGAATATTGGAAGATGGAATCCCGAGATGAAATTCAACTCAAAAAGAAGTAATCTAAACTCAAGGCAATAAAAGGCACAGAAGATCACAAAGTGTGGACCGCAGAATTTCATCTGCGGCCGTAGATGACGAAGAATAGTCCAGCAGACTTTTGTGCAAAGTGCGAATCGCAGAAGAAGTGCCTTATGGCCGCAGAAGTAAAAGTGCGGACCGCAGAACCAAGTTACGACCGCAGTTACAAATCTGCGGACTGCAGAAAGAATGCCTCGCTACCGTAGATCAGAATTATGCGACCGCAGACCTGCAGTTCCTGACAAGTTGAAGAAATCTGCAGAACGCACATGGAATTGTGTGGCTGCAGAACCTCTTGAGGGGCATTTTTATCCGAAATTGTCAGCTTTGTATAAATAGAAGAGTTTCACGAAATTAGGTTAACTTTTGACATCAACAACTACAATAGCCATTTCTCTTTGCTTCTTTTAGTAGTTTTTCATATTTTGGGATATTTTAACATAGATTTTATCATTTTAATTTTACAATATGAGTTTAATTAGCATTTCTTCTTCTATTTCTTCAATTTCTAGCATGAGTAGCTAGATGTTTACTAGGGTTGTGACCCAACTCTAGTGTGTAAACCTTATGGGTGTTTAACTTAATATTTGTTTATTGTTGGGTGTTTATTATTTAGTCTTGTTCATGCTTTAAATTTATGGAATTAATAGTTGCAAACATTAGTCCATGCTTATTTGACTTAGCCTCTACTTGAGAAAGAGAGACTTAGTCTAGGATAACTAGGCTAACAAAAAATTGGGTAAATCGAGAGATTGATAATCCCAATTAAAGAGTTCAACCCAGAGATAGTAATAACCCGACTTGAGATTTTATCAACAGTTGCGTGCAATACCCATTTGGACTTGAGAAAGCCAAATTGGACAAAATCACTCTCTGACCGAGAGGTATTGAGTGGATAATTGAGAGTTGATAGCTATAATACACCCAGATTAATAAAGCAAGCAATAAGGTTTATATCCCATTAGGCAAACACGTAGGTGATGGTCATAGCCCTAGGCTTTTTACAAAACTTGAAAAACAACAAAAACAATTTCTTAGTTTTACTTCTTAACTTTGCAATCTTAGTTTAAATTAGATGTAGAATCAACCCCAATTTGTGGAAGTGTAAATTGAGGTAGTTCAAACTCACGTACTATAATATATACGCCTAACTCCTATACATAACTCCCAGTGGAAATCGACCCCGACTCTTGTTAGGTACTACTATTGAAATCGACCGTTTTATAACCTTGAATTGAGGTGTGAAATTGGATTTAGGTGTGTTTTTGAAATATCTTCTTTTCCTTCCTTGTTACTAACATGTTTAGAAATTGTAGGTGCAATCATGGCAAACAATGATTTTGAAAATATAGCTTTGGGGGACGTGGACGTTGAGGATGATCAAATGGATGAGGTCCCTCTTGAACCTCAAGCAAATAGACGAGGCCGAGTGCCTCAAGTCAATGTACCCACTCCATCCCCACCTCCACCAAGAGCGGCTCCACACCGGGTGTTGCCGAATGAAGGGTATGCAAGTGCTATAGTCCCTCCCCGTATTAAGGAGGGCAACTTTCAAATAACCAATGTGATGCTCACTTTGCTCGAGCAACGAGGGTTCTTCATCGGTGCACCGGGTCAAAATGCATACAAACACTTAAAAGGGTTCGTAGATATTTGTTGGGGGAGTAAACAAACTAATGTCTCCGATGATGCAATGAGGCTAAGGCTTTTTCCCTTCTCTCTATGGGAAAAAGCTTAGATTGATTGGAACGTTTTCCAAATCATTCCATTCATACTTGGGATAAATTAGCGGAGAAATTTATTTCTAAGTACTTCTTTCCCAGGCACATGGCTATACTTCGGGATGAAATTCTAGCATTTGAGCAAGAGCCCAATGAACCACTACATGAGATATGGGAAAGATATAGAACAATGGTGAAAGATTGTCCCAACAACGATATGATGGAGAACATGATTCAACAAACTTTCTATCGGGGGATCAATACAACCCACCAATGTGTAATAAATCAACTTGACGGTGGGAACTTTATGACTACGCCTTATGCGGAGGCGTGTGATATTTTGGATGAGATGGCGGATACTTCATCGGCGTGGCAATCCCGGGCTAATGTTCCACGAGGGGATCCCAATGTGATTCACCTTCACAAAGAATTGCATGACAATGGGCAAGCCATAGCCTAATTGACCACCACCATGAACCAATTGGCAAAGGCCCAACTTCAACAAGTGCAAAACCCGAGGCAAGTCAATACAATGGAGGGAGTAAATATGATGGTGAACAAACTGAGAACAAAGGGTCCGCAAGTGCAACAAAGAGTGGAACATTTTTTGCAAGAAGATAGTGGGTTTGAGCAAGAGGATTTCTATAATGACCAAGAAGAAGAGGTCCAATATGTGAGCAACTTTCAAGGGCAAAGAAACAACTTCCAAGGCCCAAGCTAGCAACAATGGAGACCTCAAAACAATCAAGGAAATTGGAGTGGTGGAAACAATCAAAGCAATTGGAATAACAATAACAACCAAGACAATTGGAGTGGAGGCCATAATGAAGGGAATTGGCATAACAACAATAACTAAGGCAATTGAGGAGGCAACAATCAAGGCGGGTGGAATAACAATCAAGGAAATCGGGGGTCGGTTTTTCAAAGGCCCCAGATGTATCAACAACCGAGCAACCCACCTCTCTATCCTTCCCATGGTCCTAGTTCTTCCAACAATAAAATGGGCCATATTGAGAACATGTTCAAGCAAATGATGGAGAAGAATGCCGATTCCGATGCCCAACTTGCTTCACACAACACATCGATCCGTAACTTAGAAGTGCAAATGGGGAAAATCTCTCAAGCTTTAAATTCTCGTCTTAAGGGGGCACTACCAAGTGACACTGCGGTGAACCTAAAGGGTGGGAAAAATACGGGACATGCCATGGCCGTTACTACAAAAAGTGGAAGAGGTGGTAATGCACCCACCTCAAGTTAAAGGCAACTTGTGGATGATGAGCAAGTGGTAGAAGAAGAAGAGTTCCCGAACAATGTGGTGCAAGCAAATGATGAAGTGCATATTGATATTGATGACACTGTAGAAGAGACTCAAGAGGAAGTGAACCCGTCTAGGGATCATGTTATTGACATACCGGAACCGGTAGTGCAAAAGGCTAAGGCACCATTACCTAAGCCACCTGCTCCATATCCTCAAAGGCTCGCCAAGCAAAATGGCGAGAATTAATTCAAAAAGTTCATTGACATGATGAAGTGTCTCTCGATAAATGTGCCATTAGTTGAAGCCTTGGAGCAAATGCCTGGTTATGCAAAGTTATGAAGGATTTGGTGACAAAGAAGCGGTCAATGAAATATACTTAACATATAGGCCGACAAGGCCATACATGTATCCGTATACATGACATCTGTCTACAAGACTCTAAGAGTACATACTTATCATAAAGGTCGGGACAGAGTCCCGCCATACCAAACAATACACGTCTAAATCATACTGACCAAACAAGAACTCCGGAGCAAACAGAGCGCACCAACATCTTCTGCTGAGCTGATAGCCTACTTGGAGGACTCTCGACCTGTCTATCGGGACCTGCGGGCATGAAACGCAGCGTCCCCAGGCAAAAGGTACGTCAGTACAAATAATGTACCGAGTATGTAAGGAATAAAAATCAGTAAATAATAGACAATAGACATGAGAGAGACATGGAGTAAAAGACTCGACATGTATATATGAATATCTCTGTGAATCATTTAATATTATAATATCATTATATGAGTATAAATGTCATATCATACATGGGTATATGCGTTCATAACATCATCAAGCCCCTGAGGGCATCCCATCATATCATCCCGGCCACTGTGGGCAAATCATCAACGTATATCAGTTGATCAGGTGGTGGTGCATATATAACGCCATAACCTTTTTTCATATCCCATATACATATAATATATGTGTATATAACGCCATCTGGTCATGGGTCAATGTACATGTATAAATGCATGAAATGCATAAGAAATACGTTAATAAGATTTTTCGGAATGTCATAAAATCAATATGTCTTTCGGATAAACTTTATCAAATACGTATTTTTCTGAGACCCATGAATAGAAGATATAATAATTCACATGTGGAATCAAGAATATAGATATCCCTATTACTTCTATGAATAGAGTCATTTATGAAAATTGTGCGTTTACTCGTTTCGTTTGTATCGTATAGATCATGCCAAAAGAAAGAAGGGATAGCCTTAACATACCTAAGTCGATTCTCTCGACAATCCTCTAACACATGTTAATTGCGACAAAACACGGAACAAGTCGTATAAAAAGCTTAAAGCCACCACGTTGTTATGCCAAGAACCCTTTCCTTAAGAACCTAGCAAAAACATTGCTATGCTCCTTGGATTAAAAGTGATTTGAATTGTAAGGTTTCTATGTGCTTGGCTGAAACTCTCCTTGAGGGATTAGGATTTAACGTTATATGAAATGGCAAGTTTGGTTGAAAATGTTCCTTAAGATATTAGAATTGAATTATGAAGGTCATCTCTAATATTTGGATAGGCCCTACATGCTAGTGACTAAGCCACACAACCTACTTACACGTGCCACCTTTCATTCCTAATATAAGAGTCACACATCTTGGAATGGGGCTGCCACGTTGGTCTTAGCTTGGTATTATCCAAGATTATTAATTAATTACCCACTAATCTTCATTAACTTGCTAATTCCCCTATTAACCAATAATCTACATAATTAAGAATTATCTCAATTACTTAAAATACTACTTACTTTTAACACACCTTATATACCTGACTATCATGGCCATGTGGTACCTTGTATGGCACTAGTCCATAAATACCGGGTATTTTAGCTTGGGCCGTATTTTTTCACAAAATGCCATCTTTGACGAAACTCATTTTCTTTGATTTGCTTACCCTCGCACCTTCACGAATTTACTCATTATTTGTCTGGAATAACATAATACTTATAATCTCAAAATAATCTCATTCCCGAACTTACGTCGATTAACTTACGACGAAACTTTAACGTACGAAAATGCGGGATGTAACACTCCACAAGAGGAAGAAGGCTATTGGGTGGACTTTGGCAGATATTCAGGGAATAAGCCCCGCATTTTGTATGCATAAGATTAACTTTGAGGAGGATGCCAAACCATCTATTGAACATCAAAGGAGACTCAATGAAGCTATGCAAGACGTGGTCAAAAAGGAGATTATCAAATGGTTGGATGCCGGGGTTATCTACCCCATTTCCGATAGTTCGTGGACTTCTCCGGTGCAATGTGTCCCGACCGGGTGGAGAGTGTGTATGGATTATCGCAAGCTAAACAAAGTCACAAGGAAGGATCATTTTCCACTTTCCTTCCTTGACCAAATGCTTGATAGGTTGGCCGACCGTACTTTCTATTATTTTTTAGATGGATATTCGGGCTACAACCAAATCCTTATTGCTCCAGAAGATCAAGAGAAAACAACTTTCACATGTCCCTATGGTACTTTCGCTTTCAAGCAGATGCCATTTGGCTTATGTAATGCACCGACAACTTTTCAAAGGTTTATGATGGCGATCTTTACGGATATGGTCGAGCACCTACCTTGAAGTCTTCATGGATGACTTCTCGGTTATCGGGGATTCCTTTGATGATTGCTTGGCAAATTTGGATAAAGTATTGGCAAGGTGTGAAAAAATGAACTTGGTGCTAAATTGGGAGAAATGCCATTTCATGGTCGAGGAGGGCATTGTCCTTGGCCACAAAATTTCAAAGAATGGCATATAGGTCGACAAGGCAAATGTTGAGGTGATTTCTAAACTTCCACCTCCAACTTCAGTGAAAGGCGTGCGAAGTTTCTTAGGTCACACGGGGTTTTACCGGCGTTTCATCAAAGATTTTTCTAAAGTGGTGAACCCGTTGTGCAAGCTCTTAGAGAAAGATGCTAAGTTTCACTTCAATGATGATTGCATGAGAGCCTTTGAATTGCTAAAGTTCAAGTTGACAACAACTCCCATTATCACCGCTCATAATTGGAGTATCCCTTTTGAGCTCATGTGCGATGCTAGTGATGTAGCGGTTGGAGCAGTTTCGGGAACACGCATCAATAAGATTTTTTATTTGGTCTACTATGATAGTAAGATCATGAATGATGCCCAAGTCAACTACACCGTTACAGGGAAAGAGCTCATTGCCATTGTGTTTGCAATTGAGAAGTTTCGCCCGTACTTGATGGGTGCAAAGGTTATTGTTCATACGGATCATGCGAAATTTCGCTATCTTATGAGCAAGAAAGATTCCAAAGCTCGGTTGATGAGATGGGTGTTATTGTTTAAAGAGTTTGATATTGACATTCAAGATCTAAAAGGGAGTGAAAATCAAGTGGCGGACCACTTGTCTCATTTGGAGGAGGAGGGGAGGCCGCTTGATGGCCTTCAAATAAATGACTCTTTCCCCGATGAGCAACTCTTGGCTATTTCAATGAAGGAGGTGCCATGGTTCGCGGAGCAAACTTCCTTATGTGTGGATTCATCCTGGATGAGTTCTCTTCAAATCAAAGGAAGAAGCTCAAATGGGATTATCAAGATTATTATTGGGACGAGCCATACCTTTTCCGGATTTGCATGGATGGGGTAATTAGAAGATGTGTGACGGACGAACAACAAAGTGATATTCTTTAGGCTTGCCATTCTTTGCCTTATAGTGGTCACCATGGCGGAGCAAGAACGGCGGCCAAAGTGTTAAGTTGCAATTTCTATTGGCCCACTCTTTATAAAGATGCAAGTGATATGGTGAAAAGAAGTGATAAATGTCAACGGGCCGGTGGAATATCAAAGAAAAATGAAATGCCTCTCACTACTATTTTGGAGATTAATATCTTTGATGTGTGGGGTATTGATTTCATGGGTCCTTTTGTGAGTTCTTGTGGAAACACCTACATTTTGGTTGCGGTTGATTATGTATCTAAATGGGTTGAGGCCATTTCTCTACCTAACAATTAAGCGAGAAATGTGGTGGCGTTCTTGAAGAAGAATATTTTCACAAGATTTGGTACTCTGTGGGCTATCATAAGCGATGGGGGTGGCATTTTTGCAACAAGGCATTTGACACTTTTCTTAGAAATTATGGTGTCACTCATAAAGTTACGACTCCCTATTATCCACAAGCTAGCGGTCAAGTGATAGTCTCCAACCGGGAGATAAAGAGTATCTTGTCCAAAACAGTGAATGCTAACCTGATGGATTGGTCAAAGAAGCTTGACGATGCACTATGGGCTTATCAGACTGCTTTCAAAACTCCTATCGGGATATCTCCATACCGGTTGGTGTTTGGCAAAGCTTGTAATCTTCCGGTGGAACTTGAGCACAAAGCCATGTGGGCTTTAAAGAAATTGAATCTTGATTGGGATGCAACTGTTAACTTGCGGGTTGCACATTTGAATGAATTGGATGAGTTCTGATACCATGCCTATGCAAGTTCGTCCTTGTATAAAGTGAAGATGAAATACCTCCATGACAAATACATTTGGAACAGGGAGTTCAAGGTGGGCGATCTTGTTTTGCTGTTCAACTCACGGTTGAAGATGTTTTCCTGAAAGCTAAAATCTAAATGAAGCGGTCCCTTTGAAATACTAGGTGTAACGCCTTTTGGTGCATTGGACTTGAAGAACAAAAACAATGAGGTTTTCCGAGTCAATGGTCACCGGGTGAAGCACTATTTGGGAAAGGTTGATGATGGCCACGTGGTGGCAGTAATTCTTTTCAAATAATGGTAATCTACGTCGTGCCGCGATGTTAAATCAGGCGCTTCTTGGGAGGCAACCCGTGTTCCTTTTTCTTTTCTTTTTGTCTTTTGTAGCTAGGTGTTATTTTGGTGCTAACTGGTTTTGAAGTATGTTGCAGGAATGAGTGTACTTTACAGGAATTATTTCCAGAAAATTGGCTAAGTGTGAAAAGAATTGCGGACCGTAGATGTATTGTGCGGACCGCAAAATGTTGGTTGCTATAGCAAAAAGGTGATCTGCGGCCACACAATTACATTGCGGACCGCACAATTTGAAAGGAAAAAATGACAACTCTTTGAAGTTGGTTTGTTAGAGAAATGGCCAAATTGCGGCTGCTAGACAAAATCTGCGGTCCGCAATAAATTTTGCGGCCGCAAGATTAAATTGTGCGGTTCGCAGCAAAAAAGGGCTTCTGAGCCCCCAGGTAACAGAGTGCGGACCGCAACGGGAATTCACGCACTCAACCGTCCAGTATAAATAGAAGACCTAGGGCTACTGTTACCTTTTTTCCTCTATAAGCATTCACAAGTGTAAAATATTAAAATTATCGGGTAAATCATCTGCCACACACACTCAACATCTGTGATCACTCATTTGCACTACTTCAAATCTGGTATGCCTCAATTACATGTAGAATGTTTCAATTTTTAGTTTAATTTACAACTTGTTAGTTAGTTTTATGCCAATTGTCAGTAGAATTCAACTATACAACCATGTGGGGTTAAAACTGTAGTGGGTCAACTATTACTTGCTTTATGGGGAATAGGTAAATAGGTTTTCATGATTATACACTACCACCATGTCAAATTAGTGCAAAACAATTGCGAACCCTAGAACTCTGATCGTAATTGTGTTGAAATCTGCGGCCGCACAAGAAATTGTACGATCTGCAAAAAATGAAATTAGGGTACTTTAGTCAAGCATGATTCTGCGGATGAAATGAAAAATGTGCGGACCACATAAATTCCTTCTCTGTTATCAGAGAGTTGGAATATTGGTGGTATCTGAGCTACGGCCGCAATGATAATTGTGCGGACCGCAATCCAATTCTACAGTCGCATTGACAATTGTGCGGACCTCAAATCCAATTCTGCAGTTGTAAGATTAAATTGTACAGTCCGCAATGCCCAGTCTGCAGACACAATGATAATTCTGCGGACCGCACTCCCCTACCCTGCAAGCATATTTTGCACTGTATTGTTCACTATCTCTCTGGTGTATTCTTGTATGTTTGCACTTGAATTACAACTGACACCTGCTGTTGCTTGGTTCAGAAAATGGTTAGATCTCGAGGAAGAGATAATACTTCAAAGGGGAGGGGTGAACCTTCCAGGGTTCGAGGCAAGAGTTCTTTACCCCTTGCCCTTCAAAAGATAATCTCAAAGAAGGCTACAATCGGCCGAGGGAGAAATACAGAGCCCTCCGAATCCAGTTCTTATGCCCCGTCTAGGGAAGCATTAGAGGGCAACTCGGTTCAAGAGCTTTCTGCTGTCCAATCAAAGCCATCAGGAAGATATCAACTCCGGGACGAGCCTTCCACATTACATAGCACTTCCGAGGGTTCGGGAAGTGCTAGTCAGGCTTCCGATCCCTCCTCTACACGTGTCCCTGAGGCACCAGCGACTACAGTTGATGACATCCCAGATGATGGCCGAGGGGGAGATGCTACAGTTGCCGGCCTCGAGCGGTCGAAGAAGAAAGAGGTCTGGGAGGACCGGTTCGTCAGTCTGGCTGCCTTCACTAGATTTCGTGGGTGGTGGCCGGTGAGGTCGCTCACTCTTGAGTGACGATTCCAATTACAAGATCTAGAAAAGTATAACCCGGCAGTCTTGAGGCAGTTCTGAGAGCGGAAGGGGTGGATGTGGTTCACCCAGAGCATAGTGGATGCAAAGGAATATCTTGTCCAGCAGTTCTACGCCAATGTGGTGCACATTAAGAAATGGACATAGATAACTAAAGTGAGGAACCTAAAGGTGCATTTTGACCAGCACACATTGAACACCTACTTGGGGTTTGATGATGTTGAGCCCGCACAGTATTTGGAGAAGTTGGCAATAGGAGATGCAGCTCGCCCATGGCTAGCTAAGATTCTGGCAGCTCCTGGGCCACCGCTACAATGGATTACCGCAAGGGTGTCTATTAACAGAAACACCCTGAGTTTTGAGGTGAAGGGGTGACAGACCTTTGTATGTAGCCGACTTGACCCGTGTCAGAACGAGACAAATCTCCCTATCCAGTGAGTAGTTCTAGTCGCCTCCATCATGGTCGGGTACCCGATCAATGTGAGTGTCGTGATGTCGGCCAACATATCTGTGGTCACCAGGCAAGCTGATACGTCCTACCCGTATCTCAACACTATTACTAAGTATCTTACGGATGCGCGGGTGGAGGCGAGAGATTTTGATACGAAGGTGCGGGCGAAGAAGCCCTTCTCATGGTATTCGTTGATGGATGCACACAACCCTAAGCAAAAGGGTTAGCTGACTACCACCATAGGCTAGTCTGATGAGCCATCGACGGTAGCTGTAGAGACAGTCGACATGCCATCTACGTCAGCAGAGCCTTCAGCCAGTGCAGCAGCTATTCCCCCACCTTCAGCCTCAATGCCTCCAGCAGCCCCCATTACAGGTTCCACCTCAGCTTTAAAGCCAGTGCCAATGCCCAATGCTCCACTATCTGCGCTGCGAGTCTCCCAGACACTGGCGAGACAACTACTGCAATGCGTCTGACATATCCAGTAATGTTGTAGCACTGTCCTCCACAGTTGAAGAAACACTGAAGAAGTTCTTGGAGAATCAGACCACAATCATGGCCACTTTGGTGCAACATGGGTCAGTGATAGAAGAGCTGGGCAAGGAAGTGAAGAAGATGCGGAAGTCCCAGGCCTCCAAGAAGTCAATAGACAAGCTCCGTAGACAAGTTACCAAGCTTCCAACAGCCAGAGACATTCCATTTGACATGCTGATTGACCCGCACCACCCAGGCCCAGATCTTACAGCACATACAACACCAGTTGGCCAGTCCGAGGAGCCAGACTTTGCTGCTGACACTGCCGAGGCAGTAAGTCAGATGTTCACCAACCCAGCCATTCCTGGAGTTGAGGATGATGGGATCCAGTTGGATGAGGTTGAGGTCGGTAACACTGATGTGGACACAGATATGGCCAAGGAGCCATAGGGAGTTTTCTTTACTCTTACCCTTCCTTTACTCTTATTTTATTAAGCATTGGGGACAATACTTATTTTTATTCGGGGGGGGGGGGGGTGGAGTTTATTTGATATATTTTGATGATTCTGAGACAATTGGTTTGTAATAACTGACAGTATTTTCTTCTTTTTTCTTATTCGGTATATATACTCTCTTTCCTCCCTCATTTTATTTATATCTACTCTCTCATTATGTGTATTCGCTACGCTTTCAATAGTTTTTGCTTTGTAGCTTCTTTATATTTGTTTTCTTATTAGTTAGTGTTTAACTAAGTAGCTTCTTTTTGAATTAGTATCTTCTTTTTGATTTAATAGTTTATTTAATGTTTTAGTAGATGATAAGCCTTTGGTTTTCTTAATGCTACGGTTCTTTCCAAAGGTAGTTTTTGTGTGAACCGGGTGACTCTTCCCAACGATGGATGGCGTGACAACATTCTTAAGGGATTGAGTCCGTTTTTTGTTTAGGTAATAATAGTAGTAGTAATGAATAAAAAGACCTAATTAAGTCATACTCGAAGATTCAAACATGCTTCACTTGGTACCAACACACTTAACTACATGCTTATGGTTAAAAACAAGTCCTTTGGAAAGAAATCGCTCTAGTTAGTGACTTTGTGACTCTTGGGTTGACTTAGGCAATCATCGAGTAGTTTAATTGAACCATAGTGATTTTCAATCTTGAATGTGGTCGTTGTGGGCTCTAGACTCTATCCTCTTTAACAATCCAGTTGCGTGAGAGGTGAGATGTTTTTGTTGCAAGTCCAAGTACCCGTGTGAATAGAACTTGC
The DNA here is from genome assembly GCF_000390325.3 of Nicotiana tomentosiformis. NCBI lineage: Eukaryota > Viridiplantae > Streptophyta > Magnoliopsida > Solanales > Solanaceae > Nicotiana > Nicotiana tomentosiformis. The sequence goes on from NC_090813.1 coordinate 142,818,010, forward strand.
TCCGAATGTGTTTCAAGGCGAAATCTTAAGTTTTGCTTGGCTTGAGAAGTGATTGTAGGCTTTCCTTGACCCGCTTGAAGTTTTTCATTGCCCACCAATGTTGTTATCCCTTAATCAACTAATTTGAGCCTCGAACCTTTCTCATTTGATAACCATGTTACAAGCCTTTACCCATTTTGCTGTGACCCTCTCTTGGCACCCGAGCTTTCCTTAACACTCTTGTGTAACACTCCGAAAACTTTTGAAACACTTAAGTGTAAAGCCTAGTAAAAGTTTCCAAAAGAAAATAATGTTTCGTGGTGCCGAATTGGTTTTATGTGTTGAGGATTATAGAAATTCTTCGCGGCGAGCTTGTGAGCAGCGGCTTGGACTTTTTGGGATAAACAATGCACTGAGGGATAAAGAGAATTTTTTGGCAGAAAAATACGTTTTTGCGGTCCATTATGCGACTGCAGAATCACTCTGCGGACCTCATAATGGCCGCAAAAGTGAGGCAGGAGAGGGGCAGTTTGGATGCCATTCTGCGGTCGACTATGCGACCGCAGAACTGTTCTGCAGTTCATTATGCAACCGCACAATAGGTCTGCGGGCCGCACAGTGACCGCAGACCCAGGCAGATTTTTGGCCAGTTTTGGACACCAATTATGCGGCTGATATGCGGTCCGCATATCGATTATGCGATCGCAGACCTTGTTCTGGAGCTTCATTTTTGAATTTTTAAAACCCGACCCTACTTCTTTAAATACACGCTTTGGGCCATTTTTGAGCTAAAATCTGATGTTTTAGAGAGAAGGGAGAGTGTTTTAGAGAGAGAAAATCCTAGGCTAATTATTCATCAAGTCTTGCTCAAATCTTGGGAGATTAACAAGGATAACCCACAAGGTCTTCATCCTAGAGGTAAGATTCTACACCCTAACCCCTAATTTCGAAATTATCTAAAAATGTGTAATTAGCAAGATAATATTGGGGCATGAGAGTTGTTATTTTACATGCATGTGATATCAAGGGGTGTAGGAAGATTTTTGAACTAAGACTGGTAAAGAATGGGTTGTGGGATGATGGAATTCTCAATAAAAGGACCTTGAAACCTTAATGCACACCTAGTGTTTGATAAAATGCTCAAATGAGCTAGAACCATGATCATCTTCCTAATTTTGGTTCAATTTGTTATATTTCTACAATAGATTGATGTTGCTAAAAATTCCAAAATATTTTAGAGTTTAAGGAAGATCAATTGAGGTATGTTGACTAAACTCTTCTCTTAGAACTGAATCCCACGACATTCATGTAATTTATGTAAGTCCCGAGTGGTTCATTATAAAATTTGCTATTTCGAGTATGATTGGGTTGAAAGATATATGTTCAATAAGTATCCCAAATTCTTTATTTATGTTATGTTATCAATTGAGGATGTGTTAAGAGTATGGACTGTGCATTAAAAATGTTCGACTTCAAGTCAAATTTAAATGAAGGCTATTATGCCAAATTTTGTAGAGAATCTCTATGTGCCTTAGACTCTTAATTGCTCACAGGTGTACTACACACCTTGATTTGAATTGTTGTTGGTGATGTTGATGTTGATGTTTGAAAGTGAAAAGGTGAGCATGAAATACTAAATACGGCCAACGTGCCAAGAGTGATTTTATAATTATGTCCATTAGTGCCAATGAAATAAAAAGATGTGAAAGATGTATGAAATGCGTTGATTGATATAAAAAGGTTGATGTCTCGAATAAGACAGCCTAGCCGATCGGGTCGTGATCGGACACCATGCCGCACACATGGTGGTGATTGTGCTGGAAATTATAATTGAAATGGTGATTGCGGTCGATGTCCCTAATGGATAGTCTAGCCGATCGGGTCGTGATCAGACTCCGTGTTAAATACGGTGGTATTGATATTCAAAGTAATTGTGGTTGATGTCTCTAATGAGATAGCCTAGCCGATCGGGTCGTGATCGGACTCAGTGCTGAGAGTACGGTGGTATTGGTATTGTGAATAATGATATTGTGAATAATGGTATATCGATACTAAAAATCTCGCAATGTGAGATATGGAAATTAACTTGAACACTGTTTTGATCCAAAATTGAGGTTTGATGTTGATTAAGGCTTCCATTGATATTATGATATTCTTGTTTGTATTATTTATCATTCTATTGAGAGTGTGTTTTATCATTCATACTAGTACTATTCCATATGTACTAACGTCCTTTTACCGGGGGCGCTGCATCTTTAATGGATGCAGGTGGTTCCACAGCAGGAGACACTGATCAGTGATAGCGGTACACTCTCTTCCCAGCATACTTGGTAAGCCCCACTTCATTTCGGGGTCATGTATCTTTTGTTCCTCGTGTATTGTGTTTGAGGTATAGACGGGGCCTTGTTACCGGCATTATCATAGTACTCTTTTGTTTCTATTAGAGGCTCCATAGACATAGTATGGGTTGTGTATTGGTGCTGGAAAAGTCAAACTATGTTATGTTGTGGTTGTATTACTTGTCCATTTGGGACTTTAAAAATGATAAAACTATTGGTAATGAATTGGATTTGTAGACATGAACACCTTTTGTCTAATTATTGAATGTATGTATTATCTCCATTCATGGATGAGTTTGGGTAGAAGAAAATCTAATAGGCTTGCTCGGCCGGGTTCACTCGATTGAGCGCCGGTCGCGCTCCCCGATTTTGGGACGTGACAAATTGGCTAAAAAAATGTAAGTTTGGAGGAAAAACGAGGAACTTGAAAGAGGTATCAATGCATAAAAAGAGAAAAGAAATAATGATAAGGAAAGGCAAGAAAAAATGCAAAAGAAAGTGAATAAGTGGAAGAGTTGAAGGGATTCAAAAAAAAAATGATGCAAAGCATGGAAAAATCAAAAAGGAAGAAAATAAATGTCATGATCAAGAAAGAGTGATGCTAAGTCTCTCTAGTTCCCCCAAGGAAAAAATAATGCCTCAAAGAATTGGCAAACCATGAGCCGTCAATTTTTTTTTTGAGTGCTTAAGGAAAGATGAACTCGCTCTATCATAGCATATCCAACCTTTGTCTAAAAGCCTTCATTACATTCCAAAAAAGCCCTACGGGATTTCAAGCCGAGTGAGCATACATTAGTGGTGATCTACATGAGGGGCAAGCCTATGGTACTTAAAGCCGTACTTGCGATATTCTCTTGAGAGAGATGAGTAAACCTTTCGCAAATCTTTGGATTGAGTGCTAAAATTTTTAAGTGAGATAGGCAAGCGGAGAGTAGAGGAGCAGGAGTTTGGGATCCACAATGACCTACATGAAAGAGCGAGCCTCCACGATGAATAAAGTCAACTCTTGATGCTCAAGTGTCACATTAGAACTACATGTGAATAAAAGTTTAACTTGTCATATTGATGATAATACATAAGTAGTGTAGGTAATTATTGGTACCAATTGATGGGTGAATGACTCACCTTTGATTGGTTGTAATGGACCTTAACTTGTGGAGGTGGGGACTATTTTATTTGCTTGAGGACAAGCAAAGACTTAAGTTTGGGGGAGTTGATAAGTGGGAAATTTGACTACTTAATAGCACCTTTTAACTTTTATTTTAGTCTAAAAGCATTGAATTGTGTTCCCGAAACGATGAAATATGCTAAATTGCAGGAATATTGGAAGATGGACTCCCGAGATAAAATCCAACTCAAAAAAGAGTAATCTAAACTCAAGGCAATAAAAGGAACAGAAGCTCACAAAGTGCGAACTGCAGAATTTCATCTGCGACCGCAGATGACGAAGGAAAGTCCAACAGACTTTTGTGCAAAGTGCGGACCGCACATGAATTATGTGGCCGCAAAAGCTGGGCTAGGAACAAAGTTAAGAGAATATGCAATTTCCCAAGTTTCAAGTCCCTCAGAAGTGCGGTCCGTACAAGAATTGTGCGGCCGCAGAAGAAGTGCCTTACGGCCGCAGAAGTAAAAGTGCGGACCGCAGTTATAAATCTGCAGGCCACTGAAAGAATGCCTCGCAGCCGTAGATCAGAATTATGTGGCCGCAGACCTGCAGTTCCTCACAAGTTGAAGAAATCTGCGGACCGCACATGGAATTGTGCGGCCGCGAGGCATTCTTGAGGGGCACTTTTGTCTGAAATTGTCAGCTTTGTATAAATAGAAGAGTTTCACGAAATTATGTTAACTTTTGACATCAGCAGCTACAGTAGCCGTTCTCTTTGCTTTTTTTAGTAGTTTTTCATATTTTGGGATATTTTAACATAGATTTTATTATTTTAACTTTACAATATGAGTTTAATTAGCATTTCTTCTTCTATTTCTTCAATTTCTAGCATGATAGCTAGATTTTTACTAGGGTTATGACCCAACTCTAGTGTGTATACCTTATGGGTGTTTAATTTAATGCTTGTTTATTGTTGGGTGTTTATTATTTAGTCTTGTTCATGCTTTAAATTTATGGAATTAATGGTTGCAAACATTAGTTCATGCTTATTTGACATAGCCTCTACTTGAGAAAGAGAGACTTAGTCTAGGACAACTCGGCTAACAAGAAATTGGGTCAATCGAGAGATTGATAATCCCAATTAAAGGGTTCAAGCTAGAGATAGTAATAACCTGACTTGAGATTTTATCAACAGTTTTATGCAATGTCCATTTGGACTTGAGAAAGCCAAATTGGGCAAAATCACTCTCTAACTGAGATGTATTGAGTGGAAATTGAGAGTTGATAGGTATAATACACCTTGATCAATAAAGCAAGCATTAAGGTTTATATTCCATTAGACAAACACCTAAGTGATGGTCATAGCCCTAGGCCTTTTACAAAACTTGAAAAATAACAAAATTAATTTTTTAGTTTTACTTCTTAACTTTGCAATCTTAGTTTAAATTAGACGTAAAATCAACCCCAATTTGTGAAAGTATAAATTGAGGTAGTTCAAACTCACTTACTACAATATATATGCCTAACTCCCATATATAACTCCCTGAGAAAATCGACCACGACTCTTGTTGGGTACTACTATTGCAATCGACCATTTTATAACCTTGAATTGAGCTGTGAAATTGGACGAGATCAATTATACAGAGTGATACGGGTGGCTATAGGAGATATAAGGGTGGCTAATGATATTGTCAGGGTGGAGTGATACGGGTGGCTATCGGAGAAATAAGGGTGGCAATGTCAGGGATGATGTGTGATGGTTTAGAGACATTGTGTTGGAAATTTTAGTTTGATGGTGTGTTTTTCCTTGTGTTTGTCATACACCTCACGTGACTTGTCTTGTTGCTTCGTTGAATTGTTCGATGTCTTTGATATCATTTGTTGACTTGGGATACAGTAGTACACTCGCACAAGCATACACCGTAACATGCCACTTATACTAATTCAGGAGTATAAAACTTGTCATTTACTGATCATGCCCATGTGTTCTTGTATTATCCGTTTCCATGTTGCTATTGGGCCTGTGATTATGTCGGGCGGATTAGGATTGTAAGCCTGTGAGTATGCTAGGCGGATTGTGATTTGATACGTGAATTGTCCGTGCAGTTGTGATTCGAGATGTGGGCACGAGGTACCGTGAATATATGATGGTGGGTTGAGGCTCGGGACTTGTGACTGTGATATGAGGTACCACCGAGTGATTTCGTTTTGAGGCTTGTGTTAGATCGGTTTGATTAATTGATTGTCCTTTGTGCTTCCTTATTCTGTTTTAATGATACTTCACGGTGTTCTTATTATTTTGCTATTTATGTCACTTGTTGGGTCTTGTTGCCATTTACTAATTTTCACTTTTCGTTATTAGCATTATACTACTAAACTGCGCAAGTTATTTTGTCTAGTGAGTGTCTTGACTTGTACCTCGTCACTACTCTACCGAGGTTAGTCTTGATACTTACTGGGTGCCGACCGTGATGTACTCATACTATAATTCTGCACATTTTTGTACAAATTCAGGTACTTCGGATTCCGTTGGTTGTTAGATAGCGGATCAACTACTGCTGTGGAGACTTCAAGGTATACCTGCCATGGCGTTTGCAAGCCTCGGAATCACATTCGGAAGTTATTTTTGTACAGTTTATTTCTTTTTTGGAACAATTGTATTTAGAAGACTTTCTAGTAAATTCAGTAGAGCTTATGACTTGTACTACCGGTTTTGGGATTGTAAGTTTTGTATAGAAATTTCTATTTCATGTTTAACAGTTGTTGGTTAAATTTTGCTATAATTGAGTTTGTGTTAGGCTTACCTAGTGTTAGAGACTAGGTGCCGTCACGGCATCCTACGGAGGAAAATTGGGGTCATGACAATATCAAGAACATTAGCACATCGTTCATTCTCCCTGGATCTCGATACGAAGAGTCTTTAACCTTGATTACAATCTCGTGCGTCCGTGCCCTTCCTCTGTTTTCTCACCGGGAAATCGGGGTAGACGTTACCCCCGATTTTACCCGTACACAAGTACGACCAAAAACAAATACCCTTCCCCCCGGGTCCTCCAGAGTCCTAGTTGTACTTTTCGTCAATTTCCTCCACTGCTTCTCTCAAATTACGACCTTTTGATTGCATATTTTTCAAAGAATTTAAGTTTTTAGTAACATCCGCTCTATGTCCGACTGTTGGAAACTAAACCAAGATTAATTAGTATTCCTAAGTTGTCTAGGATTTGATATTTGATAGTTTATTTAATTCATGTCTAGTTAGGTTTTGTTTACCAATTTTATATTGGAATAGGTTTTTGGTTTTGTAGTATTATAAATAGGGGTGCTACTACTTATTTTCTTGTAGAGAGATTCAAGAGTTTATGAGTTGTGAAAATGTCTCCTACCACGTTCTCTCCCTAGTTTAATAAATTTCTTCTATATAGTCTTTGTTAAATTTTTTACTAGTGCCTAAATTATTTTTGGGGTATTTCAATCCTTCAAATTGGTATCAAAGCTTGTATGAGATTCTGTCAGAGCCTATGTGAGATCCAACAAAAAAATACGGATACTCTATTACCTAATTGTCCCGTTTTTGTGTTTGATGGCAAAAGTAATTTTGAAACTTGGTATCAACAGATGAAGAATATTTTTAAAGTTATTGGATTATGGTCCACTATTGATGAAGGATTTGAGGAACCCCGAAAGGTACAACGTTGACTGGTGATATAGCTACGAAATTGGAGAACAAGAGACATTTAGATTATAAGGCACGCTACTATCTCGCTATCAAGATTGAATTGCATGTATCTAAAAAATATTTGCATGCAAATTCATCAAAGGAGGCTTGGACAATCTTGGTGAAGTCATATCGAAAAGTTGCTGAAATAAAGAAGGAGAAATTGCAAGAGTTTAGGAGTCAATTTGAGTTGGCTCATATGAGACCAACAGAGTCTATCAAAGAATTCTTTATAAGAATTGAAGAAATAGTCAATGGTCTAAGGACCAATGGAGAAGTATTGGAGGAAGTTAAAGTTGTTGAACAAATATTGCAGTCTCTAAGTTTAAAGTTTCACAACAAGAAAGTTATTTTTGAGGCTATCAAAGATCTTAGCATACTCAGACTTGATGATTTAAATGGTGAATTGGTGACATACGAGATATTAATGAATCAACAAAAAGATGAGACATTGGAGGAGGCATCGCAAGAAAAGGATGATCAACCAAAAGAAAAAGAAGACACACCAAATCTGGCAGAAATAAATCAAGAATGCTAAAATTCAGAAATAGAAGAGAAAATAAGAAAAGGTACATGTAATTTTTGTTGTGATAGAGATTCCATTGAAAGTGAAGAGAAGTCAAATAATGTTCAAATTGATCTGCCAAGAATTTCTGCGATTGTTAAAAAGGACGATTTGGTTGCAAGAGATGCCCGTCCAAAAGAGATTGGTGTTTTACAAGAAAAATTATTTGATGGTATTGAAGATGAACTAGTAACGAAAAAAGCAAGATGATTCATCAAGAGAAAATTTATGATAATCTACCCAAAATTGAAACAGAAATAATTTGGGATTTAGAACTACAACACATGATTATAGATATTGAAGATGCAATCAATTTCGTGCCATTGTTCGAAATTGCATGTTTTAAGGAGCATGACGAAATGTCTATTGGTGGCATTACTCTACAACCTGTAGAATGTTCAATTGGAGTTAAATGGGTGTACAAGTCCAACCACAAGGCAACTAGAGAAGTAGATGATTTCAAAGTAAAGGAAAATTATATTGATGATATTTTGAAGGGATTTACCATGAGTAAAGACAAATCATATATGAGCAATATTGAAGAGAAATTGAAGTTAACTAAAGATGATACTCGCGACTTTGTTGATACTATATATTTTAGAAAATTGGTAGGGAGTCTAAGGTACTTGACTTCTACAAGGCCTGATATTACTTATGGAGTTGGATTAATTAGCAGATTTATGGAGACTCCACAACAATCCCACTTGCAAGCAGCAAAGAGAATTTTGCGATATATTTAAGGTGCGCAGACTGATGTTATATTTATTCAAAGACTAATGATAATAGTCTTGTGGGATTTACAGACAGTGATTGGGCTGATGATACGATACAAAGAAAAAGTACTTCTGGTTATGCATTTTATTTGGGTTCTAGTGTATTTTCTTGGTCTTCCAAAAAGCAACAAGTTGTTGCTTTATCAACAGTTGAAGCAGAGTACATGGCTGCAATAAGTAGTGTTGCACAAGCATTGTGGTTAAGAAGAATGCTTGAATTTCTTCAACACAAGCAAGGCAATCCTACAATAATTTTTTGTGATAGCAAGTCTGCAATTAAGTTAACAAAGAATCCAGTTTTTCATGGGCGTAGCAAACACATTGATATCAAGTTTCGCTTTATTCATGACTTGGTTCAAAACAAGCAGATAGTTATTGAGTATTGCAAGACTGGAGAGCAAGTTGCTGATGTTTTCACAAAATCACTAAAATTGGAGTTATTCATCAAGTTGAAGAAGATGTTGGGCATGATCAAATTTGAAGATCTTGATTTAAGGGAGGTTGTTGGAAACTAAACCAAGATTAATTAGTATTCCTATGTTGTCTAGGATTTGATATTTGGTAGTTTATTTAATTCATGTCTAGTTATGTTTTGTTTACCAATTTTATATTGGAATAGGTTTTTGATTTTGTAGTATTATAAATAGGGATGCTACTACCTGTTTTCTTGTAGAGAGATTCAAGAGTTTATGAGTTGTGAAAAAACCTCCTACCACGTTCTCTTCCTAGTTTAATAAATTTCTTCTATATAGTCTTTGTTAAAATTTTTGCTTGTGCCTAAATTATTCTTGGGGTTTCAATCCTTCACCGACTAATATGAATAATCCCACTTAAAACGTATCCTATTAATTAATAACAACTGCATACCTGCTCCATATAATATACGTACACGCATGAAATAAAATATATGCTTATACATATATATATTACTCTATATATACGGTGAATAAAAAAACTGTTTATGACAAATTATATGATCAGATAACTCGTAAAGATAAAGAAGATTTACAGTGACTAGAAACCTTGTTAAATATCAACAGCTCAGCAGCTTTCTTCATCCACGTATTCCAGTAGCCATATATATCATTCTCCTTTTGTCACCTTCTTCTTTTCCATAACAAAAGCAGGAAGCTTCATTTTTATCGCCTTCTCTTCTTTAGCTTCTCGACAAAGCAAACCACTAATCTTCACCAGCTCAACTGGGACCATATATTATATTTTGAACCCTGACAAAAGCCCATAACCGTTTTATAGTAAAAACAGAGACGGAGTTATAATTTTTTAAGTTTACAAATTCTAGATCCTAATTTTTTTTCACTGACACTCCAAATAAATTATTTATATATATTAAATAAAACTTCAACCCAAATACAAAATCTGAACTAAAATTACTGAATTCTGCGAAAACCAGTAACTACAGAGATGTACTGTGGAGTCATCTTAAATAGTGCCAGTTCTGAAAGATGCAACGCAAGAACAACGAACTCAACAGCTTTGAAACTGAGGTGTGTCCACTGTGACGGAACCAAAATAGTAATTATATATAAAAATATTACAGCCTCTCTACCTTTTGCGCACTCTCTAATATAAAAATATTAGAGCCTCTCAACTATTTCAAAATAGTAGGGTACGATTTGCGCACCCCGTGGAATTATACTAAACTTCTTGTTGTTATAAAAATATCACATTTGAAATACGAACCTAACACCTAAACCAAATTTTAAACCGAAAGGATAACAATATTTATATACAAAAATTATTTTTACCTTATTTGTGCATATATAGCACAATACAGTAGTAGTATAATTTTTTTACCAAGAAATTGGATTGTACCCTTTATGCAAGGTAGCTCCGGCAAGGAATTTGAGCACTATTGGAGGTGCCGGGAACTGCAGGGAACTCGCCGCACTTCCGGCACCGACCAACTACAAGAATCTGACGGCACGATGGGCATGAAGAGTGTGAACCAAGCCACGTGTCAATACACTGAACATGAAAGCCATGGCCACACTGGGGCAGAACCCTAATCTCATCTCCTTCCCTGTATTCCGCCAGACATATGGCGCACTCCGCCGTGGCACCGGTGGTTGAAGAAGTACTATCGTAAGTGAACTTAGGCAGCGACTGTAACACTTTTTTCTTCAACCCTCTGTTCGCCGCCGATGATGACTGACCTCCGGTAGCTCCACCAACTCGTCGGAGCCAAGCGCACCGAGCTACCGAGATGAGTCCTATGACACAGATTAATGCACAGAGTAGGGCAGCTGTGATTATGACGAAGTCGGGCTCCACTGATGCAGACGACGGCGGCTCCGCCACAGAGGAATTGACCGGCGGCTGTGGAGTTGAGAAAGAGTTAGTGCTTAGTAGAAATCTAGGTGGAAGCGTCATAATTTATGACAAAGAGAAGTTAAGCATGTAAGAAGAAATTAACGGGGACAGGCGTAATCAATAGGGGAAGTTGATATGTCGGTTGTGGAAATGAAATATAAAGTTTTTTCGGTTAGCCATGAATTATTTATACTCTAGATCAAATCCGGAACCAAAGTATTGTTTTTTTGATTAAAGTACAAAAATAGGTGAAAACATAACCGATGATAAATTTATATACTCCGCCAGTTTTAATTTATGTAAACTTATTACCCTTTTAGTTCGCGCAAAAAAGAATGACATCTTTCACTATTTGAAAATAATTTACCTTTATGCAATGATTTATAACCCAAAATATATGTGCATCATTTTACACCACAAATTCAAAAGTCTTCTCTCTTTTCTTAAGCTTTGTGCACAGTCAAATGAGTTTACATAAATTAAAGCGGATGAAGTATAATGCATGGGTTGAATGCGTTATACCTTAACGACACGTTTGTCTGTTAAGGTATAGTTGACTTTGTTTATGGCTATTTAAAGTAGTGTGACTTGAGTGTTTTCAAGGATTCTTTAGTCTAGAATGAAAACTATGTGCCCTCATTAATCAACTCGATTAGAGTACTTAATTATGGATTTAATGTATTAGTAGATAATTATCAAATATTATATATGAATCATAAAATAATCAGTTGACATTACAAAAGAGACGATGCCGAAATTTTGGGCAAAATATAAAAGTTAACAAACAAATCGTTACAAATGAAATAAATTCAATATCATTTATTATTAAGTTTGTAGTAATTTTTATATGAATAATTATTAAATATATCTTCATTAGTTATGAAAATTTAATATTTAATCATGTTTTAACCCAAAAAATCTGAAAAAGATAACAGTTCAAAGAAAACCGTACAGAATTTTAGTCAAAAAATCTAAGAAACTAACATATGAAATATTAATATGGAAAATTTATCAACCTAAGTATTTGTTATATGAATAATTACTAAAATATCTTATTAGTTATGAAAATTAAATATTTAATTCTCTTATAACCCAAAAAATATCTGAAAAAAGATGATAGTTCAAACAAAACTCTCCCGAATTTTAGTAAAAATGTAAGAAACTAACATATAAATCAGTAATATAGATAAATTTTCAACCTAAGCATTTTTATATGAATAATTATTAAATATATCATGATTAGTTATGAAAATTAAATATTTAATTCTCTTATAACCCAAAATAGCTGAAAAAAGATGATAGTTCAAACAAAACCCTGCCGAATTTTAGTCAAAAATATAAGAAACTAACATATAAAATAATAATAATATAGAAAATGTATCAACTACCCGTCACCTACCATCACGCTAGAGGATGTGGAGGTTCTTTTCGGGTTGCCCGTTGATGGTTTCCCCGTTAGCTACCCGCATGCTCTTAGGGACTACACATGAGAGGACTATCTGCATATGTTGCAGAGGTTGACAGGTTTCCAGCCTGCAGAGCCAACTGCTTTGAGTGGTGTCAGTCGATTGCAGCTGACGCCCGTTAGGCAACATCTGGTGGCGCTGCACGCAGAGATTATTGATGGCTCACTGCCAGAGGCTATTGACCGGCAGACGAGGCTGTTGCTGCTGATGATGTTTGGTGGTATTCTGTTCCCGAACACTTCGGAAAACCTAGTTAGCTTGCGATTTCTACATCATCTGGAGCGGCTAGATGAGTTACCTAATTACAGCTGGGGTGGAGCTGTTCTAGCCTACCTTTATAGGCAGTTGTGTCGGTAATCTATGGGCACCATGAGAGACGTTGCCGGTTTTATACCGCTGCTGCAGATGATAACATAATCAATTCTTTTCATGATTATAATAGAGATAGTAAAAAATGACTTAAATTTTACGTCCACAATCAATATTAGGATTGGGCCTGGGAGCAGTTCCTGCAGCTCCATCCACCCCTGCCACCGATAGCTCCAGATGCACCACCTCCGCCGTTTCTACCACTATCTAGGAGGTGGGTAGATAGGTGAGACCACGCCCGTGAGGTCGAGGCTCGACATCTTCTCCCTTATTACAGGGATTTGTTGGATTTACTTCAAGACGCTGAGGTACATATATACTTAAGTTTACTTGGCCTGGCTTGATATGTCTTGTATTTACTCATGATTCTTGTGTTTAATAAATAGTTTATATTGAGGCCATACAACGACGAGCTCATTGCTGGATTGCCAGATCATTGCTCCCGCGATCGAGCTATAGTCGAGCATCATGCCACCGAGCGAATCCTTCGACAGTTTGGTCGACGCCAACTTGTATCTATTCTGCCCACTTGGCAGCCCACACATTACCAGCGGGATGATCGCTGCAAGGTCAACCAGACATACTTGGCCTAGCTAGAGGCCCAGATAGAGGATTGGGATCATAGGTATGGCCTGATTCCGGCATACCCTCCACCTGACCGTTTGGTCGGGGAGCATGAGTACATGGGATGGTATCGCAGTGTTACTCGCCTTCTGATCGGGAATCCCGTTCATTGCGCTGGTGGTCGGTACGTTCCATATGTTGGGAGGCCTGAGGCACTGGTATGTTATTTGTTATACTTACTTGTAATGTTACATTACTTTAACATCATTCCTTAATTAATATGTTATATGCTATGCAAGTTATTGGCTTACACCAATTCTATTAGTTGGGGCTGGAGATGCTACAACATACATGAGACATAGCGGAATTTGTGCACGAGCTTAGTCGTCGAGTTACTGATCTTGCTGTTGAGACATTGAGACATGCCCGAGAGGATTAGGTTACGAGGCTGCGTATGTGCCACCCGATGAGTACCATAATGGGCCACAAATGGCACCTGAACGTGGTAGACATTGCAGGCATAGCCATAGAGGAAGTGGTGGTCGGCGAGGACGGGGTCCCCAACAAGGGGGCGTTAAGGCACCCATGGAGGATATTAGAGATGATCAGCCGGGTAACTACCCTGAGCCACACGATGCTCCTCATGATATACCGTCATTCAGCCTTCAGCTGTCACCAGGGACTTCACATTTGACCCTATCAGCTCCAGTGTTGATTCTCAGTGAATCTGTCCATATCACAAGTGTGGGTGTCAATGTATTTCCCCACAATTCACATATTTGTTTTCAACTTTCTCGCACGCAACATCCATGTACAACCTTGAAACCGTCTATGACAAATAACCTTGTATACTTCTGGAGATGACTCATGAACCTCGATCTCGCGATACTATTTTATATTGTACATTCGCACCGCCCTGCTTAGGCACGCTTTATCATAAAAAAGCATATTCTTTAACAACACCGTTGGTCTAGATTCATCCTACATTATTGTCCGAATATCATCAAGATCCCTTGTGAGGGCATCCATATTCGACATACTGGGCAATTGATCAAGGTAGAGAATCCCCCTTGAATGAAAGGACACATGTGACTCGTACACTCTGGGTCTAACGGGAGGTGGAGTTTGCATATATGGAGCATGCTCATTGGTGGCATCATGCTCCCTCGGCAAATCAGGTTGCTCATTCTCATTCTCATCATCATCGCCCTTATCAGGGAAGAGTGTGTCATCTCCAGACTCATTAGCATTGTTGTCATAATCACTATCATCTTCCTGACTCTGTGCATCCGCCAGATCCTAATTAAATATATCGTCTTCGAGCAATTGAGTAAGGATAAGACCTTCAAGTTGCTCGTTTTCACTACAAAACCAATAAAATAATGAGTTTCTCAAATTCATCCAAATATTATATATAAACTTTATCTCTTAACTTACAATTCATAATCCGTTGATATCCCATGATACACATTATCGAGTTGCTGATGACTCCCGGATAGACCCCCATGATCTAAAACACCAAAACTGGCATATTCCAACTGTCTATTGGTTCATAACTTGTAAAATTCATATCTGGCCGGTACCTCCTTTGAAATATATGAGTGTTAATACAAATATGATACATAAAAAAACATACTAATACAAAGAAAAATTAAAATTTACCACTCGACGTATGGATTATGTAAACTTGGGGAGAAATTATACCCTCGCTCCTCATTCGCCCATGGAGATAAGTTTAGATGTGGCCAATCTCTTTCAAAAGGAACCTGTTCGGATAAAACTGCTCCAAAAATACTACCCGATGATTGAGGGTTATCCCTATTTTGCGAAACCTCAATATTGTGAACGTCTTCAGAATTGACGTACATTTCCAACATTTTTATCACAAGAAATTCCCGGTGTTCATCCGGAATCCTCAAAAAATCTGCCAGAGTTTCATCGTTTTTGATGTTAAACTCAACATAACAAGCAACCGCTTGCGGAGTAATAAAATATGGATATCTTCCGGTTACTTTAATATTAACCGAACGTTTCCTCACACATATTTTTTACATAACAACGAAACCAATCTATCGTACTCCATTGTAAGTGGCAACTTAAGAATACACTGTGGAGAATAACTATAGTGTAATGAGTTGTTCTCCACGATAACCTCACCCCCTCCCCTCCCCCCCCCCAAATATAATGCAACCATAAATTTTTTGCTCTTCAGATTTTATGACAAAATGCAGAAAAAGTTAAGTAAACAAATATTTCGGAATCAGTCAAAAAAATAAAAAGGATGCAGAAGACTGACCTATCCTGTATGGGTTTTTAACGAAATAACGAAACTCCTTAAATAAGCAAAAAATTAATGCGGGGTACAATAATTGAGGGTATAACACATTCATTATAAGCGCTATATATGTAGCGCAATAAATACATGCGCTATACCCACCAATTATTGCGGGTCAGTAAAATTCAAATATAGCGCATGGGTTGCATACACTATACCTTACCGGATAAACGTGATGTTAAGGTATAGCGTATTCAACCCATGCGTTATATATAAATTGGCCGTCAGTTGATTTTTTTTTTTTTTACGTATTTTTGTGCTTTGAGTTCAAAAAATAATACTTTGGTTCCGAACTCTTCTGTATCCACTTATGGTGTCATATAGTGTCAGAAAATCTTTAGGATAAATATGATTTGTAACTTGATTAAAAAATAAGAAAATTACACAGTATAGTTACTTTTAAAAATAAAAGTCGGCAAAATATATATATATATATATATATATATATATATATATATATATATACATAATCAGTGACTAGTGTATCTCTTTTTGTATATTTGACTAGCAAATATAATAATTTTTGACTGATAAATCAAATGTATAACTTGCCCAAGAATATAGAAGTAATACTTACCATGTTTTACAGATTTTAAATATTTCCTATATTAAAAAAATTATTCTATCAATATATACGAGTTATATCCGATCTCTAATTTTATATGTGTTAAAGTTGTTCGGTTCTAATTTTAGAATTCGAATTTTATAGGTTCGAACTTGAAATTTTAATCATAATTCATCCAATTTACTATGACGAAATTTATAACTTAAAATATTTATGTAATAAAAGTTTTATAGTACATACAAAATTTGAATTAAAACTACCAATTTGAATAAATCCATATAACTATTTTCCCATCCGCCCGTGAAGTTGCTCGAGTGTTGAAATTGGAAGGCAGTGAACATGGAAGATAATTTTAGAAGTCCCTACTCACCGGCCGCAGTACAAAAAATGTTAATACTAGTACTTGCTTTACGAAGGAAACACGTCTCGCCCTTTAACTGATTAACAAATAAATATTCATATAACATAGGATTTGTGTTTGGATTTATAAGTTGATGGTTGATTAATTATTATTAGTACAATTCACCTCTTATTTTACTTTTCGTAACTATTCAGAAATATACGAGGAAGATACCATTTTTGCTTTCGATTAAAGTGATTATCTACATACGTAGATTCTAATAAGAATTTGTGTTAGAAATCACTAGATTATCAATAAGAATTCAAGAATAAGGTTTCTCCTCAAGCCTATAATTTTTTAAATCGTGGTAAGCTTCGTAATCCGCCTTAGACTACAATTATTAGAGGAAATTATAGTTGATATTTTATTCTTAAAACATTTACGAAAAGCTAGATTAACTACTACCCAAGTTGAGAAGAATCAAACCTCGAATTACTAAAGTTAGAGATTATGGAACTTCTAAAATTAATTCTTGAATAAACTCTGTTGAGTATTGAGATTTTGATGATTAACAAAGTTTGTTCTGATGAAATATTCGAATAACCAGGTCCTTAATATAGTTGTTTAACTGCTCTAAGAACCAGCTTCTCAAGGTGAAGGACTAATTCCTCATGGCTGATGATTGTACGTCTATGCAAGACAGTAACTTTATCTCAAAGTTACCCAAGTTCGAGTTTGGTGAAAGAAGACTGCTTCACATGATAAGGGGTGTTGCTCAAGAAGATACGCATAAATAAGTGAGAGACAAGAGTCCCAATACTGGTGGAGTCCTTGGAACAGTAGGAGTCCTATCAAACGAGAAACTAACTATGCATAGGGCTCCTAGAAGATCTTGGAGTCTAGGCATTTAAATACTATCCGTCTGGACTGCCGAACCCATCCTTTTACACATTAACTGAAGAACTACCTTTTACATACTCTAGTCGAGTACTAGTGTTGTGTTCTTCTTGAGTCAGTTTAATGAATGTATTTTAGGAAATCGAGTTATAATCAAAGCGTCACAAACAATTAGTGAGTTGGAGTGAGTGTTCGCTTTACAGGTTAGAGTAACTTGTAAATCAAATAGTCGTAGTAGGAGTATGGAGAGTATTGAGTTACAATCTTGTAATCGATACATTTTGGCTCATTGTTCTAGTAGAGTTGAAGTTAAAAATCCTACGCAGTAGGTCATGATTTTTGCACCTTTTGAGCCGTGTGATTTTCCACGTAAAATCGTTGTTTTTACTTTACTGCTTATTTTACTTCACCTTTAAGAAGTACGGTAAAGAACCAAGTTCTTTAGTAATTCATAAGGGAACTCAAACTAACAATTGGTATCAGAGAAGGTTCTTTCACACACACAGCTAACACCTAGAGAGATCTTGGAAGAAAAATAAGTGCTCCACCCGGAATTAATGAAGGACAATCAACTATCGGACCACCCCTGTTCAATGAAAAATATTACAATTGGTGGAAATCAAGAATGGAAGATTTCCTGATAGCCAAAGACTATGAACTATGAACCACAGTGAACCAAGGTCCATTAACTCCTACTAAACAAAATGCGCAAAATGAAATAGTTCTTAAGGACCCCTTTGAATTTGTGGCGGCATATTTCAGAATGATGAAGAAGAGTGCAAAGGCTAAGAAAATCCTTATCTGTGGACTTGATCCTGATGAGTACAACATAATATCTTCTTGCTCTAATGCAAAGAAGATCTAGGATGTACTCTAAATTACTCATTAAGGAACAAACCAAGTGAAGAGATCAAGGATAGAAGTACTTATGAGAAACAATGAGCTCTTCTCCATGAAGGAGTCTGAGCCCATCCAGGAGACGACGACTATGTTTACCATAATAACTAATGAGGTAAACACTTTCCAAGTGACTTTAGTTCACTTGTGATCATCAAAAGCTGTGACTTTTGATGAAAATCACAGCTATTCAGGAAGCTGTGACTTTTAATTCCCATGAAGCCTAAGCAGATCAACAAAGCTAATTATGATGGGTGCTATAAGTGCAGCAAGCTAGACACATGGTCAAGGACTTCCCAATATGGGAAATTGAGTGGAGGAAACAATGAGTTGAAAAGAAGAAATGGGAGAAGATGAAAGAAAAGGGTTCCAACAAAGGAAAAATCATAGGTAAAGGATTCACTAAAGCAATGAAGCAGGCCTTTTAGTAGCATATGAGGATAGTAGAAGTGATAAAAAGGAAGAAAATAAGGATGAGGCTATAAGTCTTTATGTTGTAATTGATGAACATCAGGCAGTGAAAACAGAGCCTCCAGTACAACTTGTAATATGCATTGGAAGACCTCCTCTATTTGATGGACTCCACTATGATGAATGGAAGATTCGTATGGAAACGTTCCTTCATGCCCCTGACTTTGACCTATGGGTAATTGTCAGTCATGGACCAATCATCCCTACTAAAATGGATGGTGAAGGTAACAAGTGTAACAAGAGAGAAGAGTAATATGATGATGAAGATTGTCAGCTAATCCAGAAAAATGCTAAAGCAAAGGACCTGCTCTATAGAAGCTTACCCAGAAACGTTCTCTACAAGGTGTCCTCTTGCATCTCTGTCCATAATATATGGAGGACCTTGGAAGCTGATTTTGGAGATGAAAATATTGAAGTGGCGATGGCGATAGAAGAAAACCAAACAGAAGAAAAAATGATAGGAATGATGACCATGAGTAATTCAGAGACTGAAAATGAAAGAAAATATTCATGCTATGTCTAAAAAATAATTGATGGCCATAATTGTGACCATGATGAGTGAAATGGACAAAATGAGTGCTGAAAATGATCAGTTAATAAGCAACCTTTCATGTGTCAAACTTGATCTCAAAGAACTTGAATTTGATAAAGCTGATCTAAAAGGCCAGGTCAAAGACCTTAATGACCAGGTTCTTGAGCTCACTTCTAAAAATAAGAAGTCACTTGATATACATAGTAAGGTAAAAATGATTGATCTGCAAGATAATCATGAAAAGGAATTAAAAGGGGCTACAGATAATTTTTGTGATGCTGAATGTAGGAATAAAGTCCTGAAAGAAAATCTAGAAAAGGCTAATTATGAACTATCTAGACTAAGCAAATGGCATAGATCCTCAGATGCCTTGAATTAGCTGAATGAAAACTACAATACTAACAAATCAGGAATTGGCTACAGAAAACCTTTTCCCAAATTTAATCCAAAGTATATAGGAATTTCTGATAACAAAATATGCACTCATTGTGGAAAGGTAGGACACTTTAGAGATACTTATCCTGCCTTAATTCATGCTCAGTTTAAAAATACCTTTGGTCTTGCTAAAATGTGAAGAAGGAAGAGGAACCAAAAGCCAAGTCTTTTGTCCATACTAAGTGGATTAAGGTTAACAAGAAAATAGCTATTAATCCTCTCCCCTTCTCGGCAAGAAGAGATCTGATTCATCTTTTTTCAAATAAAAAGGGACCCAAGCTTGTCTGGGTTTCCAAGACTAACTTGTGATTTTTGGTGCAGGCTAAAGTGAGGGGAAACAATCAAGACTGGTATCTAGACAGTGGATGCTCAATACATAAGACTGGAGAAAAGAAAAACTTCCTCTCACTAATAGCCTTCCAAAAAGGGAGTGTATCATTTGAAAATGGGAAAAAGGGCCAGATAACATGTATTGGTAAGGTCGGTAAGTCACTCTCTCATGCTATAAAAGATGTGTATTATGTCGTAGGCCTCAAACACAATCTTCTTAGCATTTATTAAATGTGTGATAAAGGAAATAAAGTATTGAAAGGTAAGATACATATCAATGTTTACAAGATATCCATTATATTTCTTCCTCAGAGTGAGCACATATGCTTAAGTGTAGTGGAGGATGATCCACTGTTATGACATAGAAGACTGGGCCATGCTAGTCTTTATCAACTCAAGAAGTTGGCAGCAAAGGATTTGGTCCTTGGCCTACCAAAAATTGAGTTCTGCTCAGACAAGGTTTGTGATGCTTGTGTTAGAGGGAAACATGTAAGGTCACATTTTAAATCTAAAAAGGTTGTCAGCACTTCCAAACCTGTGGAACTCCTTCACATGGACCTAGGTGGACCAATGAGAATGAGGAGAAAATGAGGTAAGAAGTATGTTTTTGTCATTGTAGATGACTTTTCCAGGTATACATGGACTCTATTTTTGGGATCTAAAGATGAAACTTTTGATGTTTTATGTGTGTTTGTCAGAATGATCCAACAAAAACTGGGTTGTAATGTATTAAGTATAAGAACAGACCATGGAACTGAGTTTGAAAATTCTAAATTCCTTGAGTTCTGTAACACACATGGCATTGATCATAATTTCTCTGCACCTAGAACTCCACAACAAAATGGTGTTGTAGAAAGAAAGAATAGATCCCTAAAAGACATATGGAGGATCATGCTAATTACTAGTGGACTACCTAAGAGTTTCTGGGCTGAGAAAGTCAATACTACGTGTTACTTGCTAAACAGATGCATGGTCAGACCTATTCTTGATAAACCTCCTATGAGTTACTTCGAGGGAGAAAGTCCAATATCACTCACCTAAGAGCATTTGGATGTAAATATTTTATGTACAATAATGGCAAAGAAGCTCTAGGTAAGTTTGATGACAAAAGTGATGAAGGATTTTTCTTGGGTTACTCTCCACATAGTAAGGCCTACAAAGTGTTTAATAAAATAACTATGTGTGTAAAAGTAAATATTCATGTTATTTTTGATGAATTTAATAATTTGGCTGAGAAAGGTCTACAAGATGAAGATTATGACATAGGACTCACTAGTGAAGGAGCTCCTACGGAACCTAAACATCAACCTGACGATGGATCCAGAGATCACAAGGAAGTTGATAGTGATCATGAGAAACAAGAAGAAGAGAGAACTACTCTGACTGCTAACTAGACTGATGAGGCTATACCTATTGAAACTATTCCTTTGGGTCACTCCTTGGGTGAACAATCTCTGAGAATGCAAATTAGTCCATGGAAACATCAAAGTTCACATCCTCTTAAGAATATCATCTCTGATCCTAATGCATGAGTGCAAACCAGGTCATCTATAAGAAATCTATGTGCACTCACAACATTCCTCTTATAGGTTGAACCTAAGAACATCAAGAAAGCTTTAAAGTATTCAGATTAGATTATAGCCATGCAAGAAGAGTTAAATCAGTTTGAAAGAAAGCAAGGTCCGGAACTTGGTACAAAGACCCAATAACAGAACTATCATAGGTACCGGATGGGTGTTCATAAAAAAGCTGGATGAACAAGGAAATATCACAAGAAACAAGGTCAGACTGGTGGTTCAGGAATACAATCAAGAAGAAGGCATTGACTATGATGAGACGTTTGCACCTGTATCCAGAATGAAAGCTATAAGAATGTTAATATCTTTTGTTGCACACATGGAGTTCATCTTGTATCAGATGGATGTAAAAGTGCATTCTTGAACGGTTATCTGAAGGAGGAAGTGTTTGTTAAACAACCTCCTGGGTTTGAGAGTGAAGAATTTACTGACTATGTGTTCAAGTTAGACGAAGTCCTATATAGACTGAAATAGGCTCCAAGAGCTTGGTATGAAAAACTCTCAAAATTCCTCTTAACTAACAACTTTGTTAGAGGAAATGGGGACAACACTCTGATTTTTAGGAGCAAAGGCAAGAATGTTCTGATTGTACAAGTATATGTGGATGACATAATCTTTGGAACTACTAATGAAGCAATGTGCAAGGAATTTGCTGAGATGATGAGGAATGAAATTGAAATGAGCATGATAGGTGAATTTAACTTCTTCCTAGGGTTGCAAATCAAGCAAACACCTACTGGAACCATGATACATCAACAAAAATATATCAAGAAACTGCTGAAGAAGTTCAACATGGACTCCTCTAAGTCCATAGACACTCCCATTGCCATTGCAATAAAGATGGATCTTGATGAAGAAGGGAAAAGTGTTGAATAAAAGCTATATAGAGGAATGATTGGGTCATTGTTGTATCTCACAATAAGCAGGCCTGATATTGTGTTCAGTGTGGGACTATGTGCAAGATTTCAGAAAAATCCAAAAATATCTCATCTGAAGGCTGTCAAAGGTTGTCAAGAGGATACTTAGATATCTTAAAGGGACTCCTGATCTATGCTTATGGTATCCTAGAGGGTATAATTTTGATCTAGGTTGTTATGATGATGCTGACTATGCAGGTTTTCATGTTGACAGAAAAAGCACTTCAGGAACATCACATCTTCTAGGTTCTTATCTGGTGTCTTGGGAACAAAGAAGCATAACTCAGTGGCTTTATCCATAGATGAGGCTAAATATGTGGTAACATCATCTTGCTGTGCTCAGTTGTTGTGGATAAGACAACAACTAAGGGACTATGGTATTTTTATTAATTGTGTTCCTATTTTTTATGACAACACTAGGGCTATAAACATTGCTAAAATTCCATGTCAGCACAAGAGAACTAAGAACATTGATATTAGTCACCACTTTTTCAAAGACAATGTTGAAAAAGGGAACATCTCAATTAACTTCTGTAAAACTGAAGACCAAATTGTAAATATCTTTACTAAAGCTCTGAGTAGGGACCACTTTGAAAGGAATAAACTGGAACTAGGTCTAATCAACACTTCGAACTAGTTGCACCTCAATGATTGGCTAGAAAAAGTATAATTAGATGTAGATAGTCAAGTACAATGTGTTTGATTCAGTCTCATGCTTGTATTAAGTACACAGACTTGCCTAGAAAAATCTAGTTGATAACTATGTTGTATGACACTAACCTGTAGTACTGAAGCATTATTGCAGAAATGATTAAGGAGTTAGTCATTTGACTCAGGTACTTGCCATCTTGTCTTAATATTGAGACTTAATATCCTAAATTACTGCTATGCTTATACTTTCTAATCATGTTAGCATCACTTCTAGTTGTCATCTACTCAAAGAGTAGGGGGAATCCTAGAGCAATTAGAGTTTAATTACTCCTGAAATCGTAACAGTCAAAGTAACCGTTATTAGAGTCCCGTTAGAACTCAAATTTGGTCACTTTCTCTCTCTTCCAGTTAAATCAGGAGTAACGTCTTTAGAAACCCCTTATGATTAGTTTCTCAGACATTACTATTTCTCTCAAATCCTAAGCAAGAATCAAAAAATAATTTTTCCTTCCCTTTATCGATTTTCCTCTCTTATCGCCATGCATAAATCCAACCAAACCCCTTCTAAATAAAAATCATCATTCAAGATTGAAGCCAAATCCAAGAACATGAAGCCCAAATCAAAGAAAATTGTCAAACCTTCAAGTGAACCTGTACCCACACTTGCTTCTTCCCCATCGATATCTTCTACTGTACCTATAGCATCATCCTCTGTTCCTGCTGCTCTCACCATATCCACCTCCACTTGGCCTTCACTTCCAAAATCAACCACCCATGCATCTGTGCCTACTTCGAAAAATACCTCTAAGTCAACCAAGATCAAGGCTACTCCAAGAAAACCTGTCAAGAGTGACAAGGTAGTGCTTGATGCTGCTGCTAAAGTAGACACAATGGTTAAGGAAGCTATGGTTAAGGGGGAATTAGTGCCACTTAATATAGGCCAGGTAAAAATCCCTCCCTCAAAATTAGATATTCTGGTATCTTCTATAGATGTCGCACCATTAGATACTGTCCCACCCACAAGTGATAAACCACAAGTGGAGGAATCCACTATAGAAAAGAATGTAGCAACTCTGGAGAAAGGGGTAGATACCACTACTACTATGCCTATGGTTGAGGGGGAAGGCAGTAAAGAACCAACACAAAATGAGGCATCTGATGGTCTTTCTTTCAGTTGGATGGAGGATGCAGATGATAATGGAGGTGAAAAAGAAGAAGGGGTAGTGGCAGTGATGAGGGACATCCTACTCAGGACATTGCTAATGAAGAGAAAAAGAGTGAGAATGAGGGAGATCCTGGTGAAGAGAAGGAGAGTGAGACAGAGATTAGAATAGATTAACAAGTGGATGACTCTGCAGAAGAAGAAAAGAATAGTGAAGAAGAGGGTGATTCTGAGAGTGAAGGTGAGGATCAAGAAAGGCAAGTGAGAGTGAAGGAGAGGATAAAGAAAGTGAGGAAGAGAATGAGAATACATGTGGTGAATATGAAGGCTCTATGACTATTGGGAACACTGTTATAACCCATTCAAAAGAAGCAAGTAGTGAGAAAAGGACTGAAAAACTTGGGCCCTTGTTAACTCCTTTCACTGGAGATGAGGAGGTCAGTAGTGATGAAGATAACTTGCCTTTGTCTGAAGTAGGGAAGAAACCTAGGAAGATTCCTATGAAAGCAACAAAGTTTGTTGCCCCTGCAAGGCAAGAAGTGGCTCCTCCTACCAGAACTTCTCTCACAAGGAGTAAAAGAAGGCTATTGAGGAACAAATCATTAAGGAGTCCAAAGGTGCCAAGAAGCCAAGGAAGCAAGTTTCAGTTATGGAACCTATTATTGAGTTGGATGGAGAAGATAGGTCTGATTCTGTTCTGCCAGAAAATTCATCAACACAAAAGAGAAAGGTTGTCAAAGCTGCAAAACCTGCTACCTCATCAACAAGGGCCAGTAGAGGAAAGAAGAGAAAAGGTATGCCAGCTGTGGTTGATAAACTCACTAAGTTCAGGAACAGAAAAGTGCTTAATGGAAAGATTCTTGCAAACACTGATGAAAAAGGGATGGCTCAACTGGTTGAAAAACTTGAGCTACAGGGATAGAAACACATGTTTGTCAAGGCTTTCCCTCCTCTGTGTGTGCCTGCTATGGTAGAGTTCTATGCAAACTTTTAGTTTGATGGAACGATGGTAAAAAGTAAGGTAAGGGGGTTTGAGATAGAGTTTGATGATGAGGAGCTGTGGATGCTTCTGAATACTTCTTCTTTAGGTTTTGACAATTACTTGAAGAAAAATGGCCAGCCATAGACAATGATGTGGACACAGAAATTATGGTCATAAGGAAGTTCTCTCAAAAGTTTGAACTGAATGCTCCCCAAAAGGTGTACAAGACTTATATGTCTCCTTTCCATAAGCTATTGTTTCACTTTGTCAATTCATGTATTTTGCAAAGGTCTGAAAGAAGGCATGAGGATATCCTGTTGTATATGGCTGTGATGGAACTGCTTGACACTGGTAGATCTATCAATCTCCCTAGCCTGATGCTTCAGCATATGGCAAGAGTTGCAGACACTTCCAAGCCTAAGCATGCTATGCCTTATGGCTTCATGTTGACTGAGCTGTTTGGAAAGCTCAAAATTGCCTTGCTTGAGCTTAAGTATGGAAATCACAATGAGGAGAATGCAAATCGAGCTGGATGTCCAAATAATTCTCTATTGGACATGAGCTTCTCTATTCCTTCCGAGCTCTTCCCTAAGCTGCTTGGTTTCTTTCCTTAACTCATCATTATCTTCTCGAAGATTTGCATTCTCCTCAACAGCCAACTCCAACCTCTTAGTTAGCTCGGTTGCCCTGCTGCTTCTAGGTAGAATAGTGAGTTGGAATGCGCGTTTTCTTTACATGTTTGAGTAACTTATAAATCAAATAGTCGTAGTAGGAGTACTGGAGAGTATTGAGTTACAGTCTTGTAATCGATACATTTTGGCTCATTGTTCTAGTAGAGTTGAAGTTAAAAATCCTACGCAATAGGTCGTGGTTTTTGCACCTTTTGAGCCGGGTAATTTTTTTACGTAAAATCGTTGTTTTTACTTTACTACTTATTTTACTTCATATTTAAGGAGTACGGTAAAGAACCAAATTCTTTAGTAATTCATAAGGACACTCAAACTAACAAACTCTGTAGAGATTGATTTGGAAAGTTGAATCACTTGGATGGAGCAAACGAGAGCACTCAAAAGAAGAACAAAGGTGAGTTGAGACTTGTCCTTACAATATAGTGTTGATTATATGTACTTGAATCGTTATGTGAGTCTAATTGGAGCAAGTAGTCTCACATTATCCATGAATAATTAGAGTTAATTTTCACGTGTTATCAATTATGAAAAAAATATTCTTCGTGTTTCTAAAAGCTAAGTTTGCACATTCTTAGTTGTTTAAAATTTTATGAAAGCTTGATGATTTTTTATTCCTGCTTGAATGTGAAAGATATCAACCTTTATACTTTTAAGTGCTGATTGTCTTATTCTACTTAAATACTATGACCATGTCAAAGATTGCAAGCTTTAAATTTTAACAAGAACCGTTATGAAATAGTAACCATACAAAGGATTACTAACTTGTCATAATGAGCGTAACAAAAATAGTAGGCAGAATACATCGCCAACTACTTAAAGTTGTCTTCGCTTTCAACTTAAATATTTTATCTTGAGTCTGCAAAAAAATGCATGAAATTCACACGCTAGACTGCCAAATATGATAGGGACATGTGGATTTAAATCAAACAAATTTAAATAAAAAAAGGTTTTGAAAAAAGAAAAACATAATAAAATAAAAGCAAGAACCCACTCCCACCCCTTCATCATCTTCCCCGAGGTGCCCTCCTTCTGTCTGCTTCCCCGAAGACACCCCTTCCCCCCCCAAACAGAAGTCCCCTCTACTTCGTCTCCTCCTTCATTTTCTTTCCCCGGATCCAATGTGAAGAGATCTTTGCAAAGATGCTTGCTGCACTCTCTCTCTCGCGGGAATTTTGCAACAAGCTGAGAAAAATGACAATGGTGGTCCCAACTTCGGAGAAAGATCCCATCCTCTCCGTCGTCTGTTTTAAGGCTGAGATGTAATTGGTTGACGGCGACACCAAGATTGCAGAGCCTCAAGTTAATAGATTGTGTGTAGAGGCATGATTGAAGGAAAGTGGTTAGATTTGGCATTACTGATGTTCACTTCTACGGATTTGATATATTCTAAAGCTTCTAAAAAAGATCTTGAGTGCATTTTCACTATCATTTGCAAATTAAAAGCAACATCATCACCTAAGAACAAATGGATAAATTCCATGATCCTCTTCGTTTTGTTTCAATCGAGAGCACTCCGTGAAACTCAGATATGGGAGACGGAGAAATTTGTGTCAATTCTTTTCTTTTTTTGGTTGAAATTCCTTTCTTTAATAATTGTTTGATATCTTTGACTAGGAATGATTCACTGATGATTTAATTTCTCTAACTGCCTAATTGGAAAAAAAAGTAATTGAGTTGAAAAAAGAGGAGAGAAACGAAGAAAGAATAAATATTTGAGGTTTTTGGGCAATCTCCATTTATTCAGGCCATGAACACTAAGATAGCAAGGTGGATGGTGGTGGACTGGTGGAGGGGGAGAGAAAAAGGTGGCAACATGGTGACTGTGCGAAAGAATAGGTGGAAAAAGAAAGAGAAAAAAAAAAATTCAAAAGAAAATTGATCTATCACTCTCTGAAAAATAGTGTAATACATGCACTATGCTACATCACCGAGTTATGTCTAAATGACATATTAAGATGTGGTTGGAGTGTTCAAATGGAACAGACTTAAAATAAAGTGTTTAAGTGAAAAGCGAAGACAACTTTAAGGGGTTGCCGAGGTATTCTGCCAAAATAGTAACTGTACAAAAGGTTATTATTATTGCCATGTTGAGGCACAAAACTTAATTTGGTGGCCGTATAAAGGGATACGAGTAACTGTAGAAAACTTTACTAATCACCACAGCTGGGGGGAAGAAAGTTACAATCGATTGGAACTATCTAAGAGAAAATGATAAAGGAAAATTTAAGGGACTAACTTATGAGCTTTTAGTGATATTCTTTTTGTTTTGTAGCATTATAATACTTTATGATGACCTATGATATACTATTTCCTTCCTGATTATATTGTTTTACATTTTTTATTTAAACTAGTCTATATGCATGCGATTTGTTAGGCTCATAAGGTAACCCAAAATTATAAAGTTAGTTTGCTATATTACCATTGACAAAAATAATGGCAGGCTTTGTCTTCCTTATAATACAAGGAGCGCTAGCCAATAAATATTACTACTATATTTTAGTTTTTTATAGAATAATATGTTTATCAAATATCATTAATAATATTTTTATTAGGAATGTTCTCAAAGCAAAGATTCTATTAATTTAATTGAGAATACAAAAAGCACCAAATATTTTTAATAGATCAGATACATTAAGTAGTTATCCAATTAAGACTAATGGGCAAGACTATGAAAATGAAAATGACTAAAAGAGTTTCAACTGGATATTAGATGAATTTAATTGGGACTACAAAAATATTTTGCTAAGTTTCAAAAAATATTTTATACGTTACATTATATTTTATATTTTCATGTAAAGTGTAGTAGAAAATTAAAGGCTCAATTCATTATGAGATGTTTTACCTTTTGGTACAAAAATGACATAAGAGTAATATTTAAATGAAGGGCAAAAAATGTCACTTAACTTTTAATAAATATTTTAATCTTTTAACTTTGTACTTTGACCTTTACCTTATAATATAATGATTTTCATTTCGACTTCAGTGAGGAGAATGTATAGAGTTATTGAGTACCGTTAGTGGGTGCCGTTTTCTTTGTGGGAACCTGTATTAGCCTATGTTAATATAGGTGCAGATTTTGTTGGCGAGTATACTATAGGCTAGGTTGCTTCATTCTAGCAGTTGGTTGGTGAGCTCCACTTTAGATAGTGAAGATTCCTTTTTTGATAATTCAGACAGATTCAGTATTTATTTTGGGGATTAGCCAAGAACTCTATGTATTGAGCAACCCAAAGAATACTCTAGTAGAGACTTCATAGACTTATTTTACTTGGGTTATGGATTATCACTGTACTCAGTCTTATTTTCAATATTTGCAGTTAAGTTCAAAGATTGTTGATCTTGACTAACTAAGAATTTTTAAAAGTTAAGTTGCTTATTTTAAATGTATGTTGGGTATTTAATAAGAACATATATGTTCGCATAGTCAAGTTGATTTGCTCGATTAAGCAAAGTTATAGAATATCGGTCACAACTTGATCAAAACTCGGGTTGTGACACCCTTCCCGGGCGAAGCTACAACTAAGAAAGAATTCTAAGAAGAATTGCTTAAGTAAGGTAGTCGCTTCTTTTTTTCGGTATGCCGCTCCGCGAGCAAGGAGTGCCACGCACGAGCGGAGCAAAAAGAAAGCAATGGGGAATTCTTCTCTTTTTTGGGGAGAAATCCTTTGATTGCGCATTGAATATAGATCCATGTCTTTCTTGTTCTACTAGCTAAGACCAAATTCTTACATATCCCTTTCGTTATTACACGGGTTCGGCCGAACCCAGTAACTTTGGTCTCAGTTATGTATTTGTTTTAAGAAATCCATTAAATATGAACAAATTATCAATTTGGAACCCAGTAACTTAAACAGACTAATATCCTGAACCCATAAATTTCAAATCCTGGCTCTAACCTATGCACCCTTCTAGTGCAGTCAACATTCCTTGAGTGTGGGCAACACTCTTCAAATGCGGTGATCACTTTTCAGGTATGGTCTGCATTGTGATCCTTTCATCAGACTTCAGCAATTTATTTTTCAGCTTGATCTCTTTCGACTCTTTTAATCTATCAATAAACTTTTATACTTCAACCCTGAAATCAAGCATTTCTAATTAGAACTTAACATACAATTGGCACTTGTACACTCAAAAATCAAAGTAAAAGATAGTGATAATTTGGTAAAATCTTAACTTATCAACTTGCTCGAATGTCTCAACACGAGGAATATTCACTGTTAATTGCTTCAACATATCATTATAAAACTTTTTAAAGAAGATGAGGTATATATGAATCAACCATCAGATTTTATTACTCAGGAGGAGCCTAATGACATGGTGTGTAGGCTATGAAGATCACTTTATGGCCTGATTCGTAGTGAACCTGATTATTATGTATTTTATTGTTACTTTACTCCAAATTTGTGCATGTATTTGGTGATTTATGTTGATTATAGTCATCGCATTGATGAAGAGGGAATTTCTAAATTAAAGAATCACCTTTTTCGGTACTTTTTAGACCAAGGACCTTTGGTCGATTGATGTACTACTTGTGAAGTTGCTAAATCCATATCAGGAATTTTGACTTCTCAATAAAAGTAAGCTCTTGATATTCTTGAAAACATGATATGCTATTGGATTCGAATGTTAAATTTCTATCCGTTCAAGAGAAACCCGTAATGATCCTAAAAGATATAGGAAGTTGGTTGGAAAGTTAAATTATCTCGCTATGACTCAACCTGAGATTGCCTTCTCGGTCAGTGTTATAAGTTTATTCTTCGATTCTCCTTTTGAATTCAATGGAACACAATTATTCGTATTTTCTTATATATAAAATTTACTCTAGGGAAACGTCTACTTTACAATGATTAGGAGATAAAAAATTATCGATATACAAATGCAGATTGGGTAGGGTCACTCTCTTATAGATGATCTGCTTCTGGATAATACGTTTTAGTTGGAAAAAAATTGATATCTTGAAGAAGTAAGTGTCACGACCCGAAATTTCCACCTTCGGACCGTGATAGCGCCTAACATTTCACTTGCTAGACAAGCCAACGTTAGAATAATATTATCCATTTTAAAATAATTTTTAAATTTATTAATAACAAAGGAACAAATGCGGAAGTAAGGTCTGAAATATAGTGAATAATCCATAAGAACAACGGTGTCTAAATATCATCTCAGAATTGGTGTCACAAGTGCACGAGCTTCTAGAATAATACAATTAAGGGCCTGAATAAAATAAAGATGTCTGAAAATAAACACACAGCTAAAGTAAAGTAGACGGAGACTTCAGAACTGCGGACGTCGTGCAGTTATACCTCAAATCTCCTTTGAGTAGCTGAAATCCGAGCAAGTCTCTGGTGCGCCGCTGGGACCAACTCCGAAATCTGCACAAGAAGTGCAGAATGTAGTATCAGTACAACGACCCCATGTACTGGTAAGTGCTGAGCCTAACCTCGACGAAGTAGTGACGAGGCTAAGGCGGGTCACTTACATTAACCTATACGCAATATTAGTAACAACAAATAATAGAAATAAATCGGGTAACTCATTTATAATAATTGAAACCAACTCAGCAGTCATAACCAATTATCATTTCCATCAATTCTGTTGCAGCGTGCCCGCTCTCACAATATATTCACATTCAATTCTGTTGCAGCGTGCAACCCGCTCTCACAATATATTCATTTTCAATCCTCTCATATAATTATTTTTAATCAAGTATATATATTAATTTTTAAATAAGTCTATTGCGGCGTGCAATCCGATCCCCCAAATATTGACTTTTAATAAGTCTGTTGCGGCGCGCAACCCGATCCTCCAATATAGACTTTTTAATAAGTCTGTTGCGGCGTGCAACCCGATCCTCCAATATATCCATTTACCAATTCCTATAGAAGAAATTTACACAATAAATGCAATAATTAATATAAAATTATAAGACAACAAGCATACAATAATTATGATTTAATTATGAAACAAACAATGACAAATAGCAAATTATTATGAAAATCAGGGAGAAAATAGACAGTTTAATATTTAATATGCTAAATGTCAAATAACAATTAAGACACACAATTCAAATAGCATGTAACAATTAATGCAGGAATTCGAGAATGAATATTTGACAAAGAATAGGAGAGAAACAATTATTATAATAATTAATTCATGATTTAAAACGATTTATGATTTTTCAAGTAATTATGCAAACAATTAATTTGACGACGTATAGACACTCGTCTCCTCGCCTATACGTTGTTCACATACATTTTACATAACAAATAGTTTAAGGGTTCTATTCCCTCAAGTCAAGGTTAACCACGACACTTATCTCGCTTTGCAAATTCCAATCAATTACTCTACCACAGCTTTTTCTTTTATATTTGTCTTCAAAAGCTTCAAATCTATTCACAAATAATTTGATATACTCAATACGAATAATAGGAATTAATTCCATATGAATTTATTAATTTTCTGGATAAAAATCCGAAATTTATTTAAATATTTGACAGTGGAACCCACGTCTCAAATCCCAAAAAAACTCGCGAAATCCGAATACCCGTTCCGCTACGAGTTCAATCAAACAAAAATTATCCAATTCCGATATCAAATGGACCTTCAAATCTTAAATTTTCGTTTTTGAAAGATTTTATAAAAATCTGATTTTTCTTCCATAAATTCACGGATTCATGATATAAATGAGTATGAAATCATGAAATATAATCAATATAGGATAAGGAACACTTACCCCAATGTTTTTCCGTGAAAATCGCCCAAGAATCGCCTTACCCGAGCTCAAAAATTGGAAATGGTTGAAAATGGGTAGAAACCCCATTTTCAGAACTTAAGTTCTGTTTTTGGGATTTTTACCCTTCACGAGCACAAAATTCGTAATGCCCAATTTTACTCTTCGCGAACGCGAGGGCTATGTCGCAAACGCGAAGCTTGCCTGGCTTGGCCTTCGCGAACGCGAGATGCCCTTCGCGAACGCGTTCACTCTGTCGCGAACGCGAAGCACAAAATGTGCCAGCCCCAATTTGCTCTTCGCATTCGAGTACCTTCGCGAACGCGAAGAAGAACACACCAGAAGCCTGAAGTCTGCAGAAAATCAGGTTTCCTAAGTCTGAAATCATCTCGTAGACCATCCGAAACTCACCCGAGCCCTCGAGGCTCCAAACCAAACATGCACACAAGTCCTAAAATATCATACGAACTTGCTCGCGCGATCATATCGCCAAACTAACACCTAGAACTACGAATCGGATACCAAATCAAAGGAAATTTTCAAGAAAACTTTAAAACTTATATTTTTACAACCGGACGTCCGAATCACGTTAAATCAACTCCGTTTCTCACCAAAATCGGCAGACAAGTTATAAATATTATAGTGGACCTATACCAGGCTCCAGAACCAAAATATGGACTCGGTATCAATAAATCCAACATCAGTAAATTTTTAAAAAATCATTAATCTTTCAAGCCTGAAGTCTGCAGAAAACTAGGTTTCCTAAGTCTACAGAAAACAAGGTTTCGTTAGTGTGAAATCATTCCGTAGACCATCCGAAACTCACCCGAGCCCTTGAGGCTCCAAACCAAACATGCACACAAGTCCTAAAATATCATACGAACTTGCTCGCGTGATCATATCGCCAAACTAACACCTAGAACTACGAATCGGATACCAAATCAAAGGAAATTTTTAAGAAAACTTTAAAACTTATATTTTTACAACTGGATGTCCGAATCACGTTAAATCAACTCCATTTCTCACCAAATTCGGTAGACAAGTTATAAATATAATAGTGGACCTATACCGGGCTCCAGAACCAAAATACGGATCCAATGTCAATAAATCAACATCAGTAAATTCTTAAAAAAATTATTAATCTTTTAAGCTATTAATTTTTCATCAAAATTCCATATCTCGGGCTAGGGACCTCGGAATTCGATTCTGGGCATACGCCCAAGTCCCAAATTACGATACGGACCTACTGGAACTATAAAAATACTGATCTGAGTTCGTTTGCTCAAAATGTTGACTAAAGTCAACTCAGTTGAGTTTTAAAGCTCTATTTCACATTTTAATCCATTTTTCACATTAAAACTTTTTGAAAAATTGTACGGACTACGCACGCAAGTCGAGGAATAATAATTAGTGCTTTTCGATGTCTTAGAATACAAAATTACTTATTAAATTTAAAAATAACATTTTGGGTCATCACATTCTCCACCTCTAAAACAAACGTTCGTCCTCGAACGGAGTTAGAAAACGTACATGTGCTGGAAAAAAGGTGTGGATATTTACTCAGCATGTCTGACTCGGACTCTCAGGTAGATGCCTCTAATGGCTGACCTCTGCAGTGCACTCGAACTGAAGGATAACTCTTAGATCTCAATTGCAGGACCTGCCGGGCTAGAATAGCCACCGACTCCTCCTCGTAAGTCAAATCTTTGGCCAATTGGACTGAGCTGAAATCTAAGACATGGGACGGATCACCATGATATTTATAGAGCATAGACACATAGAATACCGGATGAACCGCTGATAAACTAGGTGGTAGTGCAAGATTGTAGGCTACTTCACCTACCCTTTCAAGAATTTCAATGGGTCCGATATACCTAGGGCTCAACTTGCCCTTCTTTCCGAACCTCATTACACCTTTCATAGGTGAAACTCGGAGCAATATTCTTTCTCCAATCATGAATGCAATATCACAAACTTTACGGTAGGCATAACTCTTTTGTCTAGACTGAGCTGTGCAAAGTCGATCCTGAATAATCTTGACCTTATCCAAGGCATCTTGTACCAAATCGGTACCCAATAACCGAGCCTCTCCCGGTTCAAACCAGCCAACTGGCGAACGGTATCGCCTTCCATATAATGCCATATATGTTGCCATCTGAATACTCGACTGGTAGCTATTATTATAAGCAAACGCCACAAGTGGCAAGAAATGATCCCAAGAACCTCCAAAGTCTATAACACAAGCGCGAAGCATATCTTCTAATATCTGAATAGTGCGCTCTGACTGTCCGTCTATCTGTAGATGAAATGTTGTACTCAATTCCACCCACGTGCCTAACTCACACTGTACAGCCCTCTAAAAATATGAGGTAAACTATGTACCTCGATCTGAAATAATAGACACGGGCACACCGTGAAGGCGGACAATCTCACGAATGTAAATTTCAGATAACCTTTCTGAAGAATAGGTAACTGGCACTCGAATGAAATGTGTTGATTTGGTTAACCTGTCCACAATGACCCAAACTGCGTCAAATTTTCTCTGAGTTCGTGGGAGTCCAACAACCAAATCCATAGTGATACGCTCCCATTTCCATTCAGGAATTTCTAACCTCTGAAGCAAACCCCCAGGTCTCTGATGCAAGTATTTAACTTGCTGACAATTCAGACACCGAGCTACATATGCAACTATATCCTTTTTCATTCTCCTCCACCAATAATGTTGCCGCAAATCTTGATACATTTTGGCGGTACCTGGATGAATAAGAATTAAATCATGAAGCCCATCCACATTAGGCACACAAATACGACCCTGCATTCGCAGAACTCCATCTTCTCCCACATCAACCTGTTTGGCATCACCGTGCTGCACCATGTCCTTAAGGACAAGTAAATGAGGATCATCATACTACCTCTCTCTAATGCACTCATATAAAGAAGACCGAGCGACTGTGCAAGCTAGAACCCGACTGGATTCTGAAATATCTAACCTCACGAACTGATTAGCCAAAGTCTGAACATCTACAGCTAATGGCCTCTCACCAACCGGAATATACGCAAGACTATCCATACTCATAGCCTTTCTACTCAAAGCATCGGTCACCACATTGGCCTTTTCGAGGTGATACAAAATAGTGATATCATAGTCTTTCAACAACTCCAACCATCTTCTCTGCCTCGAATTAAGATCTTTTTATTTGAACATGTAGTGAAGGATACAATGATCAGTAAATACCTCACACGAGATACCGTAGAGGTAATGCCTCCAAATCTTTAGCTCATGAACAATGGCTGCCAATTCTAAGTCATGAACAAGATAATTCTTCTCGCGAACCTTCAACTGTCGTGATGCATATGCAATCACCCTGCCATCTTACATTAATATTGCACCAAGCCCAATGTGAGATGCATCACAATATACTGTATACGATCCTGAACCTGTGGGTAATACCAACACTGGTGCCATAGTCAAAGCAATCTTGAGTTTCTGAAAACATAACTCACACTCGTTTGACCATCTGAATTGGACACCTTTCTGGGTTAATCTGGTCATTGGGCTTGCTATAGATGAAAACTTTCCACGAACCGACGATAATAACCTGCTAAACCCAGGAAACTCCGGATTTCTGTAACTGAAGTAGGTCTAGGCCAATTCTGAACAGCCTCAATCTTCTTAGGATCCACCTTTATGCCTTCTACCGATACAACATGCCCCAAAAAGGCAACTGAGTCTAACCAAAACTCACATTTTGAAAACTTGGCATATAACTGATTTTTCTTCAAAGTGTGAAGCACACTTCGAAGATGCTGCCCATGCTCCTCTCGACTACTGGAGTAAATCAAGATATCATCAATGAATACAACCACAAAAGAAATTCAAATAAGGCCTGAACACCCGATTCATCAAATCCATAAATGATGCTGGGGCATTTGTCAACCCAAATGACATCACTAGGAATTCGTAATGCCCATACCGAGTCCGAAAAGTTATTTTAGGGACATCAGATGCCCTAATCTTCAACTGATGGTAACCAGACCTCAAATCGATCTTCGAAAATAACTTGGCACCCTGAAGCTGATCAAATAAGTCATCAATTCTTGGCAGCGGGTATTTGTTTTTGATAGTGGCCTTGTTTAACTGTCGATAATCTGTACACATCCGCATAGAGCCATCTTTCTTCTTTACAAATAATACTGGTGCACCCCAGGACGAGACACTGGGTCTAATGAATCCCTGATCAAGCAAGTCTTGTAACTGCTCTTTCAATTCTTTCAACTCTGGCGGGGCCATACGGTATGGTGGAATAGAAATGGGCTGAGTGCCCGAAGCCAAATCAATACAGAAGTCAATATCTCTGTCGGGTGGCATCCCCGGCAAATCTGTAGGAAATACTTCTGGAAATTCACGAACAACTGGTACTGAGTCCATAGAAGGAACATCCGCACTGGGATCACGAATATAAGCCAAATAGGCTAGACACCTTTTCTCTACCATACGTCGAGCTTTAATATAAAAAATAACCATGCTGGCAGAATGATCAGGAGTTCCTTTCCACTATAATCGAGGTAACCCCGGCATAGCTAGGGTCACCGTCTTGGCATGACAATCTAATATAGCATGATAAGGGGACATCCAATCCATACCCAAGATGACATCAAAATCTACCACATCAAGAAGTAGAAGATCCATACTAGTCTCCAAATTACCAATAGTAACCACACACAAACGATAGACATGATCTACTACAACAGAGTCTCCCACCGGTGTAGATACACACACAGAAGCACTCATAGAATCACAAGGCACAACCAAATATGAAAAAAAAAATAGGAGGACACATAGGAATAAGTAGATCATGAATCAAATAAAACTGAAGCATCTCTATGACAAACTAGAATAATACATGTGATCACAGCATCAGATGACTCGGCCTCAGGCCTAGCTGGAAAAGCATAAAACAAACAATGACAAATAGCAA
Source organism: Nicotiana tomentosiformis (assembly GCF_000390325.3). NCBI lineage: Eukaryota > Viridiplantae > Streptophyta > Magnoliopsida > Solanales > Solanaceae > Nicotiana > Nicotiana tomentosiformis. The sequence goes on from NC_090813.1 coordinate 142,855,705, forward strand.
ATTATTATGAAAATCACGGAGAAAATAGTCAGTTTAATATTTAATATGCTAAATGTCAAATAACAATTAAGACATATAATTCAAATAGCATGTAACAATTAATGCAGGAATTCGAGAATGAATATTTGACAAAGAATAGGAGAGAAATAATTATTATAATAATTAATTCATAATTTAAAACGATTTATGATTTTTTAAGTAATTATGCAAACAATTAATTTGACGACGTATAGACACTCGTCACCTCGCCTATACGTCGTTCACATGCATTTCACATAAGAAATAGTTTAAGGGTTCTATTCCCTCAGGTCAAGGTTAACCACGATACTTATCTCGCTTTGCAAATTCCAATCAATTACTCGACGACAACTTTTCTTTTTAAATTTGTCTCCAAAAGCTTCAAATGTATTCACAAACAATTCGATATACTCAATACGAATCATATGAATTTATTAATTTTCTGGAAAGAAATTTGAAATTTATTTAAATATTTGATAGTGAGACCCACGTCTCAAATCTCGAAAAAACTCGCGAAATCCGAACACTCGTTCCTCTACGAGTTCAATCATACAAAAATTATCCAATTCTGATATCAAATGGACCTTCAAATCTTAAATTTTTCTTTTTTTGGAAGATTTTATAAAAATCTGCTTTTTCTTCCATAAATTCACAGATTCATGATATACATGACTATGGAATCATGAAATATAATCAATATAGGATAAGAAACACTTACCCCAATATTTTTCCGTAAAAATCGCCCAAGATTCGCCTTACCCGAGCTCAAAAATTAAAAATGATTGAAAATGGGTCGAAACCCCATTTTCAGAACTTAAGTTTTGTTTCTCGGATTTTTACCCTTCGCGAAAGTGGTAAGTGCCTCGCGTTCGCGAAGCACAAAATTCGTGCTGCCCAATTTTACTTTTGGCGAACGCGAGGGCTACTTCGCGAACGCGAAGCTTGCCTGGCTTGGCCTTCGCGAAAGCGAGATGCCCTTCGCGAACGCGAAGGCAATTTCCTAGTTAGCCTCTTTTCCTTCGCGAACGCGAAGCTTTGCGCCTCAAGCCTTCGCGAACGCGTTTACTTTGTCACGAACGCGAATTACAAAATGTGTCATCCCCAATTTGCTCTTCGCGTTTGCGACAGTACCTTCGTGAACGCGAAGAAGAACACACCAGAAGCCTGAAGTCTGCAGAAAACCAGATTTTTTAAGTCTGAAATCATCCCGTAGCCCATCTGAAACTCACCCGAGCCCTCGAGGCTCCAAAGCAAACATGCACACAAGTCCTAAAATATCATACGAACTTGCTCGCACGATCAAATCGCTAAACTAATACCTAGAACTACAAATCGGATACCAAATCAAAGAAAATTTTCAAGAAAACTTTAAAACTTATATTTTTACAACCAGACGTCCGAATCATGTCAAATCAACTTCTTTTCTCACCAAATTCGACAGACAAGTCATAAATATTATAGTGGACCTATGCCGGGCTCCGAAACTAAAATACGGACCTGGTGTCAATAAATCAACATCAGTAAATTCTTAAAAAAATTATTAAGCTTTCAGGCTTTTAATGTTTTATCAAAATTCCATATCTCGGGTTAGGGACATCGGAATTTGATTTCGGGCATACGCTCAAGTCCCAAATCACGATACGGACCTATCAGAACTGTCAAAATACTAATCCGAGTCCGTTTTCTCAAAATGTTGACCAAAGTCAACTCAATTGAGTTTTAAAGCTCTATTTCATATTTTAATCCATTTTTCATACAAAAACATTCTGAAAAATTGTACGGACTGCGTACGCAAGTCGAGAAATGATAATTAGTGCTTTTTGAGATCTTAGAATACATAATTACTTATTAAATTTAAAGATAACATTTTGGGTCATCGTAGTATGAAATAAAATATCATTGCAAGAAAAATTTAGAGAGATTGGTAAAAAAGGTACTTCTATGTTATAATGAGGTTGTACTTCATATTGCAGCAAATCTAGTATTTCATGAGAACGACCTAACACATAGAATTGATTGTCATTTTACTTTTGGAAGACATTATCATAAAGTTCGTGTGATCAAATGATCAACTTGCAAAATATATTCACTAAGTGGGTGTTTGGACATAAGAATTATAAAATTCCAAAATAGGGGGAAAATATTTTTCAAGTGAAAATGGTATTTGAAATTTAGAGATGTATTTGAACATAAATATAATTTTGTGTTGTTTTTGAAGTTTTGTGAGTGATTTGAGTAAAAAATTTGAAAAACAGTTTTTTGCAGTTTTTCATATTTTTCAAATTTTCTAAAATGCATCTTCAAGTGAAAGTTAGAAATTTTATGAATAAACGCTGATTTCGAAAAAAAGTGAATTGTTTTTGGAAAAAAAGAAAAAAATTTCTTATGTCCAAACGGGCTCACTCAAAAGATATATGTAGCAAGCTTGATATATACGATCAGTTTGAGGGGAGTATTAGAATCATGTGAATATTCAACAACATCATAAATATAGCATATATCTTAATTTTCTCCCTATATATTGTAATTATGTACTGATTTTTATTTATTAGGACATGTAAATGTAGCTACTTAAACTTCAGTAGCTTAAGGGAACAATTAAGCTGTGTTCTCTCTTATTTCTTTCTCACACATTCTATTAACCATGGGTTCTAAAGTTACTATTAGAATCTTCAGATTACTAACATAATATTTCTTAATTTATCCTTCCCAAGTAACTTAATATTCCTATAATTTCGCGCAATAATGATTACAGCGAGTTGATTTATCATAATTTAAAACATATCACTAAATCAGATCAATAATTCCTTATTTTATCTAAAACGTTGTTGTTTAAATAATCCAATCTTAACATCCCTTTTCCACATTCAAATTAAGGTACCAGAGCGTAAAAATTGCACGGGGCGCTCTATTTGGTCGCCCCCATTTAATCTATACCCACTTTTTAAAAAAGTTTTAACTTGTACCCACTTTTTAAATAAATTCAGGCATCTTTCTCCTCCTCCTCCTCCTCCTCCTTCTTCTTCTTCTTCTTCTTCTTCTTCTTCTTCTTCTTCTTCTTCCTCCTCCTCCTCCTCCTCCTCCTCCTCCTTTCTTTCTTTCTTCTTCTTCTTCTTCTTCTTCTTCTTCTTCTTGTGACAATAATTTTATATGGTGGTTGTGAACATATTTTAATGTAGTTTATGATATTTTACAATGGTGAGCTGTTATGATGCTTTATTTTTTACTATTGCTTAGGGTTTCTTCTTCTTCTTCTTCTTTTTCTTAATTGCAAAATGGGTTCATTAGATTTATTGTTGTTTTGACAAATTGATAATTGGGGTTTGTTCCTAATAATATTTGGAGGTTATGTTTCAAATTTGAGCTCATTTGGAGTAGATTTAGGTATTAAATCGTATACTGGATTGTTATAATTCGAAGAACAAATTTCTATTTCTGGGCAACTTGCACTTCAGGCCTATTTGGCCTTAAGTGCATAAAAACGTTGGTTGCACTTCAGACCTTTTGGACTTAAGTGCATCTGAAGTGCAATTTTTTACTTCAGACTTATTGGCCTTAAGTGTAGCAAAATATTTTTTACTCTTCATACCTTTTGGCCTTAAGTACATCCGAAGTGTAATTTTTCACTTCAAACTTATTGGCCTTAAGTGTAGCAAAACGTTTATTGCACTTCAGACCTTTTGGCCTTAAGTGCATCTGAAGTGCAATTTATCACTTCGGACTTATTGGCCTTAAGTGTAGCAAAACGTTTGTTGCACTTCATACCTTTTGGCCTTAAGTACATCTGAAGTGAAAAATTACACTTCAGATCTTTTGGCCCTAAGTGCATTTGAAGTGCAATTTTTCACTTCAGACTTATTGACTGTAAGTGCGTGAAACCATTGGTTACACTTCAGACCTATTTGGCCTTAAGTGCATCTGAAGTACAAATTTTCACTTCAGACTTATTGGCCTTAAGTGAATGAAAATGTTTGTTGCACTTTAGACTTTTTGGCCTTAAGTGCATCTGAAGTGCAATTTTTCATTTCAAACTTATTGGCCTTAAGTGCATGAAACCAGTGGTTGCACTTCAGACCTATTTGGCCTTAAGTGCATTTGAAGTGCAATTTTTTCACTTCAGACTAATTTTTTTTAACTTCAGACTCGATAAGTCTAAAGTTGATCGTAAAGTGGGTACGCTTGCAAACGTTTTTACAAAGTGAGTATAGGTTCAATTGTGACTCCAAAACCGGATATAGATGCAAAAGCCCCAACTAGGGCACACTCAATTGAGAGCTCTCAATTAAATACAATTATTTTATGATTAAACAAATAAAGGCTAGCTAGATTAAGACTAATCTATCAAGAAGCAATCAAAACAATTCGAAAAAACAGAAATAGCCATAGTTATAACTGATAATTAAAAAATAGCCACAATTTTAAAAGTAATCGAAATTTGACCACTTTTCATGTAAAGATAAAATCTGAACAAAAATAATCTTAAAAATCGAAAATATTCCAGCATAATATGCTGGAGTTTCGAAATTTTGGACCAAGGGCAAAAATAATATTACACACTCAACCTTTTGAAAGTGTGTCTAATACACACCTTCTTTGATTGGGATTCAGCAGGTGTAAAACACCACAATAGAAGCGCGTCTACCAATAAAAATACTGTATAATTATTTATCTAATGCCACGTGTCAGCAATTCTCTCATCTTCCACACCCTTCCTCTGTCTCTCTCGTCCGCCAGCCAGCCACTCCCACCCCCGCCCCCAAATCCCTTCTTTTCTTTTTCTTTCTGAAAATCAGTACTTCTGATTTCCTCTTAAATATAAATATTTTGCATTAATCTCAAGCTTTCAATATCTTTCATTCTCTAGCCTCCTTTTTTATATGTTTAATTTCATTCCCACTTAATAAAATTTTGTCATCGCAAATTTTTCAATTAATATAGCTTTTTTTTTCTTGTGAGTAATTTCGGCTATTAAGCAGATATTGAAAGTAAAGGCGTAGACATTTTAACTGTAAAATCTGTAGAGTATAAGAGGCCGAAATGTGGATAGAACTCTTGCTAGCTACTCCAGTTACCTTGTTATTATTATAGAACTACTACTAGTCATCCAGTTCTCTTTGGAAATTGAATACAGCTATAAAATGTTTATGAATTCAATTCTTGAAATTTATAGAAATGGAGCAAAATATACTGTTTCTTATTTCTCCGACTGTGGCTATGGAGCAAAACCTAAAATCATCAACAGTAAAATCAAAATTCAAAGTTAAATATTGGATGCCTCCTCCTCCTTCCTGTACAATGCTCCAGTCTCAGCAGGCTGTCCCGTAAACGGAGTAATGCATATTCAATTATTAATTCTTCCTTTACAGCCCAGTTCAGGAGCTTTCAGCAATTGTCTATGACACTCTTTCAATTCATTTTCCTTTTCGCTTAGATTCTTTTCGAAATTATTTCCTTTTCTGCAATTTTCATCGTCAAATTTAATTAGTTCCACCTTGTAGGCTGCTTCATTTTAACTTCTCTGTAAAAATGCTTGTTTTCTTTTTTTAACAACGGCCTTGTTGTGGTGATGATACGGTGGTTTGACATGGTTTATTGGCTTTTGATGCTTTTATTTTTTTTTTGAGATTAAATCACTTGGGCTCTTAATTTTTGGATTGAATTGTGTGTTCTAATTTTTCGGATGGTCCATGGAGGAGGGGACGGAGGTGGAAGAGATGTGGGTCCAAGAAGATGAGAGTATATGTGTAATTTTATATTTCCTTTTTTATTTATGTTAATGACACGTGTTACGACCTTATTGGTACGTGACATTACCCATATTTAGGTAAAGTAGTCAAGAAAAAAATGGCGTGTCTTAGACACACTTTTAAAAGGTTGATTGTGTAATATTATTTTCGCCCACAGAAAGTGCGTAACAAAGATTTGGTCCATAATTCGGGTGCCAACTTATGTATTTTGCCATTTTATAATGTGTTGGAGTTCCATCATAATATGCTGGAAGTTTATATGCATGAGCTCCATAATCTAGCATATTATACTGTAACTTTCCGTGTGCTGGAGTTCTAACATAATACGCTAAAAGTTTATACGCAGGAGCTTCATAATTTCACATATTATGCTGAAACTTTCCGTATTTCAGTAAAACAGTGGCTATTTTTTAATAGTTTCGCAAACGTTGGCTATTTTTTGATTTCATGTCCGAAAAATGACTAGTCCGTGCTCGTTTTACAAAATTTTCGGCCAATAATTGGTTCTATCAAAAACCTATATGGGCGTTCAGTTACAACCCATTCTATCACAAGAAAATTCAACAAAATATAATCCATAGAGCAATAAAATAGGAAAGGCTTTGATTTCAGTCACAAGAAAGTTTTTTTACTGATTAAAATCTTGTGTTCCACAAGACTAACCTTCAATTTTTTGCCAAAAAATTTCCTTTCTCTCGTGTTACGACATGCCCCCAAATTGCCCCTTGTGTCTTTGCGCTGGGGCGTGAGCTGTTTTGAGTTAGAGCAAAATTCATTTATATTTATTCGGGCCAAACTTATAACACCCGGTAGCCAAAATTTACAATATACATTTTATAGCTAAAAAATTATTCTAGCGGCTAGCTACCGAAATTGACAAACTGGAGTTTGCCGGAATGGATAACTGTCCACTGATATTGACAAACGGAGGATTTAACTATGTCCTAACTTCCTCCCCCCCCCCCCCCCCCCCCTGTTTTCTCATCAATTGGAGTGAGGAAAATTTACAAGAAAAAAATATGTTTTTCTTCAACAAATGTTCTATTTTTTCCCAAGAATTTCAAATATCCCACGAAATAAGAATGATCAACAGGATAATCGGAGCAGAATTGAATATACTTCAGAAGTAGCAGGGTGAAGGAGATTATCTTCTCGTGGCAAATTACTGTGCAGAGCTCGAGTTGCTACTGCTTTACCATTCGCCGAAGAAGAAGATAAGTGTAAAATAGCAAGCTTACGGCTTTAGTGCTTTAATTGAGACGGCGACAGATTCAACGGACATGAAGGTGGAGGAGATCATAAAGAAGTCTTGTTGGGGTCTGTAGGCATTTCAAAAACAAACTCCAGCTGTCCACCGATAATTATATGCAATTTTCACAAAAAATAATTTTTCGTTTTTGCTTGTTTTGCATCTTTCCTTTTCAGAATTCTGGAGTATACTCCTTTTTTTCTTTTCTTTTTTTACTTTTGAGAAACTGGAAATTTTATTTATATAATACTACGTAGGTTCACACATAGGACCCGTCGAGTATACTCCATTTGTTACAATTACCGGATACACTAATAGACAATAAATAATTAAAAATCACAGTAAGAGGCATCACATCAATTATGTAATGATTGGTTTTACAAATGTGTAGTCATTCAATATACAAAAAAAGACTCTCACTATACAAAATATATATACAAATAGACTGCCACTATACACAAAATACACAAAATAGATTGTTACTATATAATTTATATACTAAATAAACTGTCACTATATAAAATATATACAAATAGATGTCACTATACAAAATACATACAAAAAAGAGTGTCGCTATACAAAATAGATGTCATTATACAAAATATATACAAAAAAGATTATCACTATACAAAAAATATGCAAAATAGATGTCACTATACAAAATATATACAAAAAAGACTGTCACTATACAACAATATACAAAATAGATTTACTATACAAAATATTTATAAAAAAGACTGACACTATACAAAAAATATATAAAATAGACTGTTACTGTACAATTTATATACAATAGACTATCACTATACACTTTGAATACACAAAAGCACTCGGAATACATTAATGATACATTGGGAATATATTTCAAAATACATGATACACTCTAAATATATGGTGTGCACGCATTACACATACAAAATGTGTATATAATTTATATACACTATGTTTACATATTAGACAATACACATGTGTATACAAATTTGATACATTGCTTAGACAAATTATACATTCATTATACAAAATACGCTTGGGATACACTAAATATACACTTTAGATACACAAGCACACTCGAGATAGGCTCAATATACACTAAGGATACACTGTAGAACTTAGGATACAATATATATATATCCAATATTTATACATTGCAAAATAATATATATATATATATATATAAAATAATATGTATATAATTTTTCTACAAAACTATAATTTATTAAAATTATCCTGTATGTACAACTTTATACATACATATACACACACACATATTAGCACTCAATATATACTAAGGATACACTGTCGAACTTAGGATACAATATATATATATATATATATATATATATATATATATATATATATATATATATATATATATAAAACTTTTCTACAAAACTATAATAAAATTATCGCTAAATCCAATATTAAATAGTATTAAAAAAAGTAAAAGTAAGAGAAAAAAGGTGTTAGAATTAAAAGAATTGAAGAAAAAAGTAAAAAAAAAATAGAAAGAGTAAATCGTCAAGTGTGATACGTAAGAAAGAGAAAATAATTTGGTGTTGGGAAGGAAAAATATCTAGGGAAGATAAAAAAGTTGTACCAAAATTTACTTTTGTCTTTTATCTGTTGGTTTTATCCGATGAGTTATAATTTGATATTAATTTTATCCGACCGAATATTTCGAGTTACGTGCAAAACTTTGGGCAAATAAGTTTTTTGGACGGCCATATAAGGTAGTTTTCTCTTTTGAGTTCCCCAGTTGGCGTGGGCTTTAGTCTCACAGTTGGCCCATAAATTAAATATTAAGCATAGTTGGCATATTTAGCACTAAACTCACTCAAAAGACAATAACAATGACATCAAAACATAGATATATATGTCCAATATGATGATCCGATAGATGCTAATATTTCCACCAACTAAGAAGTGTCTGGTCATCATCACCGCACTAAAGCATAATCAGAGACATCCCTATACAAATGCAGGAAGGTATTAAGCATAATGTTGCTTTTAGAATGCGATATAAATTTGATAGAGTTATTCAACGTCTGTATAATAATGGACCAGAGGCTATAAAGATTGTTTAACCATATAGATTAATCCATCATTTACACCCTCAAATACTTCTGTCAGTCGGCTGGACAAAATTAAACTCCCATGCACCACGAAAATTATATTTTTCGATGAAACTATTACTATTTTTTTTTTTTTCGTGTGGTACGTTGAAACAACCTCTCTATCCCTCGAGATAGGGGTAAGGCTTGTGTACACACTACACTCCCCAGACCCTACTAATGAGATTTCACTGGATTGTTGTTGTTGTGCGTACGTTGAAACCTAACATTAATTGTGGTTGATCTATCTTTGTTTGCTTGAATACTTAGTTATATTAATTGAATAATTAGTTGACTGTGATTACTTATTTGCAAATATGCATATTCTTTAGTCACTAACCACTTAGCTTTTGTATGTACTTTTGCTGATGATTGAGAGGAAGAAACTCCAAGTTCCACAAGTAAAGAGCAGTATTTCGCATGCATTGCCTCTTTTTCTTTACTTTTGTTTACCCGAAAAACGGATAGAGTTAAATTTGTATGTAGTTATAAGGATATATGGTATAGCTTAATACAAACCGTAAGGATAAATAGAAATATCAAATATGGATTGCAAAGAGTGCAAAGTAAACAAGGTTGTAAAGAAAATGATTTTTAGGACTCAACATGTTGAATCAATTTATGAAACTTAAAAGAACAACTCTTCACTATAGGAGAATATGGTGCTTGAATTACAATGTAAGCAAAAACTTGGTGCTTACATAAATAATAACCACCCACTTTATAGTAGATGGATCTTACTTTAGATATAATTAAAAATATATAGTGGGAGACCCAAGATAAATCAGCTTTTTCATAATTCCTGCTAGGATTCTCTCCTCTAGTGGGATTGCAACGACTCTTGTCTATGAGCTCGATATTGACTCGAGTTTTCGGTCTTGACTCGAGCTCTCAGTCTTAACTTGAGCTCTATTCTGACTCGGATCCTTGCATTGATTCGGGGTCAGTGTTGGTCGGTCTCTGAATCATAAGCTCGATAACTTTACTTTGCATCATAGTTCGATTTGGATTCGAGCTTGATAATGATATCGAGCTCGACATTGATCAGTCCCTCGGGCTCGAAGCTTGTTTGTACCATCTTCGGAACCCATCTCGAAGTCTTACTCCGATCCATTACGTTTTGACCTCGATCAATCGTACGAAAGCCGAAATCTATTTCGACCGTATACAAATAGTCCCCTCGTTTCTCGGGAAGGATGTGGTGAGAAACGATATAATTTTTCAACGGCTCGATCGGATTATAAGCTGACGTTGACATTGGGCTCGACCATGATGCACGTGATAATTATCCCGTCGATTTAGTCTTTCAAGGCATTTAATGCATGTGAGACGGTGGTCGGCCACCGCTGATACTGAACTGCCATTGCTTTAATCTATAAATAGCCCTTCCTTTTATCATTTACCACTTTTACATCTTCAATCTTCCAAATTTCCCAAGTTCCTTTTCGTATTCTGTGAGTTTATTCGCAAATCTGTGATTCTTCGTTACAAAATTCTTCTTCTAAACCACCAAATCTTTGTCACGTTCTTTAAATCCAAAATGGTGAAGACATCAAAAACCATCCCCCCAAAAGAAAAAGCTTCTCTTCCCAATCCGCCACCGACAAAACACCGGTAGATCCACGGCCTGAGGAGTGCATTTCGGTGGCGTGTGTTCTTACCTCCGATTTCAAACTCGATAAAGGTTCGCCGATTCCTGGCCGATGTGAGCCCGTATCGAGATATATTTGTTCGATAACCCGGGAGCATATCGAGCGGATGAAAAAAGATTGTAATTGGGAGAACAAAGAAATGGTAGTGCCGTCTCCCGAAGAGGATATTATTACTCACGTGAGAGAATTTTTAAGCGTGTATACTTACCCTTTCACGTTAGGTCCCCTCGACCTCGTTATCATAGATTTTTATCGTAAATACCTAATAACCCTAGGCCAGATACATCCTTCCTTTTGGCAGATCGTTATTTTGATCCAATATTTTGTGAGTAAAATCGAGGGGATGCCTTTCACCCTCGATCATCTTGTCCGATTATACCGTCCTCGCCTTTTTTGAGGAGGGTTAATAAAACTCCAACGTAGAGCTACCAAGGCTCTATTCTCGAGTATAGACGAGGATAAGGATCGAGGCTGGATGGGCAGATTCGTTCGAGTAAGGACTTCGGACCTGATTCCGACCGAAAAGATGCCTTTTCCCGAGGAGTGGAACATGAAGCATAAGTGTAATTCTGTTGTTATATCCTACTATATTATCCTTTCATTTCCTTCACCAATATTCCCCTTTTGTGATGCAGCGGTTACCTAGATGCCCGGCACAGTGCCCGATCTCAAGAACTTGGTACGTGATCTGGTTTCGACCTCTTCCTACGCCGAGCGCTCATGGCGCGACTTGTCGAAGGGCCGATGTGAGGCCAAAAATCACGGCAAGCACATTTCTCGTATCTTTTGGTAATTTGAATAAGATGTTTTTCACACACTTTAATAAAATTTTTCGTGTGTAGGCGTGGGCAAAGATGCGGTTTTGAGGCCCTCATCCGTCGAGGAAGAGGAAGAGGCCTCTGTCCCAAAGTCGGTGAAAGATAATAAGAGGAAAAGAGCCCCCGTCCCCGAAGATAAAAAACCGAAGAAGAGGACGGCTCGTAAGCCGAACAAGAATATCATTCCTTTGACCGTAGAATTAGTTCTGCGTCTAAGGGAAGAAGAAGAAGAAGAAGAAGAAGAAGAAGAAGAAGAAGAAGAAGAAGAAGAAGAAGAAGAAGAAGAAGAAGAAGAAAAAGAAGAAGAGAACAATGGTTCTGCGCTGACATCCCGAATGAAGAAGACCACCGATGTTCCACAGGCAGCTGGATCGATGTTGGTTCATAAGGCTCCGCCTCGAACTGAGGATAAATCAGAGAAAGATCGGGCAGAGTCCCCGAGTTGTTGGAGATCGAAGACGCTTCCCATCGAAGCCAACGGATGGGGGATATGTCTGAAGGGGCTCTTCTCGAATCTTTTCGAACCGAAGAGAATGCCCCAGGTGATTCACTTGGGGAAGTAGAAATCGAAGACTCGCCCATCTTCCCTGATTTTTCTGCAGGGGCGATTCGGGAGTCCCAAGCTTTAGGGGACCTCGAATTAGATAGGCCTCATGATGAAGAGGATCCTTTTCGTGACCTGTTTATCGGTGTCGAGGACACTACCGGTACAAGTGACACATCAGATCTTTTTCGCGGAGTGCAGCAGGCTTTGAATCAGGTAAGCCTTAAATTATATGGCATTACCTTTAAATTTGCTTTTCTTTTATAACTTCGTTTCTTCTTTCTTTGCAGGCCACGACAGTTCATCGAGAATCATGTTCTCAGTCTCGAACCGAGCTGCGTCGATACGAGGCCGAGCTTCAACAGGTTACGGAGGAGAGGAACTCCTTAAAACTCCTCTTAGGCCAAAGGGGGAAGAAATAAAAGACCTCCGAGCTGAGTTGGCCAAGGCTCACCAAGATCAGATCGATCTGTCCGAGCAGGTAATAATACTTTTAAAAGCCTATGGGCTCGATACCGGAACGATGGCTAATTGTTTGGTCTCACAGTTGCAGTAGAAAATTGAGATGATAGGAAAACTCCGTGAAAAAGTCGATGTGATAAAAACAAAGTCTTTGAAGTGGAAAGAAGGAATGGAACGCTTTGCTGTAGAGAAAGAAACTGCTCGAGCCCAATTGTCATTGGCCGAAAACCAACTTCAAAAAATGGAGGAGAAAGGCTCGGTCCAATCAAGAATAATAGAGGAGCTTGAGGCTCGGTTTGCCTCTGAACTTGCCAAGGCCGAATCTGACGCCGAAAAGGCAAAGGCTGATGCGGATGCACTCGTAGCCGTCTATCGGGCCGATGCTGAAGCTGCCCAGGTCCAAGCAAGAGAGGCATCCGAGACCGCTGATACTCGAGCACATTGGGTCGCTGAACTTGCTAAGTGCCGATCTCGAAGGGAGACCCTCGAGGAGATCCATGCTCGAGGTTTCGACCTCGCTGAAGAGATTAAAAAGGCCAAATAAATCGAAGCCGATGCTGAAGCCTTGGTTTTTGATGACGATTATGATGATAATGATGATGATGATGGGAGTAAGAGTGGGTCTAAGAATGGGGGGGGGGGGGGGGAGAGCCCGATAGAGAAGAGACCGCTCCTGGGGATACCCAAGAAGTTTAGTCCTTAATTTTTATGTTGTAATCAATCATGTAAACAATCTTGTATATATAAAAATATCCCTTTTTGCCGACTTGATTCTGTTCTGTTTCCTGTCTTGTGAATATTTTATTCACGCCTTATGAATATTTTCACAAGGATTTAGGCAACTTGATCAAATTTGGACTTTGTAGCCTTTATAACCGAGTGAGCGCTTACTCAAACTTGAAATAAGGTAGCTCATAGGCTTAGTGGTCGAGTTGAGTGATTATTTGAACGTAGGCTTACTCAAACTTGAAGTGATGTATCCCTTAGGCTTATTAGTTGAGTGAGTGATTCGAACTCGAAGTAATATAGCCCGTAGGCGTAATGATCGAGCGAGTTCTTGCTTGAACTCGAAATAAAAATAGCCTATAGGCTTAGTAGTCGAGTGAATGATTCGAACTCGAAGTAATGTAGCCCGTAGGCATAATGGTCGAGTGCTTGCTTGCTTGAACTCGAAATAAAAATAGCCCGTAGGCTTAGTAGTCAAGTGAATGATTCGAACTCGAAGCAATGTATCCCGTAGGCATAATGGTCGAGTGAGTGCTTGCTCGAACTCGAAATAAAAGTATCTCGTCGGCTTAGTAGTCGAGTGAATGATTCGAGCTCGAAGTAATGTAGCCCGTAGGCGTAATGGTCGAGTGAGTGCTTGCTCGAACTCGAAATAAAAGTAGCACGTAGGCTTAGTAGTCGAGTGAATGATTCGAACTCAAAGTAATGTAGCCCGTAGGCGTAATGGTCGAGTGAGTGCTTGCTCGAACTCGAAATAAAAGTAGCCCGTAGGCTTAGTATTCGAGTGAATGATTTGAACTTGAAGTAATGTAGCCCGCAGGCTTAGTAGTCGAGTGAATGATTCGAACTCGAAATAATATAGCCCGTAGGAGTAATGGTCGAGTGAGTACTTGCTCGAACTCGAAATAAAAGTAGCCCGTAGGCTTAGTAGTTGAGCGAATGATTCGAACTCGAAGTAATGTATCCTGTAGGCGTAATGGTCGAGTGAGTACTTGCTCGAACTCAAAATAAAAGTAGCCTATAGGTTTAGTAGTCGAGTGAATTATTCAAACTCGAAGTATTGTGGCCCGTAGGCGTAATAGTCGAGTGAGCGCTTGCTCGAACCCAATCCTGTTTGCATAGTAAATCTTGAAATAGAGGAATTTGTCTTGGATATAAGATATCGGTATAGAAGAGAACTTTTCTTTGCAAGTCATTATACATGTGTTCATGTTTTGCGTCAGGGCTCGGGCCAACTATATGAGCATGGTTCGTTTTGACCATTTGGCTCTTACAACCTTTCCTATTGGAACCATGTTGTTACGAAATAACTTTCTTGCATCAGAACTTGATATATTTGAGGGTTAATGCCCCCTAGTATTCGGGGTCGATTGTAAAGAGGCCTCGGATACTGTCAAATTTTTTCTAAGTTTAGCACAATCACTGGTTGCCTCATTAAAAACCTTGCCGAAAAACCCATTTGGGATAAAACCAGTCTAAGGGAAAAAGAGTGCAACACGTGCTTTCAAACCTAAGGATTCGTATTGAAGGATCCATCCTAGCTCCTGATCGGACTCCTGCAGGGGTTAGTTTCGAAATGTAAAAGAATATGGGAGGGTCGTACTTTAGCATTAGTATCGTTTTAGGTGCGACACATTCTAATTGCTTGATAGTTGTTTGCCGTTTATAATGCCGAGCTTGTATGATCCTTTTCCGACGTTTTTGAGAACCTGATACGGTCCTTCCCAGTTCGGTCCTAGTTTTCCTTCATTTGGATTTCGGGTACTGAGGGTGACTTTCCTTAGCACTAAGTCCCCAAGTTTAAAATGGCGAAGCTTGGTTCTTCGATTATAGTGTCTTTCGATTCGCTGCTTTTGGGCGGCCAATTGGACGAGAGCAGCTTCTCGTTTTTTATCCGATAATTCGAGGCTAGTGTTCATAACCTCGTTATTTGACTCTTCTTTTGTATACCGAAACCTGGCACTGGGTTCCTCGACTTCGACTGGAATCAAGGCTTCAAGGCCATGTACTAAGGAGAACGGGGTCACCCCCGTACTAGATTTTGGTTTTGTTCGATATGCCCAAAGAACTTCGGGTAGTATTTCTCTCCATTTTCCCTTAGCGTCGTTCAGCCTCTTCTTTAGGTTTTGAATGATCGTTTTGTTTGTTGATTTGGCTTGTCCGTTCCCACTAGGGTGATAAGGTGTTGATAATATCATCTTTATTTTGTGGTCTTCGAGGAATTTTGTCACTTTGCTGCCGACAAACTATTTTCCATTGTCACACACTATTTTGGCGGGTATCCTGAATCGACATACGATATGATCCCAGATAAAGTCTACAACCTCTTTCTCTCTTACTTTCACGAAAGCCTATGCTTCAACCCATTTAGAGACATAGTCAGTCATAAATAAAATAAATTTAGCTTTACCTGGGGTCGATGGCAGAGGGCCGACGATATCCATTCCTCTTTTCATGAATGACCATGGGGATAGGACTGAGTGAAGTTGCTCTCCGTGCTGATGGATCATTGGTGCAAACCTTTGACATTTGTCACATTTTCGAACAAACGCCTTTGCATCTTTGCCCATATCGATCCACTAATACCTTGCCCTGATTATTTTTCGGATTAATGAATCGGCACCGGAGTGATTCCCACAAGAGCCCTCGCGTACCTCACGTAGGATGTAATCGGTGTCTCCTTGACCCAAGCATAGTGCCAATGGTCCATCGAATGTCCTTCGATATAGCATTCTATCTGCAGTTAATGTGAATCGAGCAGCTTTGGTTCGTAGGGCCCTCGAATATTTAGGGTCTGATGGGAGCTTTCCATTCTTTAAGTATTCAATATATTTATTCCTCCAATCCCAGGTTAAGCTCGTAGAATTTTTCTCGGCATGACCTTCTTCGATCATGGATCTTGAGAGTTGAACGACAGTCCCTGAGCTTATCTCGCCTTCCTCGATCGATGATCCCAAATTTGCAAGTGCATCAACCTCTCTGTTTTGCTCTCGTGGAACATGTTGTAAAGTCTATTCTTTGAAATGGTGCAAAGTGACCTGCAGTTTGTCCAAATACCTTTGCATTCTATCTTCTCGAACTTCGAAAGTTTTGTTTACTTGATTTACCACCAGCAAAGAGTCACACTTGGCTTCGATGACTTCTGCTCCCAAGCTTTTAGCTAGCTCGAGACCTGCAATCGTGGCCTCATACTCGGCCTCGTTGTTAGTCAACCTAGTAGTTTTGATAGATTGCCTAATAGTGTTACCCATGGGTGGCTTTAAAATGATGCCTAGCTCGGACCCCTTCACGTTCGAAGCCCCGTCCGTAAAAAGGGTCCATACCCCCGATGACATACCCGATTTCAATAAGAGTTCTTTTTCGACTTCGGGTACGAGGATCGGCATAAAATCAACCACGAAGTACGTTAATATTTGAGACTTGATGGCCGTACGGGGTTGATACTCGATATCATACCCGTTGAGTTCGACAAACCATTTGTCCAATCGGCCTGATAGTTCGGGCTTGTGTAAAATATTACGAAGCGGGTAAGTGGTTAATACGCATATGTGGTGACATTGAAAGTACGGTCTTAACTTTCTAGAGGCGCTTATCAGTGCAAGTGCCAATTTTTCTAGGTATGGATATCTAGTTTCGGCTTCTCCTAAGGTTCGACTTATATAATAAACGAAAAATTGCGTACCTTACTCTTCTCGAACTAGGATACGGCTTACCACGATTTCTGATACTGCCAAGTACAAGTAAAGTTCTTCGTCTATTTTTGGAGTATGAAGCAGTGGTGGGCTTGATAGATATCGTTTTAATTCCTCTAATGCATGTTGGCATTCCGGGGTCCAAGCGAAATCGTTCTTCTTTTTGAGTAGAGAGAAAAATTTGTGACTTCGATCTGACGACCTCAAAATGAATCGGCCTAAGGCCGCAATCCTTCCCGTTAGCCTCTGTACGGCTTTCACGCTGTCCATAATGGTGATGTCTTCGATGGCCTTGATTTTATCGGGGTTAATCTCGATCCCCCGATTTGACACCATGAAGCCGAGGAATTTGCCCGAACCGACCCCGAAAGCACATTTCTTGGGGTTGAGCTTCATGTTGTATTTCCTTAAAATCTCGAACGTTTCCAGCAAATGGGTCAAATGATCCTCTGCGCGTAGGGACTTAACTAGTATGTCATCAATATAAACTTCTATTGATTTACCTATTTGTTCCTCGAACATTTTATTTACTAGGCGTTGGTAAGTAGCTCCCGCATTTTTTAGCCCGAAGGGCATCACATTATAACAATATGTTCCATACTTGGTGACAAATGAAGTCTTTTCCTGGTCTTCCGGGTTCATTTGGATTTGATTATACCCGGAATAGGCATCGAGAAAAGTAAGGATCTCATGGCCGACCGTTGTATCGATCATGCGATCAATGTTGGGCAGCGGAAAGGAATCTTTGGGGCATGCTTTGTCAAATCCTTATAATCTACACACATTCTATGTTTGTTCCCTTTTTTAGGCACTACAACTACATTGGCTAACCATTCATGATATTTCACCTCCCGAATGGACCCTATTTTGAGAAGTTTGGTTACCTCGTCCTTTATGAATCTGTGCTTTACCTCGGACTGGGGTCTTCTCTTTTGCGTTACCGGTCTAAAACCAAGGTCCAAGCTCAGCCAATGTATCTTTATACCCGGTAAGATTCCTGTTATAACAAAATGGGACCAAGAAAAATAATCCATGTTATCGATAAAAAATTGAATAAGTCTATCCCTGAGTTCGGGAGTTACTCCCGTTCCCAGGTATACCTTTCGTTCGGGCAAACGCTCGATTAATATGACTTGTTCCAATTCTTCGATCATTGATTGGGTGGTGTCAGAATCATCGGGAAGCACGAAGGATCGAGGAATCCTATGAGCATCATCTTCATCGATCTTCTGATTTTCTGGTTGAGTTAAAGCTAGTATCTGTGATTGCTATTTGACACTTTGTTCCCCTTTTGAGCTTGATCCCTTTATTGGTGAAGGCGAGGATATCAGATTCGCTTCCTACGGAGTTCGAGATCGCTTTTCTCTCACAATCGATGTCTAAGCACCGGCCCTTGAGGGGTATCAACACCGCCGATGATCATGTGAATGACGTGCTGTGGTTCTTCTTGTTCGTTCTGTTTGCCGAAATCCCTGTTTTTGACATGGTTCTCCGCCCCGTTGCTTAAACATTCTCGAAGGTGCCCTTTATTGAATAACCGGGCTACCTCCTCTCTTAGTTGCCTGCAATCTTCCGTTCTGTGGCCATGGGTGCCATGATATTCACACATTTGATTGGGATTTCTCTGGGCAGGATCGGTCTGCATGGGTCGAGGCCATTTAGTGTCTTTGATGCGTCCGATAGCCGACACGATGGCGAATACATCAATGCTGAAGTTATACTCCGATAACCGAGGCGCTTCCTTAGATCCGGTAGGCCTGTCGAACCCACTTCTGTTCATCGGTCCCTGAGACCCCTAAAATCGATCACTTCTTTTGTTGATTTGTCCGGGGTTACGTCTTGATTCATTGATTCTGTGGTTTCCGTTATACGGTCGAATCGATCCCTGATCGGACCTTGCTCTCGATTGATATCCCTTCGAGCAGCGGGTTCATCCCCCAACTGATCGTCTTATACTATAATTTTTGATTGGTACTGATTGTGAACGTCGGCCCAAGTGATAGTTGGGTACTCGATCAGGTTATGCTTTAGTCTCCGTGATGCCGTCGAACTTCGTTCGTTTAAAACTTAAGTGAAAGCTTGAATAGCCCAATCGTCTGTGACTGGTGGCAAGTCCATTCGTTCCATTTGAAAACAAGATACGAACTCCCTTAGCATCTCGTTATCCTTTTGTCTTACCTTGAAAAGGTCTGATTTTCTCGTTGCGACCTTTATTGGCCCGGCGTGTTCTTTTACGAAAGAATCTGCTAACACGGCAAATGAATCAATCGAATTCGGTGGTAGGTTGTGATACCAAATCATTGCTCCCTTCGAGAGGGTCTCTCCAAACTTTTTCAACAACACAGATTCAATTTCATCGTCCTTTAAATCATTACTCTTGATGGCACACGTGTAAGAGGTGACGTGTTCGTTGGGATCAGTCGTTCCGTTATATTTGGGAATTTTGGGCATACCGAATTTTTTGGGTATTGGTTTTAGGGCCGCACTTGAGGGGAAAGGCTTTTGCACGAATTTTTTGGAATCTAACCCTTTTATCATTGGTGGAGCCCCCGGGATCTGGTTGACCCTGGAATTATATGTTTCTACTTTTTTATCGTTGGCTTCGATCCGCTTTGTGAGCTTCTCGAGTATTTTAGCGATTTCGGGAGTAGTCCCCGATTCTTGCTCATTTGACCTTACTATGGCTGGCTCTATTCCGTGAGCAATTTCTCGTGGTGGACTGGGCTCCGGCCTACTTCGTTGCTCGGTTTGGCTCTGCAACTGAGCTATCGCTACCTGTTGGGCTTGTAACATTTCAAAAATCATAAGCAAGGTGACGCCTCAATGTTATGAGTGTTTCGAGCTGCAGACCGAGTGCCACCATGAATGTTATTTTCAGGTTCAAGAATGTATGTTTGCTTTAATGGCCACATGTGAATTAATATCTATCGGCACTTCGATCCGAGCGCCAACAGCGTTGACAAGTGGTCTTTCGGTACTGGGTGTCAAGTTGTTGTTCTCATCTTGAAGACCAGCTTCGTTGTCGATAGGTAAGGCCATTTTATTGGTAGTTAGTCGTTGCTAATCCGAAATCCGTGATACTTTCATAAATAAGCACAAAACGGTGTGTTTTTGCAGATTCGTATCAAATAACCACTGTTATCCTTAGCCCCACGGTGGGCGCCAAACTATTTACCCGAAAAACGGATAAAGTTAAATTTGTACGTAGTTCTAAGGATATGTGGTATAGCTTAATACAAACCGCAAGGATAAATAGAAATATCAAATATGGATTGCAAAGAGTGCAAAGTAAACAAGGTTGTAAAGAAGATGTTTTTTAGGACTGAACATGTTGAATCAATTTATGAAGCTTAAAAGAACAACTCTTCACTATAGGAGAATATGGTGCTTGAATTACAATGTAAGCAAAAATTTGGTGCTTACAGAAATAATAACCACCCCCTTTACAGTAGAGGGATCTTACTTTAGATATAATTAAAAATATATAGTGGGAGATCCATGATAAATCAGTTTTTTCATAATTCCTGCGAGGATTCTCTCCTATAGTGAGATTGCAACGACTCTTGTCTATAAGCTCGATATTGACTGGAGTTTTCGGTCTTGACTCGAGCTCTCAGTCTTGACTTGAGCTCTATTCTGACTCGGATCCTTGCATTGATAGTGTTGGTCGGTCTCTGAATCATAAGCTCGATAACTTTACTTTGCATCATAGTTCGATTTGGATTCGAGCTTGATAATGATATCGAGCTCGACATTGATCAGTCCCTCGGGCTCGAAGCTTGTTTGTACCATCTTCGGAACCCATCTCGAAGTCTTACTCCGATCCATTACGTTTTAACCTCGATCAATCGTACGAAAGCCGAAATCTATTTCGACTGTATACAACTTTCTATATATATATATATATATATATATATATATATATATATATATATATATATATATATATATCATTGGGAAAAGAGATTGTTATCCCTAGCTAGAAATCTCCTTTGATGATGACCATTATCAAAATTATATATTTAACTGAAATTCCTTTATTGGCTAACATGAGAGATTTTTGAATGATGCCTCAAACATGAAAAAATACTCTGAAAAAAGTTGCAGCCAACGAAGGAAGTGTATGTAAATGCTAAGGGAATATTTGTTAATTCGCACTTAATGCAGAAGCAACAATTAAATAACTTTCTACAACGTGGTTATTCAATCTACTATTTCGTACACTAATACTAATTCTAAAGTGCATATTCTGAAATTGGTTGAGTTAGACCCAATTTGCCGACCGAATCATTTTATGTCGACGACAAATTGAAAGGAATTACATTCATCCGCCTTGGGGTTTTCAAGAATTTTGAAGTTAAACTTAGAGCATGAGTTACCTGATTATAAATAGTTGTTAAGTTTTAAAAGTTGAAAAGCATTTTGAAGTGTTAAAACTAATAATAATTTATTGATGTATTTAGTAAAAAATACTGATAAGTTGTTCTTTTATTTTAAATGAGTAAAATATCCTTAAAATTTTATAAAAATTATAAATTAAAAATTATTTTTATAAAGAAAGGGAGAAGTGTGAAATTATTTTAAAATTATTATAAATACATCTCATGCTATATTCAAGTTAAACAGCCTGATATGAAAATGTGAAAAATTACTTAAAGACGAGGCTTAAGAAGTGTAACAGAATCAAACCGAAGTAGGTTCTAAACTAGCTTTAAATTTAAATAAATTATTAATTGGTTTGCGCTTCGTCAACAACTCAACGCTAAATAAAGTTGGATTAGACAAGAGATGGGATTATAATCTGATAACTTGCCTAATCAGAATAAAAACAGCTTCTAAAAGAAAGATTTTTCGTTTAACTTTAGAATTATTCCTTGACGTGAGTTCTTGCCCACCCACCCATTCACTCCCAATATCCTACAGCATAAGTAGGATTAGTTTATCTATTTTGCACAACTGATATCGGGGGAAAAGTATTCTCTTTACATTCAAGATCTGTTTGGAAAGCCACGTGCAATTATCTGATTGTGTAATTACTGTATTAATGAAAAATAAGCTCTCCACGTGAACTAATATTATAAAGACAAGTGTTATGGGAGTTAAAACGACAAAGAAGAATCACATATACAAAAACAAGTCTCATGGGAGTTAAAACAACAAAGAAGAATGACATATACAAAAGATGTGAACAGCACTCACGGGATCGCTTCTGTAGACACCGTACCAGTCAGTCTCGAGGTTGGATATAAGTAAATAGTTACGGGACTGATAATTAAGGTCATTAATAGCTATGGATACGGAAAGGTCATTACTCATTACTAGTTACGAATATGGAAAGAATCAATCAAATTCTTGATTATACGTGAGTTGTTATTATTGCCTCAACTATTACAAATCACGCACGTACCGGGCAGTTAATGCAATAAATAGCAGTAACGGGCAGGAGCTAAACTAGGCAAACAATTACAAGAAATAATACTATTTAAACCCCTTTCCTATATCATATAACCCATAATAGAATTTGCTAAGTTATACTATCCATTATCAATATTCTCTTTCATTGAAAGAATTGTTCCTTTCTACCGGAAGAAAGCGACAATTATCAATAAGATTTCTATTTCCTTGTTCTCAGTTTAATTCTTTGTCATTATTGTTCCTTATTTATATCAATTATATTTGAAAAAATAAAGTAAATTGGTTGTTAGAATCCCAAATTATTCTATTTATTTATTTTAATTTCAAATACTATTTTTTGGGTTAAACAAATTGATTCTGTTACCGGAAAGCTTACAATTGTTTCACTTTCTATTTCTGAATTTTATCTTTAGCAACAAATTACGTATGGAACTGACCAAATTACTCAAAAGGGGAATGGACAAGGGAGATCTCCTCCACACAATTCACCCACATATTCTCCACAACTCTCACGCGATAATTCACCCATTAGATCTGCTAGTCGCAACATTGAGCAGCGAAATCAGTTTTGCAAGATGATTTGAAGCAATCCATCGCTCAGCAAATTAGTAAAACTTTACGAGCGTTGACGGACAGTGTGCCAAAAGTAGTTCCAGTTCCACCGCTAGTTAATACAACTACAGAAAATACCAATTCGGGATTTGAAAACTCAGAAAGTGGGAATATCCCAAATAACTCTAGGGCGGAAGGTTCAGGTATGCCAATTAATTCTGATTTACAAAATCTAGTTATAACCTTGTAGAAACAACTCAAGGTACAAAATAAACAGATCGAACAGATACCGGGTGTACCACCGATAATCAAAGATGTGGTTATGGATAAATATTCACAAAATGCCAGATATTCCTAAGTACGATAGAACCTCCGATCCACGAGATCATGTGACCGCGTTTTCCACAGGAGTCAAAGGAAATGATTTGACTAAGCAGAAAATAGAATCGGTGATGGTGAATAAATTTGGTGAAACCCTTACAAAGGGAGCACTAACGTGGTATTCTTTTTACCTGAAAATTCAATTGACTCGTTTGCTGAGCTTGAAAATTCATTTATTAAAGCACATTCAAGAGCCCAAAAAATAGAAAAGAGAATGAAAGATATCTTCAAAATACAACAAGGAAGTACTGAATTACTCAGAGAGTTTGTGGATCACTTCCAATAAGAAAGGATATTGTTACCTCCCATACCTGATAATTGGGCCGCGATAGCTTTTGCAAGGAACTTGAATGAGAAGATCATAAACCACATAAGATTAAAGGAAAGTTTACGAGAATTCCTACCAATCACTTAGAACGATGATTATAACAGGTACATCACGAAGCTTTGAATAAAGAAAGATACGGTATCTCAACCAAAGGTAGAAGATAGGTTCGGATCTAGAAAATTAGAATTAGAACGAAGAAATGTAAAAATAGATATGAATCTTGCATTGGACCAGCAAAGAGAGATCATGTGCCAAAACCAGAACATGTACAATCCGATCAAAGGTCAAGGCAGAAGGAGATAGGTTCCTCTTCTCTATTTGGGAAGGAAAGGGATATGATGACATATAATGACTAGAATCTTAGACCAAAATAATCAAATTTTAATTTTAACATAAGTACTTCAGAGTTAGTAGTAGTATTAAGAGACATGGGAGATAATGTACAATGGCCCAAAGAGATGAGATCAGATCCTAGCAAAAGAGTCAGAAATTTTGGTGTGAATTTCATAATGATCATCAATATAGAATAGCAGATTGTAGGCTCCTGCAAGCAGAAGGCGATTATCTATTAAAGAAAGGCTATCTCACTGATCTATTTAGTGAGAAAGGTAAACAATCTTATATGAAGAACATGGAAGAACCACCGAAACCTTCATCACCGAAAAGGACAGTGAATATAATAACAGAGAAGAAGTCAATGGAGTAATGTATACAGCGGCAAAGAGAACAACTACGATATCCGTGACCCACAGAAAACGTATTCGAAAAGTCTTGAAATGAGAGAGCATAACATTTGATGATGAAGACGAAGATGGCATGTTCATACCCCACAATGATGTACTAGTAATTTCTCCGCTTGTTCATGATACTAAGGTAAAACGGGTTTTGATTGATTCAGGTAGCTCAGTAAATATTATATTGCTACGAGTGGTCAACTAATAAAAGCAACCGATCATATAATACCCAAAGCTCGATCTTTGTGTGGGTTTGACAATGCATCATAACCAATGGAGAGATTACATTGTCTACCTTCACATTAAGGGTAGTGAAGGACACCAAATTCCAAGTAGTAGAAGCAGATATGGCTTATAACATGATTTTAGGAAGGCCATAGATTTATGAGATAGATGCAGTATCATCAACTTTGCATCAAGTAAATATAATTCCCATCACAGTGGGGAATTCATCAGATTAGAGGAGATCAATGAGCAGCATGAGAAACAAATATGATAGTTATAGCGAGTGGAATGACCAGGAATAGAGAAGAAAAATAGTAATTACAGTGCCCAGTTGAGGACTATACTTCAGCAATCACAACATGAGATACGAGAAACTGAGCAGACATAGACGCGAGACCTGACATGATTCGGGAACCGGAGGAAAATGATACTATTAAAACAACAGCAGAGGAGCTCAAAGATGTTATCTTATTTATCCACTGGCCCGATAGAAAAGTCTATATTGGGATAAACTTAAGCTGGATTTAAAAAAGTTGATTGAATTTTTGCGCACTAACGCTGATTGTTTTGCTTGGTCGCATTCAGATATGACTGGTATTCCGCCAGAGGTAATGACTCATAAACTAAATAAAGATTCATTACACCCATTGGTGAAGCAAAAGAAGAGAAAGTAAGGTGATTTTAAAAATAGGTAATACAGGAACAGGTAAGCAAACTCTTGAAAAGTCGTTCAATTTATGAGGTAAAAAATCATGACTGTTTAGCAATACTGTCATTGTTCCTAAAAAGAATGGTAGATGGCTAGTATATGTAGATTATACTGATTTGAATAAGTCATGTCCTAAAGATTCATTTTCTTTGCCGCATATAGATCAATTAATTGATTCTGTTGATACTCAATTTTGCCCTCATATCTTATAAAGTATTCCATATATTTTTCAAAATAGTATTCTTGTATTATTATCAAATTTATATTACAAGAGCTCATACAAATAATTTTTATCCTTTATAAGCTTTTAAATTTATTTTGTTTGTATTTTTAATTGTTAAATATTAATTAATTACTCCTTTAAAATATCTTTGGGTGATTAATCTTCCAAATTATTTATTTATACCCACATGCACATTATATAATTATATTTGTATTTTTTAACTATTTACACATTATTTGCAATAATAGCCTATACTCTATAAATAATGGTATTTTATTGCTATTTAGGTCAAAATAATATTTCTCTATTTTTGCAATTATAATTTCTTGTTTTTAAAGTGTTAATTTCAAAAATAGTATTTTATCATTTTATTAACCATTTTATAATTTATTGTATTTAATTTTCGTGTATTTTTAATTGTAGACCGGTAGAGGTGCAATTTTCGAACCAAAGCAGCCCACACCCCAGGCCCAAGCCAAACGACCCCTTTATCAACAACCCGGTCGGGACTCGACTTTTAAGCCGCCCCGCCTCCTCTTTAATCTCGGTCGTTGATCTCAAATTGTCACGACCCAAAATTCAACTAGTCGTAATGGAACCTATCCCAACCCGTTAGGTAAGCTAATTAACAACTATCCAATTTAATGAGATCTATTGAGACAAATGAATAATAAATAACTAAACCTTTATACATTTTCCAAGGACTAGTAATACAAATCATGAGCTTCTAAGATTTAGAATTTACAAAGCTGGTATGAAATAAAATACATCATCTGCTTGAAATATACATGAACAGATTAAAATTCTAAAGCTATCTAGATCAAGAGGCAACTATGAACGGAACGCAGATACATCTTCAAATCCAGCTCCCGCCATACAAAGCAACATCAACATCTAACATCTGCACTCAATGTGCAGAAGTGTAGTATGAGTACAACCGACCCCATGCACTTAATAAGTAACAAACTTAACCTTAGGTTACAAGCTTGGACAAAGGTCGGAATCCAACACCAATAGCCAACAACAGTTCATAATAATATAATAAAAGTAGTAAAAGAAATATCTTAGAGATGTGATGCTAAGTTCGTTAACAGTTACGGAAAATAGTCATGTTTTTTTATGTATAACAGTAAAACCGAAATCCTTCACCGAAATCACCAAAATATGAGTGAGTCAGCAAAACTGTGATTTTTCACAAAACGTTTCAACAATAAATAAGATGTTTCATTATCAGATAATATGAGAAAAATACTTCTCTATGCCTACATATCAGTGTGCACGTGAAATCATGAACGTCACCAAAACCGCGTAGCATGAGGAAATGCATCTCTATGCCTATATGTCAATTATGCATGTCAAATGCAATACATCACGGTGATGAAATCATGTACTCACACTCTCACAATACTCAATCTGATTGTCTTACACTTTCTACTGATCATGCTCAATCACTCAACACACTCAGTCACTCAGCACTGAACAGGGCAGATCCAGCCCAGGGCAGATCCAGCCCTCAACACTCTCAGTCACTCAGCACTAGTCACTCAGCACTGTACAGGGCAGATCCGACCCAAGCGCTATAATAAGCCAATCATGGCAGAATCAATAATACCTGCTGCGGTGTGCAGCCCGATCCCATCATTAATCAATAATACCTGCTGCGGCGTGCAACCCGATCCCATCAATATCAGTCATAAATAGGCCCTCGGACTCACTCAGTCATCAAGCTCTCCAGTCTCTCGGGCTCACAATGTCATGAAAATCAGCTTAAAAATGATGATATGATGTATCAATAAATGGAAACAGAGACTGAGATATGATATGCAAATAACTGAGTATGACTGAGTATGCAACTGGAACTTAAGCAAATAACTCAACAACAGAAATGACCTCAGTGGGTCCCAACAGGATAAGCATATAGCCTAGACATAGTTTCTAAAGTGGATCACATCTCAATTACTCTAGCACGTAGAGATTTCATAGATACAAATAAGGTTAGGTAACTACACAGTACCACAGAAATAACCGAGACAAAATTCACACGGTGCACGCCCACACACCTGTCACCTAGCATGTGCGTCACCCCAACATCAACACATAACACGTATATTATGGGGTTCATACCCTCAGCACCAAGTTTAGAAGTGTTACTTACCTCGAACAAGCCAAATCCAATACCGAGCAAGCCAAACTATACTCAAAAAATACCATCCCGCGCGTACCGACCTCTGAACGGCTCGAAACTAGCCAAAAGCAACTCAAATATATCAAATAATGCCTAAGGGAACAATTCCAAATGATAAAGGTCGAATCTTTAATCAAAAGCCTAAAGTTAACCAAAAGGTCAAACCCGGGTTCACACCTCGGAACCCAATAAAACTCATAAAATCTGATAGCCCATTCAATTACGAGTCCAACCATACTAGTTTCACTCAAATTTGATTCCGAATCGATGTTCAGAACTCAAAAATTCACTTTATGAAATTTTAGACAAAACCCATCAATTTCCCTCTTGAAATCCTCAATCAAATGCCAAAAACAAAGATTGATTCATGAAATAAAATCAAAACCGAGTAGAGAACACTTACCCCAATCCATGTGGTGAAAATCGCCTCAAACATCGCTTCAATCCAAGTTTCATAGCTCCAAATATGATAAAATTGCCGAAACTTCCGAAATAGAGTACTTTATATTCACTGGACAGAAATACTATACGCGATCGGGGGTCATTCTTCGCGATCGCGAAGAACAAACTCAACAGCCTCATAAAATTCCCTATGCTTTCGTGAAACATCACATGCGAACGTAATGAACACATGTACCTGACTATGCTATCACGACATGATCAATGCGAACGCGAAGAAGAATCTTCTGCCCCCAGCTGCTCAATTCATCACTACGCGAACGCAGGCTGACTCATGCGAACGTGAACAATATCAAGCTCCAAGCTACGCGATCGCGACCCTCCAATCGCGACCGAGATTAAGAAACATCCCAGCTCCAGGTTTTCCTCTACGCAATCAAATCACATACTTCGCGATCGCGAAGACCAATCGAGGCACCAGAAACCAGAACACATCAGCAATCAAACATGAAGGAAAAATGCTCCGATTCCACTCCGAAACACGCCTGAGGAGGGGCCATGTCCGAAAATTCCAACAAGTCTCATAACATAGCACGAACCTAGTCGAGGCCTCAAATCATGCATAACAATATCAAAACCACGGATCGCACCTCAAATCAAACTTAATGAACTTTGAATCTTTTAACTTTCAAAACGCGTGCCGAAACATATCAAACCAACCCGAAATGAAATCAAATTTTGCACACAAGTCCCAAATGATATAACGAAGCTATTCCAATTCCCGGAACCACAATCCGAATCCGATATCCTCCAAGTTAACTCTCGGTCACACTTATGAACAATCCAAACCTTTAAATTTTTGACTTTCGCCAATTAATGCCGAAACCTTCTAGAAATATCCAAATGCAAATCCGGGCACAAGCCCGAGTCCAAAATCACCATCCAGACCCAACGGAACCATCGAAACTCCAATCTGAGATTAAATACTAAAAAGTCAAATTTGGTCAACTCTTCCAACTCTAAAGATTCTATCATGAAATTCATTCTTCCAAATCAATTCCGAATAACCTGAAAACCAAAACCGACGATTCATTCAAGTCATAATACATCATACAATGCTGCTCAAGACTTCAAATAGCTGAATAAAATGCATATTCTCAAAACGACCGATCGGGTCATTGCATTCTCCCCCATTTAAACATACGTTCGTCCTCGAACGTGCCCAGAGTCGTTCCAAAGCCATCAAACCGCCGTGTAACCTTACCATGCACATACCCGGTGGTGATCCCATGTCATCCTATTCCATATAGGCCCGACGACACTACATAACTGAAGATCATTAATTCAACCTTAGCCTATAAACCTTGGAACCCAATTTCTAACATCCGTAATTCCTTACAAGACCTGAATCTTGCATCCACACACTGTATAAGTCTGAAAAAGCTGTATTAAGCCATAACTATAACCCAAGATGTAATCACATGATATACCACGAATAGGCCCGACGACACTACATAACTGAAGATCATTAATTCAACCTTAGCCTATAAACCTTGGAACCCAATTTCTAACATCCGTAATTCCTTACAAGACCTGAATCTTGCATCCACACACTGTATAAGTCTGAAAAAGCTGTATTAAGCCATAACTATAACCCAAGATGTAATCACATGATATACCACGCAACTTGCATACTCGTAGCAATAATTTTCGATCACAGTAGCTGCTCAAAACAAACCCAATACCGGCAATAAACCTCATATCAAGTAAAACGTCATTCGAAACCTTCGTACACTGTCGATGATGAAAATAAACAAGTAAAAACTCATAACCACACATCAGATCAACAAGTTATGGAGCTCCCCCTCCTTTGACAAGAACTATAGCCAATTTCAAAGTCGATCAGTGACACTAATCTCCCAAATATATTGCAATCAAATCCGATTGCACCCATTCTAGGTCCAACGACCTCATATTATCAAATACAGCCACTCTACTAATATGCCACACCGATACAACCTCAAGACACAAACCGTGCAATCCGTGCACTAATAGGCAACCACTCAAATGTACTCAACATGGAAAACTGACTCAAACGAGAGAACCTCCCCACAAGCTCAACAAGTACCACCACAATGCAATGCTAAGAACTCATTACACAGTAGGACCAAGACACACGAATCTAACACAAAGGATCATATCCCAACATAACCGGTCCTATAAAATACCTCAAGCCACAATGCTCAAAATCATCAACCACACGCAATTCGATATCAAGTACAAAAAGTGCATGGCCATAACCATGAAGAAGCAAACAATACAATGTACCACCACCAGAAAAGGCCATAACCAAGGCGCAATCAACCATTCCACACCCCAATAACCATTTCGCTCGATTTCCGCTACAAGACCCAAACAGAACCGCACCAGGTGTGCATATAACCAACAAATCACAACCCCTCGTAGCATATAAGAGTAACACATATAACATATCAGAACATAAACCAGCTTAACTCTAACCGAATGATACACCTTTCAGCAATAACGGTGCTGAGTCAACAAATCCAACAAGGTGTAGAATACACATCCCCCTCGGGCCTACCAATGGGCTCCCAAATCAACTATGGTCATCCCCCAAATGGATAAATGGCCCTCCAAAAGTCCACAATGATCTAACCATGACACATATTATCACCTGGCTAGCTTTGGCCACATCTTCACAGTCCGCAACCACGAAACAATATGCTTCTGAGAACTCCCAGTCTCCAAATCCATAGAACATACGAATCACCATATCTGATCCCAACTCCAACACTCGAATGTCTAACACATCTCTCATACACGATCATCTTATGAGGAATACTTCTATAATTCTTCCGTCCCGCATAGAAAAATCTAAATATCAGCAGTCGATTAATCAGGTGGGTCTTGCAATACCAATGAAGCATCCGTAGTCAAAACACTAGGATAGGGGTATGATGGTTTTCAAATAAGACTAGGATAGTTGATTTTGATGTTTTTCAAATTGGTGAAAAGCCTAGGGCTGTGACCATTACCTAGGTGTTTGCCTAACGGAATAAAAACTTTAATGCTTGTTTTGTTGATCGGGGTGTATTATAGCTATCAACTCTCAATTACCCATACCTCTCGGTCATAGAGTGGTTTTGCCCAATTTGGCTTTCTCAAAACCAAATGGGTATCACACAAAATAGTTGATAAAAGCTCAAGTCGGGTTATTACTATCTCTAGGTTGAACACTTTAATTGGGTTAATCAATCTCTCGATTGACCCAATTTCTTGTTAGCCAAGTTTTTCTAGACTAAGTCTCTCTTTCTCAAGTAGAGACTAAGTAAAATAGGCATGAATTTTTTTTTTCAACCATTAATTCCACAAATTAAAGCATGAACTGGGCTCAATAACAAATACCCAGTCATAAACAAGCACTAATTTAATTACCCATAAGGTTAACACACTAGGGTTGGGTCACAACCCTAGTAAAAATCTAGCTACTCATGCTTGAGATTGAAGAAGAAGAAGAAAAACTAATTAAACTCATAATGTAAGCTTAAAATAATAAAATCTATTGTAAAATACACCAAAATATAGTAAACTTCCAAAAAAGGCAAAGAAAAATGGCTACAATACTTGCTGATGTCAAAACTTAACCTAATTTTGTGAAACTCGTCTATTTATACAAGGCTGGAAATTTTGGACAAAAATGCCCTTCGGGAGGTTCTGCGACCGCATAATTCCATGTGCGGTCCACAGAATTCTTTATCTGGCAGGAGCTAGCATTCTGTGGCCGCACAATTCTAAACTGCGGCCGTGAGGAAATATTTCTGCGGTCCATATATTTAGCACTGCAGCCGCAAGGCACTCTTTTGCGGTCCGCAATAGTATGATTGCGGCCACAAGATAATCTTCTGCGACCGCACAAATTTTGTGCGGACCGCAATTCGAGGAAGCTCTATACTTTGGTTTTTGTCATCTCTCTGATCTTGGATCTTAGCCCAGCTTTTGCGGCCGCACAATTCATGTGCGGTCCATAATTTGCTCAAAAGTTTGCTGAGTTTCTTCTTTGATTGCGGCCGCAAATGGAATTATTTGGACTGCACAAAGTAAGCTTTTGTGCTTTTTATTACCTTGTGTTTAGACTACTCCTTTTTGAGTTGGATTTTATCTCGGGAGTCCAACATCCAGCATTCCTGCAATTTTACACATTTTATTAGTTTCGGGAACATAATTTAATGCTTTTAGACTAAAACAATAGCTAAAAGGCGCTAATAAGCAGTCAAAATCCCCACTTATCAACTCTCCCAAACTTAAGTCTGCTTGTCGTCAAGCAAACAAAATAATTCCCACCTCTACAAGTTAAGGGTCATTTCAGCCAGACAAAGGTGAGCCATTCACACATCAGTTGGGACCAATAATTACCCCAACTACTTATGTATTATCAACAAGGCGACGAGTTAAACATTCATGCACATATAGTTCTAATGTGACACTTGAGCATCAATAGTTGACTTTATTCATCAAGGAAGCTCGCTCTCTCATGTAGGTCATTGTGGATCCCAAACTCCTCCTACTCTACTCTCTGTTTGCATAGCTCACTTAATAATTTTAGCACTCAATCCAAAGATTTATGAAAGGTTCACTCATCTCTCTCAAGAAAATGTCGCACGTACGGCTTCAAGCTTCAAGTACCTTAGGCTTGCCCCTCATGTAGATCGCCACTAATGTAAGCTCACTCGACTTGAAATCAAGTAGGGCTTTTTTGGGATTGTAATGAAGGCTTTTGGATTGGGGTTGGATACACTATGGTTGAGTGGGTTCACCATTCCTTAAGCACTCCATTTTTTTAATTTTCGGCTCATACTTTGCCAATTCTTTGAGGCACTTTCTTTTCCTTGGGGAACTATAGAGACTTAACATCACTCTTTCTTGATCATGACATTCATTTTCTCCCTCTTTGATTTCTCCATGTTTTTGATCATTACCTTTCTTTGAATTCCTTCAACTCTTCCACTTATTCATTTTTTTTGCATTTTCCTTTTTTGTTCTTTTCTTTTCTTGCCCTTTCCTTCTTATCATTTCTTTTTCTCTTTTTGTGCCTTGACACCTCTTTCAAGTCCCTTGTCTCTCCCCTAAACTTATGTTTTTAGCGAATTATTTCACAAGAGTGTTAAGGAAAGCTCGGATACCAAGAGAGGGTCACGACAAAATAGGTAAAGGCTTGTAACATGGTTATCAAATGAGAAAGGCTCGAGACTCAAATGGGTTGACTAGGGATAACAATATTGGTAGGCAATGGAAAATTCAAATGGGCCAAGGAAAGCCTACAATCACTTCTCAAGCCAAGCAAAACTTAAGATTTCACCTTGAAACACATTCGTGGAAAGTTCTAGACCTTTCGCACGAGTACTTGGACTAGCAACAAAGCATATCACCCCTCACGCAATTGGATTGTTAAAGAGGATAGCGTCGAGTGCCCACAATAACCACATTCAAGATTGAAAATTACTATGGTTCGATTAGATCATTCGATGATTGCCTGAGTTAACACAAGAGTAACAAAGTCACTAACTAGAGATATTTCTTTAAAAAACCTTGTTTCTAACCATAAGCACGTAGTTAAGTGTGTTGGTACCAAATGAAGCACGATTGACTCTTCAACCATGACTCAATTAGGTATTTTTATTCATTACTCCTACTACTATTACCTAAACACAAAACATACTCATTCCCTTAAGAAGGTTGTCATGCCATCCATTGTTGGGAAGAGTCACTCGGTTCACACAAAAACTTCCTTTGGAAAGAACCGTGACATTAAGAAAACCAAAGGCTTATTATCTACTAAAACCTTTAAAGAAGCTACTAAAACAAATAAAGAAGCTACTAACTCAAAAAGAAGCTACTAAATTAAACACTAACTAATATGAAAACAAACATAAAGAAGCTACAAAGAAAAAACTATCGAAAGCATAATGAATATACATAATGAGGGAGAAGGAGAAGATATATACATAATGAGAGAAGAAGAAAATAGTATTAAGTTATTACAAGCCAAATGTCTCAGAATCATCAAATAAGATCAAATAAAATCCACCCCCTGAATAAAAATAAGCATTGTCCCCAATGCTTAACAAAATAAGAGTAAAGGAAGGGTAAGAGTGAAGAAAAACTCCCTATGGCTCCTTGGACATCTCTGAGTCCATAGCAATGTCATCGCCCTCAGTCTTATCCAACTAGATCTCATCATCCTCAACTCTGGGAGTGACTGGGTTGGTGAACATCTGACGCACTGCCTCGGCAGTATTGGCAGCAAAGTCTGGCTCCTCAGACTGGCCAGCTGGTGCCACTAGTGCTATTGGTGTTGTAGGATCTGGGCCTGGATGTTGTGGGTCAATCAACATGTCAAATGGAATATCTCCGGCTGCAGAAAGCTTGGTAACCAGTCTCCAGATCTTGTACACTGACTTCTTGGAGGCCTGGGACTTTCTCATCTTCTTTACTTCTTCGCCCAGCTCTTTGATCACTAACCCATGTTGTACCAATGTAGCCATGATGGTGTTCTTGTTCTCGAGGAGCTTCTTCAATGTTTTTTCCACTGATGGGGGCATCTGAGGTGTCGGAATAGAAGACTGTGCTGCAACAGTATTGGAAAAGTCAGACAACTTTACAGTGTCTGTCTGCATCCAGTTGTTGAGGCTCGCCAATGTCTAGGAGACTCGCAACGCAGAAGGTGGAGCAGTAGGCATGGTCACCGGCTTCAAAAGCGAGGTGGAACCTGTGACAGGAACTGCTGTAGGTACTGAGGATGGTGGTGGGGCATGGCTGTGGCACTAGATGAAGGCTCGGCCGAAGTGGATGGAACATCAACTGCCTCTGCAACTACCATCGATGGCTCATCAAACTGGCCTATGGTGGTAGACGGCTGACCCTTTCTCTTAGGGTTGTGTGCATCCATCAATGAGTACTATGAGAAAGGCTTCTTTGCCCGCACATTTGTATCAAAGTCCCTCGGCTCTACCCTCACATCTGTGAGATACTCTGTAATGGTGCTGGGATGGAGGTAGGATGTGTCAGCTTGCCGGGTGACCACAGAGATGTTGGACGACATCACGACACCTAAATTGATAGGGTACCCGGCCATGATGGAATCAACTAGAACTACCAGAGGGATCGAAAGATATGTCTCATTCTGGCACGGGTCTAGTCTGGTGCATATAAAGGTTTGCCACCCCTTTGCCTCGAAGCTTAGAGTGCTCCTGTGAATAGAAACCCCTGCTGTGATCCATGGTGGTGGTGGCCTAAGAGCTGCTAGAATCTCTGCTAGCTAGGGACGAGCTGCATCCCTAAGTGCACATTTCCTTAAGTACTCTGTGGGCTCGACATCATTAAATCCCAAGTAGGTGTTCAATGTGAGCTGATCAAATCACACCTGGAGGTTTCTCACTTTTGTCACCTTTGTCCCTTTCTTGATATATGCCACATTGGTGTAGAATTCCCAGACAAGGTACTCCTTAGCGTCCACCACGCTCTAAGTAAACCACATCAACCCTTTGCGCTCTCTAAACTGTCTCAATACTGCAGGGTTATACCTTTCCATACCTTTTAACTGAAACTGTCGCTCAAGAGTGAGTGACTTCACTGGACACCATTCACGAAAATTGGAGAAACAAAGCCAAGCTAAAAAACCGGTCCTCCCATACCTCTTTCTTCTTCGACTGCTCAAGGCCGGCAACTATAGCAATCCCCTCTGCCATCATCAGGGATGTCCTAAAGTGATGTCTCTGGTGCCTGAGAGACAGGTATAGTGGAAGGCTCAGAAGCCTGACTGGCACACTTCGAACCCTCGAAAGTGCTATTGGATGTGAACATCTCGTCCTTGAGCGGATACCTCTCTGGTAACCTTGGCTGGACAGCCGTCTGCTTATGTACAGAGGCCGAGTTGCCCTCTGATGCTTCCCAAGATGGGGCATAAGAACTGGTCTCGGAAAGGTCTGCACCTCTCCCTCTGCCGGCTGCTATTTTCTTTCCGATTTCATGTTGTTGGGCACTAGGTAAGGGTCTCTTCCCTCGTCCCCGAGAAGGGTCACCCCTTCCTTTTGAAGTGTCGCCTCTGTCTCTAGATCGCACCATTTTTTGTATCAAGCAAAGGTGATTTTTAGTTGTAGTTCAAGTTCAATCATGTAATGAGATCTATAAGGACACATCAGAAGACACAGTTGAAGTTGCGGTATGCACATTTTTCATTGAGGCCGCAGATTGGGTCTTGGGACAGCAAAATTTTCTCTTGCGATCGCAGTTGAGGATTGCGGTCCGCACATTTTTTATTGCGGCCGCAACTCAAATCCCACAAATATTCCAACTCTCTGATAACAGATAATTGGTTATTTTGCGGCCACAACTTGTTTTCTGCGGACCGCACAATTTATCTTGCGGCCGCACATTGAATCATAAATATCACCTAGTAGAATGTCTGTTTTGCAGCCCCAATGGAAATTCTGCGGTCCGCACAATTTTCCTTGCGGCCACAGACTCATGCTTGACTAAAGGTTCCTTAGATCCAACTTCTGTGGACCGCACTATTTCTTGTCCGGCCGCAGATCCACTAAAGGTAGTATTTTTAACTAGGGCTTGAAATTATTTTTCACAAATTTGACATGGTAACAACATCAAAGTACAAAAATACAGTTACCGAGTTCCCAATTAGCAAGTACTAGATGACCCACTACATATTTACCCCCACGAGTATGTGTAATCAAGTTCAACAGACAAATGGCCTAAATTTTTACTAAAAATCTAAAAATTAAATGAAAAAGATTAACAAGATTGTGAAACATGCCAAATGAATGAGTGTGAAGAAATGAGTGATCAAATATTGCTAGACGTGTGGGTATATGATTTAACAAGAAATTTCAAAATAGTATCAGTTGTGTGGTCAGAGAGAGAAAAGGGGAACAATGGCTCTAGCCCCTCTATTTTTACCTATCGATTTCTGCCCAGGGAAAGAGAAGTGAGTGCAGCCGTAGAATTTCAATGGCGGCCTGCACTCTATTACTTGGGGGCTTAGTTGCCCTTTTATTTTGCGGTTCGCAGAATTATGTGTGTGGCCACAGATCCCTGTTTCGGACCGCAAATTTGTTGTTGCAGCCACAGATTGACCCCTTTTTCTGACGGACCAACTTCTGAGAGTTGACATTTTTCACATTCTAGTTCTGCGGTCTGCAAGATTATTGTGCGGTCGTAGAGCACTTTTGCTGCAGCAGCTGGAAATGTATGGTCCGCACAATTTTGCACAGTTAGCTAGATTTCTGTCCACCATTCCTATAAGGCACACTCATTCCTGCAGCACACTTCAAATCACGTTAGCACAATAATGACTCCTAACTACAAAAGAAATAAAAAAAAGAAAAAATAACATGGGTTGCCTCCCAAGAAGCGCCTGATTTAACGTCGCGGCAAGATGCATATTACCATCATTTGAAATGAATCACCGCCACAACGTGGCCATCACCAACTTTTCCCAAATAGTGCTTCACCCGGTGACCATTGACTTGAAATACCTCATTATTTTTATTCTTCAAGTCCAATGCACCAAAAGGCGTCATACCCATAATTTCAAAGGGACCACTCCATTTAGATTTTAGCTTTCTGGGAAACATCCTCAACTGTATGTTGAACAATAATACAAGATCACCCACCTTGAACTCTTTGTTTCAAATGTATTTGTCATGAAGATATTTAACCTTTTCTTTGTACACGGACAAACTTGCATAAGCATGGTACCGGAACTCATCCAATTCATTCAAACATGCAACCCTCAAGTTAGCGGCTACATCCCAATCAAGATTCAACTTCTTTAGAACCCACATGGCTTTGTGCTCAAGTTCCACCGGAAGATGATAAGCTTTGCCGAACACTAACCGGTATGGAGACATTCCGATAGGAGTTTTGAAAGCAGTCCGATAAGCCCATAATGCATCATCAAGCTTCTTGGACCAATCCGTCTAGTTAGCATTCACTGTTTTGGACAAGACACTATTTATCTCCCACTTGGAGACTTCCACTTTACCGGTAGTTTGTGGACGATAGGGAGTCGTAACTTTATGTGTAACACCATACTTTATAAGTAAAGTGTCATAAGCCTTGTTGCAAAAATGCGACCCCCACCGCTTATGATAGCCCGCGGAGTACCAAGCCTTGTGAAAATATTCTTCTTCAAAAATGCCACCACACTTCTTGCTTCATTGTTGGGTAGAGCAATGGCCTCAACCCATTTAGACACATAATCAACCGCGACCAAGATGTAGGTATTTCCGCAAGAACTCACAAAAGGACCCATGAAGTCAATACCCCACACATCAAAGATATCAATCTCCAAAATGGTAGTGAGAGGCATTTCATTCTTCTTCAAGATTACACCGGCCCGTTGACATTCATCACATCTTTTCACCACATCACTTGCATCCTTGTACAGAGTGGGCCAATAAAAACCACAACTTAGCACTTTGGCCGCCATTCTTGCTCTGCCATGGTGACCACCATATGGCGAAGA
Organism: Nicotiana tomentosiformis; assembly: GCF_000390325.3. Lineage (NCBI taxonomy): Eukaryota > Viridiplantae > Streptophyta > Magnoliopsida > Solanales > Solanaceae > Nicotiana > Nicotiana tomentosiformis. The sequence goes on from NC_090813.1 coordinate 142,894,436, forward strand.
ATGACAATCCCCAAGAATGTCACTTTTCTCTTCTTCCGTACACATCTTCTAATTACCTCATCCGTACAAATCCGGAAAAGGTATGGCTTATTCCAATAATAATCTTGACAATCCCGTTTGAGCTTCTTCCTTTTGTTTGAAGAGAACTCATCCGGGATGATTCCACACACAAGGAAATTTTCTAGATCCGTGAACCATGGTACCTCCTTCATTGAGATATCCAAGAAATGCTCATCGCGGAAGGAGTCATTGATTTCAAGGCCATCATGCGGCCTCCCCTCCTCCTCCAAACGAGACAACTGGTCCGCCACTTGATTTTCACTTCCTTTTTTATCTTGGATGTCAATATCAAACTCTTGCAAACAAAGCACCCATCTCATCAACTGAGCTTTGGAATCTTTCTTACTCATAAGATAGCAAAGTGCCGCATGATCCGTGTGGACTTTTCAATTGCAAACACAATGGCAAGAAGCTCTTTCTCTGTAATGGTATAGTTGACTTGGGCACCATTCATGGTATTACTAGCATAGTAGACCGGGTGAAAAACTTGTTGATTC